>NC_056747.1:1174295337-1174492837 GCF_019279795.1 Protopterus annectens | reverse complement strand
ATGCAGCCCGGGACACCGTCTGGTCCCATTGATGCTGTGTTTTTTGCTTTGGAGAGGGCAGCTCTTACCTGAGCATCTGAGATGTCAGGGGGGCAGCACTCTGCTGGGATAAATATTTGCCCTTTTGGTGGGGAGGGGGGGGGAGAAGTTTGCGCTGAACCGGTCAGCTAGGATGTTGGCAACGTCTGTGGGTTCGGTGTATTTTTTGTCATTTTGGACTAATTCTGAGCATATCTGGGAATTCCCACCCAGGTTCCTAACATAACTAAAGAAAGCCTTGTGATTATCCTTAGTGACCTGTGCAATTTTTCTCTCGAAGCTGGCCTTAGACGATTTTATGAGTGCCCGTAGATTTTTGCTAATACTGATCAGAGATGCCTTCCCTTTTTGGGATTTTGCTCTATCATGTAGTAGCTTCCTCCTTCTATTGTATAGTTTGTTTATGGCTGGTGTCCACCAGACAGGACGTCTGCCTTTGGAGGATTGGGTCTTGGTTTTATTTGGGATTGCATGATCCATGCATTCCTGAAGGTGTTCATAGAATGCGTTTATAAAGGATTCTGTGGTCTGGGCCTTATTTTCCACAGGCCCGGGGGCTTTGAAGGATTCCACCTCGGTTTTGAGGAGTGTGAAATTTGCTTTAGAGAAGTTTTTCACAGAGGGCAGGGGGTGGAGTCGGGATGTGAATATCCAGTGAGATTAGTTTATGGTCTGATCTTACCAGTGAGGGATACACTTCTGGTCTGGAGCATAGAGTCCCCATGTTGGTGATGATCAGGTCCAGTATGTTTTCCCCTCTTGTGGGAGTGGTAACAAGTTGTTCCATAGCATTTGAGTTTATAAATTCTAGGAACCTTTGGGCTAGGGTGTTGGAGCTAGAGTAATGCTCCCAGTCTAAGTTTGGGTAGTTGAAGTCGCCCAATATGATGGTGTTTGGAGAGACCTTCATATTTTCCAGTGTTCTCAGGAAGGCCAAGCGGGCTCCTGGGTTTGGGAGGGTGTTCTGTAGCAGGCTATAAACTGGAAGGCAGTTTTACCCACTGTTAGTTGCACATGGATAGTCTCTGATGCTTTGTGCTGTTCCACCAACCTGGAGGTGTGGGTATCTTTGACGAATATTGATACTCCCCCCCCCCCCTCCTTTTGTGGTATGGTCCAAGTTTTGGGGCCGAAAAGCATGGTATGAGGTATAACCTGGTAGTGCTGGGGTGCTCTCGGGAGCCTTGAACCAGGTTTCTGTTACTGCACAGATATCGATGTTCTCCATGCTAAGGAGAGTTTCGAGTGCGTGCATCTTGAGGTTTAGACTTCTGGCAATGAGTAGCATTACTCTTAGTTTCCTATCCCTTGTGATACCTATGGAGGTGGGTTTGTCTTTTGAGCCTTGCCTAAAAAAGGCACTATGGGGGTAGTAAGAGCCTTTGCCAATATCCGAAAGCCTAGGGGTGACAGGTGCAAGCCATCCCTAGCGAAGCATCGTGGCTTGTCGAGCATGTCATCCCAGGCTGACAGGCATTGGATCCCCTCTGAATGACACTAATACTTAAGCCAATTGTTGAAATTGATCATCTTGTCTTCATATTGCGGCATCATTCTTGGTGAGGGTAAGATGCTACTCAAGGTCAGGGTCATACCGGCCTGGGCTACATGCTCAGAGAGCTCCTCTATGTCTCTTTTCATGTAGTCCAGGGAGGTACATCTCAGGTCATTCACACCAGCATGGACAATGACTGAGTCATATTTGTACTTGCCTTGGAGTGACCCGAGTGCTTGTGTTATGTGACGGATCCTAGCACCCGACAGGCAGCTCACCGTGACCCTCTCCTTGTTCAGCCTGGTGAGCGGGACGTCAGTGTGCCTGACGATAGAGTCACCTATTACAAGTGTATCAGGTGTGTTGTTTAGCCTTAAGGGCTGCGACTGTTCGGCACACTGGCTTTGTGAGCTATGTGTTGCACGTGTTTTGTTTTGGGGTAGCAGTTGCTTGGGTGTCTGCTTTGGAGGTCTCTGCTGCTTAGGCAGATTTTTATTTAGAGCCTCCGAGTATGTTTTTGTGTGTTTATGTGTTTGGTTTGCTGTCGTGGTAGGTCTATGTGAGACTGGAATTGTAGTGAGTGTGGTTTCCTTCTCCTCCTGACTGGTTTCGCCAGTACTGAGTTGAGAGAGCTTAGCCTCCAGTATGGCTATATGGTTGCATCTCTCACATGTGTTGGAATTTGTTGGGAGGAGGAGAGGGTTGTCTGTGTACATGAGGCATTTGTAACATTGCCTCAAGATTCTCAGATTCACCAGCTGGACCGGAGAGGAGATTGACAACTGACCTTTGGACATGCTAGAATAGTATTGGGAATTCCTTTATAATTGAAAAAAAGGGCCAATGGGGAACGAGGTACTCAAGGGGAGTTTGTGAGGGTGTAATGCTTTTAATATTTTAGTGCTGACTTATATAACTGCTTTAGTGAGCAAGTGCCAGGTAACTTAAATGCAATGTGTTTCAGGTAACTTAAATGCAAAAACGACAAACAGTAACTTTCAAGTGAAACAAGGAAATAAGTACAGTAAGCAATGCAGATATCACTAGGGATCCACAGAAGCGCTGAAAAGCCACGTTTTAGGTGGAATTAGCGTTTCAGGGAAATAACAAGCAAACAAACAAGCAGCATACAAATAAAGCTATTTTCAGCAGGCCTGGATCTAGTCTATGCTACAGCAAACAAGGTGTACCAATTTCAGTAAGAAACAGTTCAAATATGCAGGCACTATAAGCCTTTAACCAGAAATTCCCAGCTCAGAAGGGCAGAGTCCAGCCTCTCCTCCCACAAGAGTGCAGACCACGAACCTTCTTAATGTAAAATAACTGGCCTGAAGCCCAAGTGCTTAAACCAGAACTAATACACTTTTAGAATAACAGACACTGAGCCCTCAATCAGCAGTTCACAACTTAGAAGGATGTAAGCTACCTGTCCTGCCACCACAGTGCAGGCCACAAACCTTCCTAATGTAAAACAACTGGTCTGAAGCCCAAGTGCTTAATCCAAAAGACTTAGAATAATAGCTACACTTTAATCAAGTTATTACCAAGCAGTAATAAATACAATTGAATACTTTAAAGAATGCCTGGATTAGTGCTCAAGTTATACGAACAAAACTAGATTCAGCAGGCCTGGATCTAGTCTGCTACAGCAAACAAGGTGTACCAATTTCAGTAAGAAGCAGTTCAAATATGCAGGCACTATAAGCCTTTAACCAGAAATTCCTAGCTCAGAAGGGCAGAGTCCAGCCACTCCTCCCACAAGAGTGCAGACCACGAACCCTTTTAATGTAAAATAACTGGCCTGAAGCCCAAGTGCTTAAACCAGAATTAATACACTTTTAGAATAACAGACACTGAGCCCTCAATCAGCAGTTCCCAACTTCTAAATCATACTTCTGTAGATTCAGTGACATACTCTGCAATCTAGGAGTTGCACTGTATTAAAGACTTTGTGAAGGTTTGAGATCCATTTCCATGCAAACTTTGTTATCCTTCACATATTCATAGAACATCTCACATTCACATATTATTGTTGACAGCTCATTTCCCAACATATATCTTAAACAGACCTGTAAATGTTTCTGACCCATAGGCAACTGGTCAGTTATCTTGCAGAATCGCAGCACCTACTGGCTTCTACTTACAATACACCACACTTAATCACACGTATTCACATCATGGTATTTTAATATGGGAGTATTTGTGACTTGTTTCTTATGCATTCAAAGCTTTTTTTCTCACATACTGAGCTGGCCCAAGCTATGTATCACTCAGCTTTTTCACGGTCTTAGCCATTTTAGATACACTGCATCATTCCCAGAAACCTCTGTAATGCCAGTTTTATGGCCTTGGTATTTGTACAACTGCTTAGATGTTTTATGAATCAGATTGCAGACCCTCTGAAATTAAAATACAGACACTGCACTTCAGACTTATCAAGCAAACATTTACTCTTAATTAACTTGAAAGAATGCCGTTTTATTCTACTAAACCTTAAGATAACAAAAAGAGGTTAACAGGAAGGATACAACTCTTTGGTTTCTGTTGATAAAGAAAAGCCTTCTCCATTCAGAGATCCTGAGGATGTTGTCAGCTGTCTCCTTGCTACAAAATGTACTTCCGAGACCTCTTCATGCTTTCCGAAGGTAGTGAGAGTCACAGTTGTTATTTCAGCAGCTAGGCACATACCTCAATTTTCTGTGGTTACAGTTCAAAACTCTACTCAGATTCAATGACATAAGGTACCACTATATTACAAGTGGCTGTTGGTGGTGGAGCTACAACTACTGGAGACAGATTAGATCCATGTTCAAATTGGGCTATGGTATTTTCTACAAGTTTTCATCAGAAACCACTGGATGGGGTAAAGTATAAACAAGCCTCCCCTGCTTCCTCACAACAATGAAATGGGGGTAGAGCATTCATAAGCAGATCAAGAATTCCTTGTTTTAAAAGCAGGTGCTCTGTGGTGGGGTAGCTTTTAGCCTGGCAGTTATCACACAGGATCAAAGGCTATGGAGCTGTTAATGAGTTGATGGTACAGGGTTTGATTCCTTCAAACATCATTAGTCTTCTTTATGACATTGATCAAGTCACTTAACCAGACAGTGCTCTGGGACAATTAGGAATTTGGGCTAGGCTCCTCAATAGTGTCCGGCACAACATGCTTAGTAACTACGTAAGAAGCCATGAGCCAACATGCCCAAACAAGCAGCACATAAGGCCTTAACCAAAACAGCAATAGCATGGTTCATAGATTAGTACTAAGCTAACTGCCCTTGCGAGCCATTTTAAGCCTAGCCAATTATCCCTTGTGAGACTCAAACCCTGCAACTTGTGTTTGTAAGGCAAACACCTTAACCATTAGGCCACTCTCCCAACCCCCATAATGGTTCCACTGGGGATTGAACCCAGGACCTTCTGCATGTGAAGCAAACGTGATAACCACTACACTACAGAACCTGCTCAAAATAAACACCTCTGCCATGTTTTGAACCCAAGCCCATCACCCCTGCAGCCTACTGCATTAATCTGCCATGCCACACAACTCTTGAGAGTTGGCAGTTTGTATTTTGTGGTCTAGAAAACAGATTCATGCTTGGTGAGGATGGCAAAGAAATTTGTAAGAGATGAGTATGACACATTATACCTTTATTCATATGGACTTGTTCCTAGCTGCTGTGTGATCCTGGCCCTAGTGTCTTTGGCTGCATACCTAGCTATCCAACTTGCTTATGCTGCAGTAAAATTAAAAACTTCCTGCCTGAAGACTAAGGACCCCTTCCAAGTTTCCAGCTGCATCATCACACTGCCTCCCAACCCTGTTGTTGTTGTTGTGTCTTTCGGCTTTTCCCGGTTAGGGGTCGCCACAGCGGAACTCCGGTCCGCTAATGATTGGTAGTTGATTTTTACGTGCCGAGTTACCAGCCCTGATGCACAACCTTCAACGAAGGTACGCCCATTCACGCATGTTTCCACGCAGAAGACGGTCTAGCTGAGAATCGAACTGGACAGCGTCTTACTGTGAGGCAATAACGCTACCGCAGCACCACAACCGCGGTATACTGCCTCCCAACCCTGTACCTTTTCAAAAGAGGAAGCAAGAAAGTATGTGCTATTTTATACCTGACAATTAAGTCTGTTTGTAACTGTTTTTTCAGGTGGTTTAAAGTACGCTTCCAAGCCAGGATAGCCAGCAGCCATACCCCCTGTCTACCACATAACCAGTACATCACTAGTACATGCTCCCTAACTGTCTATCTCCTACCGTATCTTAGACCAGACATTACCCTTATTAAACGTCTGTTGTAGTAATTTATCTGCCCACCAGGTGGCACCCCTACCCAATCCTACCTTCCATAGGTCTATCCCTCTGGCTCACAGTGTAATTACCTATACTGCTGATGTTGAAATCTTGCTAATAATCTTGCCCACTTTAGATTTCTCCTACTAGTAGCACCCCTTTGTTCCTAGTATTTCTCTTCCTCTATTTCTTTTATCTCTACACTTACCCTTAACTATACTTACCTTCAATAGTCAGTGCTTTGCTGATTGTTTCTATTTGAGCTTCTTCCTCCTTCTCTTCCCGCTCCGTTCACCCTGCGGGATCACTCTGCTCCCCTACCCTACCCCCAATATCCACCCACTCCCAGTGGTCCTAGACTTATACTACTAAACCACACCCTCCTCCCCATCCAACAAATAAGATACTCCCTCCACCCTAGATAATTGCACCACACCCATACTGCACACATCCTATCACAAGCCCCCTCCTGCAGTGTTTTTAACATCCACGTATACCTCTGTATACTTCCTTAAACCTTTCTTACCTTGCTTATATTTTCCTTAATTGTAGTACTCATGCCTACCACTACCAGCTCTACACTAACTAAACTACTACTCAACACCATACTTTTATCTGTTCTAACCTCAGCCTATGTCTTAACCTCCTTTGAACACCTAACATTCTCAATTACATTATCCCACCAAACAAACAGCCATATATATCCACACCATCACCCATAATAATATAAATATATTATCCACACCTACATACTTACTAGCCAAGTACCACAGACTGGCCCACATTAAATACAATAGCCTAATATCTAAAAAAGCTCAGTATCAAATTAATAACATACATTATCCTTTGCTTATACTAAAAAGCATTCCTTACAAGATGGAGACATTCATCCTAATCCTGGCCCAGCCAATATCCTATCCACTGAATCTCTTACCACTAAACCCTCTATCCCACACACCCCAAACAAACACCCTAACTCACTCCTGATAGCACACCTCAATATTCAGTGTTAATAACAAAGTTCCCCATCTCCATGCTCTCTTGGATGTACACTCTTTTGACATTCTATGTTTGACAGAGACTTGGCTAAAACCAGGAACCCAGGATAATGAAATCCTCCCACTAGGATACAATGTACTGCGACTAGACCGTACAAAGAGAAAGGGAGGGGGAGTAGCAATTCTTTTCAAGGATGGATTACAAGTCACCTCTTTACTTTATAACCCACCTAAAGACAGTAATGCAGAAGTTCTTATTTCCAAAGTACAACTAAATTCTAGTAAATCCATATACATCTTCTGCATCTACCTACCTCCTGGAAACAATGTATGTACACTAGAAGATATTCTTAGTTGAGTATCATTAACCTTCCCACAAGAAACTATACTCCGAGGTGACTTCAATATTGACTGGAAGTGCATTAGTACTGACCATCCTACTTTTCATATTAACCTTCATGGTTTCTCTCAAACCATCACCTACCCAACTAGAATTAACAAACCAACCAAAAAAGAGAGCACCTTGGATTGGATCCTTATTAATAACTACCACCAACCTTATAAAGTAGGTATCTTCCCTGATGATGTCAGTGACCACTCTTTGACCTACATAATCAGGCAAAATATTGATATCTCTCACCAAGCTTCATATAGGACTATATGATCAAACAAACATTTTAACCAAAGGCCATTCCAAACTGAACTTAGCTCTTGTGATTGGCCTCCCCTAAAAACCCTCCCACTTGAAGAGGCTGTCAAACACTTTAACTCTAAATTCTTAAATATCCTTGATCAGAACTAGGTCAAAACCAGCCCCATGGCTCTCTAAAGACACCAGACAAAAATATTACTCAGAAATAAAGCCTGGACTAGGTGGAGAACTATCAAAAACATACCAGATCAACAAACATTTAGACAAATGAGAAATGTGATGAAAAAAGCAATACTTACAGACAAAAAAAAAAACTTTTACTGTAAAATGCAGCAAACATACCTAAACAATCCCCAAAGATTCTGGGCAAGTATCAATAGTCTGTTACACCCAGGTCACTGCAGTACTCCAACCCCAACTGGTGCTAATCATGAGACTCCCAACCAAACTGCTAATGCCTTTAATATCTTCTTTACTGAAGTCATCCAATCTCTAGCCAGCCAGCTAACCCCTGACAGCTCCATCCTTCCTAACCCCATTACCAGCTCTCTTCCTACTTTCCTATTACAACCCATCTCTACTAATTTCATCTACAAACTAATTCTAAAACTTAAGCCTTGTACTCCTTCTGCTGACCAGATTCCAGCTCAATATCTGCAAAAAGCAGCTAAAGCAGTAGCTTACCCTATATCCATCCTAATAAACAGAACTATTAATGAGGGAACCATCCCAATCATCTGGAAAATCTCACACATTATCCCCCTACTTAAAGGAGGCAACTCCAATGAATATTCTAACTATTGACCTATAGCCCTACTATCCCCCTTAGCAAAAATAATGGAAAAATGCATTCATCATCAGCTTCTAGACCACTTACTACAACACAACTTACTAGCACAAAGCCAACATGGCTTTAGACCATACTACCACTACAGCCCTCTTATCCTTCACTGACACCATTAACAGAAATTGCAATAACAATGCTCTCTCTTCAGCTCTATTTATTGATCTTTCAACAGCTTTTGATATGGTAAACCACACATTGCTTATAAATATTCTCAAATCACTTTCTCTTGACATTCTAGCTGTTTAATGGTTTAGCTCTTACCTGACCGACAGACAGCAAGCTGTCATGTGGGAAAATAATCTATCATCCCACCTGCCAGTTACACTAGGTGTCCCCCAGGACTCCATTCTAGGTCCTCTATTATTCTCTATTTTTATTAATGATCTCTGCAAAGCTACTACTCATGCAACCTGTATACAATATGCAGATGGTTCAACAATAATCTGCACAGCCAAATCTTCATCTAAACTACAATCCCTAACTCAGAAAATGTTTAACATAGTAGAATCATGGTTCTTAAAATGCTGCCTCCTCCCGAATACTAAAAAATCTAAGCTACTGCTCTTTACCCCTACCCATAAAGTATATACCTATACATTTCTCTGTTACTTCTAATAATGGTACCCTCATATCCCCTGATGCTACCACCAAGCTCCTAGGAATTACTATAGACAGCAACTTTAACTTCGACTCCCATATTAACAACACTATAAAAAATGTTAACAGAAAAATGGGCTCCCTATATAGAGTCAAATCCTTCCTCACTCCAATAGCAAGATCTACTATTGCCCACTCGCATCTAATCTCAACACTCCTTTATGCCTCACCAATCTATACTAATCTGTCAAAACATAATCTTCTCAAACTTGCTACCTCCTATAACAACATTGCCAGATTTGCCACTGGTAATCCCTTCAGAATCCATCACTGTGAGAATCTAAAACAACTAGGATGTCTTGAACTACAAAATCAGATTCAATATAGCCAACTTACCATTGCTTATAAGATCCTCAACCACCCTAACAATACTCCAATACTCTCAATCCTCATAACCCCCTACAAAAATCTTACTAAGTTATGATCATCAAATAAATTGTTAGTTAGCATAAGTCAAACAACATGGCAGGTGATTCTCTGTTCTCAAACACTACTGGGAAAAACTGGAACTTTCTACCTACTGAACTGACTTCTCTTCCTTCCCTACCCCTCTTCAAACAAAAACTGAAAATATTCCTCAGAACAAAATGGTTATGCCCTTGCAGCAACCCTCACTAACCTATCACCTCTGCTATTCCCTCTACTCTCCCTAATTGAGTTTGTTCTTTCTTGTATATGTAAGCTGAACTGTTATTCAGAAACTGCTACGATTGACTTTATGTGAATAGAGTGGTCTATATTTTGTAAATCGTTATTAACCATTGTGTTCTATATTTTGTAAATAGTTATTAACCATTATGTTGTAAAAATGTATTTCAGTATTCTTCTATGTTAACTTTATTGTAACCTAAGCATTATTTTCATCTGTATTTGTCTTGGAGCTTTTCTCCCCGGGCCTCTACCGAAAATGGACATATATCCAGTTAGACTAGCCCGGTCAACAAATGTAAAATAAATAAATAAATAAAAATGTCTGATTTTGTGTGACTGTGCAGGTCTACTAATGATACTAGTCATTTAGAGGTGCTGCATCCAAAGAATGAGGCTGTTCTGAAAGGCACATTCCCACAGACCCATGGCTTTCCTATGTAAGGAAGAGGAGTGAGCTCTCCCCTTGTCTGCTGACGTACAGCATTACTACAAAGTTTTCTGTATGAATTTACTTAAAGTAGAATGCTTAATCCTAAAACACAGCAGATAAACAGTATAAGATTAAAACAAGTAACTTCAAATGCACTGTACAATGTAAAAATGGATCAAAATAGCAATTAACAACTAAACTAATATTAAATTAAACACAATTACAAGGTAGTTTTTAGTTATGTTCATGATCTAAAAATCACCACACACAAACACAGCAATGCACTGAGCTGACTGTGAACAATGTTATTTACACTGAGGCTGAAGAGTGAATCTACTAGCTGATAAATTTAGCTCTAACTTTATCCCTCTCTTCCCTCCATTTGTCCTTCAAGATATACGTTGAAACTGACTCGCTTCAAGTTATCACTCAAGACCAAGTCCTAAAAGTGATATCAAAAGCTAAAAACACCACACTGATGGGTCCTGACAATATTGCTGGATGCAAATTAAACAACATGATGCAAGATTTGGCTACATCCGTAAAAACACTGTTCAACCCAAGCCTCCATGCAGGTTTTGTACCAAGCGAACGGAGTACATCTACAGTCATTCCCCTGCATAAGGGGAAGACCTTCCAGAGACCCAGACAATTACAGACCCATAAGTGTGACCAACCTCATATGTGAAGCCATGGAAAGACTTATCATGGAACTAATCAATAAGGACATAGGGAACCTCCAAACAATGGACCCATTTCAGTCTGGATTATTCAAGGGCAGGTCATGCTTACTCAACCTAGTGGGTTTTTTGAAAAGGTCAGGAAAGCAATGGATGAAGGCAAAATGGTACACACCACATACCTCGAACTAGCCAAAGCTTTTGACATAATTCCCCACTCCGGCATAGCACAAAAGCAAAATAAACTGAGAATAACCCCCTATGTCACCTGCTGGATTACCAACTGTTTCACAGATAGGACTCAGATAATCAAAATGGGGGAAGGTACCTCCACAAAGAGACGAGTCACTAGTGGAGCCCCCCAAGGTTCGATGCTGGGAAATTTCCTGTTTGGCATCTACTTTTCTGAAGTAAAAGCCAATATCAAAGGGCTCTGGCTAACTCAGCTTGTTGATGACTGCAAGCTAGAAGCAGTCACTGAATCCCCCCAAAACTTAGCCATTATGCAGGAAGGTTTGCCCCAAATAAATAAAAGGTGCCAAAATTGACAAACTAAATGCCAAAAATGCATGAATGTGTCCTTTAGGAAGTCATCTACCCTAGGGAATTGCCAACACTGACAATACACCTCTAAAAGCTGACACAGTTCTTTGGGATTTGGGAACTTATTTTGACAGTGACCTAGCGCTTGACTAAGATGTGTCCATTGTTTAAAGAAAGTCCTTCTGCACTGCAGAGCTTATAAAAGAAGGGAGTGTGTCCAGATCTAGGGATGTCACTGCCACCTTTACCAGTCCTCATAAGGCCAGTCATTGAATACAATACCCCCCCCCCCCCCTTTGGCATATATCTGTCCAGGCAACAACTGGAACACCCTCAAAGATACCTTACTAAAAAGATACAAGACTTAAACAACACGTCCTGCATGGACTGACTCAAATCCCTGTCACTATACTCAGTATCCTACAGACTGCTAAGTGACCTGTATCTGGCATAAAAAGCATCCTCTGACCTACTGCTGATGGACTTCCTGCACATCAGCAAGTCAAATGGAACCAGAAATACTCGGTATAAGGATACAAACCTCGTCTGCAATATCAAAAGAATAGCTTGGAGGGACAGGTATACTTCTCAGAGGATACCGCTTGTTATGGAACAGACTCTCCATTCACATACAACAAAGTTCATCCCTGTCCATATTTAAGCACAACTTGGATCAGTGGACAGGGAAACAAAAAACTTAGCCCAGGACTGTCCCTTGTACTACTAATGGACAGATGCAACCCCCTATGTCACAAGATGGGTTGCCAACTGGCTCACAGACAGAACCCACACTGTAAATGTTGTAGACTCCAAATCTGACTTCAAACCAGTGACAAGTGGAGTACCACAGGGTTCAGTCCTGGGACCTCTCCTGTTTGGTATCTACTTATCTAAAGTACAGGCTAACACAGAAGGCCATTGGCTAACGAAGTTTGCAGATGACTGCAAACTAGGAGCCACAGTCGAGTCCCCAAATGATATGGACATCCTACAGAAGGGCCTCACTGAGACAGATGCCTGGTGTCAGAGCCATGGCATCAAGCTCAATGTCAAAAAGTGCATTGTTATCCCCTTTGGTAAAAACTCTGTACCCATGAGCTACCACATAGGTGTCGTCTACTTAATGCCGAATGTGTGATAAGAGACCTTGGGACCCAGGTGGACAGTAGTCTCTCCTTTGATAACCACATCGCCACAGTATTCAGGAAATTCTTCTACGTGGCACATCTCATCACAAAAGGGTTCTCATCCAGGAAAAAAGAGGTCATTGTTCCCCTCTACTCGACACTCATTAGACCCATTATAGAGTACAACGCCCCTTTTGGAATGTACCTCACAAGACATCTGCAGCAACTGGAAAGGCCACAGAAGTACCTCACAAAGAGGATTATTGGCCTCAAACAGATGCCTTACACTGTCTCAAAAAACTCCAGCTTTACTCCGTAGCATATCACCTACTTTGTGGTGATCTCTGTTTAACATATAAAGCTATGTCAAACCCAGATCTGCTGGACATGCTACACCTAAAGAAATTCCAATACCTCCGAGCTACATGCTCTAGGGACCTAAACCTCGTCACCACAATAAACAGGACACGTTGGGAGGGATAGATTCCTGTCCCAGAAACTTCCCATACTCTGGAACAAGCTACCCATCTATGTCAAGTAAAGTTCCTCATTAGCACTCTTCAAGAAAAATCTTGATGAGTGGATGGGAAATAGGAAATACACCCCAGAGATCACTTCTGTGGCTCTGCTCGACAGGGGCACAGGAAAATAACTTTCTTGGGTGGCATAAGCCAGGGAACCTTGTTGGCTAGGCTTACTTAGGCCCTTTAGCCGATAGCCTAGTACCAATCTATGAACCTATAAATGCTTTATCCGATGCATAGGTCCCCTCAAATTATCTATGGTATGATTCCAGTTACTCTCATTAGGGATAATATATAACCATGGGATGGGCAAGGTCAATCGATACCCAAAAGGGATGGGTTACTTCAAGCACAAAAAAGGAAACTGGCTAGGCTTAAGATGGCCTGCAAGGGCAGCTAGCCTAGTACTTACCTATGAAGCTATAACTAAAAATATAAGACTCTAAAATTAGTTTAGATGTCACAGAAGACTTTCCTAAACAGAAAATGCAGTCTCACAATCCTGAATCTGTGACTATAGTTGGTTGCAAGGGACTAATGCAAGACAGGGAATAACCTTAAGTGATGTGTCTAGCCAAATCCTTGCATGTGATGAAGTCTTTCTGGGACACAATACTTCAGCAAATTGCTCAAGTAGGCAGGGGTCAGGTCACGTAGGTATAAGAGACCCTTCCAATGAGGAAGAAATGCTTCCTCAGCTCTGTAAACTGTCCTGATATATTTTACAACTACAACACTGAGATTATTTCTCTTTCTTTCAGAGAAAACTCTTCAGGTCTTGTACTACCTTAGGTGTGCTCCCCAGTCACAGCAAGATGCAATGAAGTTACTATGTGGAGTTACAGCTCTGGTAGGTAAAGCAAGTATATAGAACAAGGCCATCACCACACTTGGGGAGACTAAACAATGAAGCGTGACTCTTACCACTCAACAGAAAAAAATCCATCTAAGGAGCCTGAGTGCTGAATCCACTGCATGATCCTTACATGAGATGTCTAGCAAGTAGAATTGCTACTATGCACACCATCATGGATGTAGCCTGGCATACTCAGTACTTGAATCAGTACTCTTAAACCATGCTGTTTTATGATTAATACTGCAGTCTGGAATATTAAATTAAATGCAAGCCACAGAATAATAACAGATATAAAAATAATACTATCTTGGGACTTCCCTGAAAAAGGAGGCCACTGGTCTTGTGCAATTAAACCAGTCAGCAACGTGTAACAACAAATAACATACAAGAATAAATGTTCATTGTACTTTTTTATATACCTACAACAGACTGGTAATCCCAGCTAAAATTAACTGTATGCCTTTCTCCTACTGCCTGCTGGGAGAGATTTTAGCTCTCCTGCAAAACTGAATATGATAAGGCAGGTATCAAAATATGAAAGAGGAAATGATGACAAATGTATTTTCCATGTTAATCTTACCATGAATTAGGAAAGCTGGGTTGGTTCTGTGGCACAGAGGCATGGAACACTGCAACCCATATAACCTGGCATCAACATGCACCCCAAACAATGGAGCAGACAGCAAGGCAGGGTGGCAGTCAGTGGTCAACAGCTTACCCATCTTTGGAGAAGGGAGACAAGTCAGTTAGCCACAAAGCCAACACCTACTGGAGAGGCAAGTGCATGTCATGCAGTGCAAGGATCAGGAACATCTGCTTAGTTTTGACAGGCCCCATTCATGTGGCAGCCTTCATGCATCTGCAAGCCTGCACATCAGCCACTGAGGAAGGGTTAACGCCAGCAACGAAAAACATCTGCATGGATGACAGCTGTGCTATAACCGACTTTGCCATGGATATAGGGAAGGAATAGGCATGGTAATTGTAGTGGGGGTTAATGATAAGCAACATGCACTAGAAAACAAGGAATGAGGGCAGCAGTCCTGTTCAGTGCCAACCAAACATCTGTAAAGGGAGTGGCAGCATGCACTATCCATGAATACAAAAACAGTATGCATGTCTATACAGTGCAAGAACCCTGATTTGTACACGTCATCTACAAACAAAATCTGAGAACTCCTTACTTGCCAGTGATCACAGACTCAAAAGTTAGCAAAAAAATGGTAGTGCAAGCTGAATACCAAGTCTCAACTCTCCCCAAAAATCACAGGTGATATAAAACTGATGGTGCCACTGCTCACAAGCAGTGTGGTCACCATTCAGCATTGCAGAAATATTGTGCATGCCTGTTAAAAAGGAATCTACGAGAATGACATTAGGCGAGAGAAAATGTAGATGGCTTGTTTAGTAGCATGCAATATGTATGAAGCAGTGACTGAAAGAAAATTAAGGGCAGAGAATGAGACATACTGGCAGCTTACGTAAAGATGAGACTATTAAACGTAGGACAGTGCTCATCACACACATTCTTAACTTTTTTCTTAGCTTTCTAGAGAGTTGTTGTGGCTGCAACTGGATCTTGCTGGGATAAAGTGAATTTGACTGGCTCCCAAACTCCTGAATCTCAAATAACCAAACCAGGTTAAACACAAGTAGCACTATGCTGAAAGACACATTCCTGAATGCCTTCTAGTGCAAATGTGTGTCTGTATCCACTACTTCCACACTCTGCAGGTTACTCATTAGTTTGCACGCATACAAAAGTGTCTGCATTTTAATGTGTGTTGCACCTGACATTTATAGATAACGGTTACATTTCCAAATAGTCCTATTTCAGCAACACACTGCTTGTCCTACTCCACTTACAATGTTTGATACTAATGCAGCTATGGCTAATTCTTTGAGGAAAATTATATTTAACCAGTTCCATATTGCAAAGACTACACTGCAAATTGTATAGCACAAAGTTAGAATGAACTAAAAAAATCTTTAAAATAACAAAAACTGAAACTACACAAATGATTACCTCTAGGCCTAAACTAAGCAGTGCCAAAAATAAAGATTAAAACAAATTTTCATGTGTGACATAATTAAAGTACAACATTATACTGATGCATTCATTAAAATGAAGTAGCTGCAACAATGCAGACATGTTTTACGTGGGGCAAACCCTCCTACACTTCTGCAACATCAGCTTTTATATTTACACTCCTACATCAAATAATCTCTGTAATGGATAACATTTAGTCTTCATACAAAATGAATTACCTGGCAACTCCTGTGACTTAGGAGCAAGAATTCAAAAGTTTAGAGATTTGGGAGATGCCCTTCTCCCCTCAAGAAAAAAAAAAAAAAAAACACTACATGAGGAAATTATGCTGTTTTTTCTTTACTTCAAGCAGCAGTTTATTTTGTGCTGCTGAGAGTGATGAATATTTGGTGACATGGCTTCAGTGCATCAGTTCATTGTCATTCGAGAAACTGATTAATTGGCAAGATTCCATATTTTTGGTGCTGCAGGAGAGCAAATGTTGGCCAGTACTAAAACTGCATGGACACAGCATGTTACATCAGAAAATGGACGTATATCCTCTGCACACTGTAATGAAATACTACCAGGGTGGTTATAAAACCGGGGAAGAGCAGACATTTGTGTGCCTCTCTGGAACACGACTCTCCTGTAATTCTATAGTCATTATCTCTGCTAAAGCACATCAGGATAGTGTATGCTAACTAGCTAGGGTTGTATTTATTAACTAACTACCTAGCTAAATGCCATTATGCAATGCAGGCCACAACAGCAAGGACAAATGCAATATGTATGGACAGCCTACAGTTGCCAATCAAGCATAAATCTGGGAGATCGGAGGACACCAGTGTACACACAGAAAACTCAAATAAGCACAGAAAGTAAATGTAGACACAAGATACAGTACTACCCAAGAGGTTGGGACTGAACCTCAGGCATGGTTTCCATAAGTTATGCTTGGGATAAAGAGCATACTAGGGTAGGATAATATACAGAATGTTGTGTTTTAGCGAAGCACCACATATTCACTTATTAAAAGGCCATCTTTTACAAGCAAACACAGCAAACATAATTTTATCTTTCCTAAACAGTTCTCCAGAATTGCTGGTAGCCATGCCTCTCAAATGTCTTTGATTTTTATTTATTTATTGACATTTGTTGACCAGGAAAGTCCGACTGGGTCAGAAACCCATTTTAAGTGGAGTTCCGAGGAAAAAATGTCCACATAAAGTACAGACTTTTGACAATTTATAGTTGTGTTTACACATTATACTCTATTTCAGAAATATAGCATTTAACTTTTTTACAATATTACTTACAGTTATAACCATATTACAGTTTAATATGTACACAGAGTAGCAGTACAAACCAAGTTTGTCTAGGATGCACTTCAGAATTATATTTGTAGGAAGGTAATTAAGTTGCTGTAAGTACAAGTTGCTGTTGTTTTTTTTGATTTCAGAGAGTGAATGGTTTAAAAAGTTGATTTATTATGCCAGGAGGAGTGTGATGGTTAAGGATAGTAGCAGAGAGTGAGAGATGTTGAAGGGTAGGTATACGAGTACAAGATTAAAGAAGTTATGCACTCACCACAAAGTTCCATGTTTGTAGCCCATCTCGCCCTTCATTCTTACATAGAAACATGGAACGTTATGGTGAGTACAGAACATCTTTATGTTCTGTAGTCCTATTTCACCTTCATTCTTACATATGGGACAGCGTCCCTAGTGCCATTTTCTCGGGTGACTCACGGGAATATACTCCTAAGAACCGTGGAACCAAAAGAGGCTCTACCCCTTGAGGTCAAATCCAATTTGTAATGAGTAATAAAGGTATGAGGGGTAGCCCAAGTTGCTGCTGCACAAATACTGTCAATTGGAACTCTGGCTTGAAAGGCTGCAGATGTGGATAGGGATCTTGTGGAATGAGCCTTAATTTTAAACAGAAGGTTCTTTCCACTGGAAGAGTAGATAAAAGAGATACAGTTGGAAATCCAATTAGATAGAGTTACTTTAGAGACTGGCAGAGCTATCCTAGTTTCAGAAAAGGATAGGAACAATTGGTCTGATTTTCTAAATTCCTTAGTTCTACGCAGGTAGAACTGTAACTGTCTGTGAACAACAAAAGTTGATGAAATTTATATTCTGCACTGTTTGAATGATTAGGAAAAAATACAGGCAGTTCGATAGTTTGGTTCAAATTAGACAGAGCAAATTTTGGGAATGAAGGAAGGGTTTGTACGAAGGGAAACTCTGTCTCTACAAAAAATCAAGTAAGGAGGTTTGACTGACAGTGCTTGCAACTCTAACACCCTTCTAGCGGATGTAATAGCTACTAGAAAAATGGTCTTCCAAGACAGAAACTTCAGTTCACACGAATGTGCGGGTTCAAAAGGCGGGGAAGTAAGTTTAGACAGAACGAAATTTAGATCCCAAGGAGATGCAGGTTCCTGAAAGGGAGGTCTCAGCAAGGTAGTGCCTTCAAGGAAAGTTTTACACAATCTGTGAGCCATCAGATTAGGCTCAGGTTGTCCCAAATGAAAACTGGATATCACTGCCAATTGAACTTTAATTGTAGCAGCAGCTGATCCCTGATGGAAAAGTTTGGTTAGGAATTCTAACACCACAGGGATGGATGCTTTGTAAGGATCTACATTTTTCTCTTTTGCCCAGATAGAAAATCTTCTCCATTTGCTAGCGTATAATTTCCTCTTGGAAGGTTTGTGGGAAGACGTGACACTGCAGGTGAAAATTCATGAAGCCTATCTAGGGATGGAAGTGGAGCAGCCATGCTGTCAAGTTGAGGGTGTGGAGGCAGGGGTGAAGGAACCTGACAAGTGTGTCAAGAGGTCTGGAACTGGGTCCAGAGTACATGGAACGTCTAGGAGATGAGGCCCGAGAAAGGGGAACCAAATCTGATGAGGCCAGTAAGGAGTGATCAGAATCATTTTGCTTCCCAAGGACTTTGCTTTCTGGATCACTTTCAATATGAACAGAAAGAGGGGAAAAGCATAAAGAAATCCCGGAGGCCAATTGTGAACAAGTGCGTCTCTCGGTGACTCCCCCGGATGGGGGATAAGGGAGAAGTAGCTGCTGCATTTGGCATTGATTGGACTGGCAAACAGATCGCAGCAAGGCTGTCCCCATTTGCGGAAAATCTGTTCCGCTACTTTCTGATTCAGAGACCACTCGTGCAGCATCAAGACTGCCCTGCTGGGCTTGTCAGCTATCACATTGGTTGTCCCCGGGATATGTGTTGCTACTAGAAAGTGCTGGGGAGATATCGCCCACTACCAAACATGAAGAGCCTCTCGACAAAGGGGGTAAGATCTGGTTCCTCCTTGCTTGTTTAGATACCATACCAATGCCATATTGTCCGATTGGATTGCTATCGTGCCTAGAGGAAGAATGTCATGAAGTGCTTGCAACGCTAGTAGCACTGCTGCCATCTCTAGGACATTGATATGCAAGTGAGCCTCTTGATCTTGCCATGTGCCTTGGACAGTCCTGCCTAGATAATGCCCCCCCCCAATCTGGTAGGCATCCGTGGTCACAGTAGCAATGGGTTGGCGAAGAAGGAAGGGTGTTTCTGTGATCAGTTGATCAGGCTGAATCCACCAACGAAGGTCCTTTTTGCAAGATTCCATTATGATAATATGATGAGACAGAGGCAGCTGTTGAAGAGACCACTAGGAAAAAAGTAGCCATTGAAGAATTTGCACATGCAATCTGGCTAGTGGAACTAGAGTTATGGTAGAAGCTGTGGTTCCTAAAAGTTTCAACACTGTCTTGGCCTTGACTTTTTGTTGAGGAAGTAAGCTGTATATCTGAGCTTTTGAATTCTGTCTGCAGGAAGACGAGCCATCACGGCAACTGTGTCTATTTCTGCAATAAAAAGACCAAGGAGTTCGGGCAGCCGGGAATTGCCACAGCAAACTCACTCACGATATAAATCCACGCTGAAGAAAGATGATTCAGATTCCACAGCAATAATGGATGTTTATTATTAAAAAAGCAAGCACAAGCACAACACAAATTGCGAATTTACCCGGGTTTCGTCCGATAAGACGAACTTCTTCAGAATGAACATTGTGGTTACTGCCCCACTTAAATACACAGGTCACACCCTATTAATTACTAAAAATTCAATTAAGCTGTTAACTAAATATTATACAATAATTGAATTGAATGAATGTTACTTCAAATAAAAAATGAATAATGGAAATAAATATAAATATAAATAAGAATAAAAATAGATATAAAATAAAATACAATACAAATACATTAAATAAAACATATATTAAATATATATATATATATATATATATATATATATATATATATATATATATATATATATGTTAATGTATAATGTGTATTGTTTTGATGACACTACACATATCCATTTTAATAATTCATAAAAGTATTCTATAACATAGTATGTGAACCAATAATATGAATATCACAATTCTTTCTTGTCCTTGTAATGAATTGCAATATATATTGATTATTAATTAATTATTTATAAATGCAATATATTTAAATATGTTTATGAATTTATGAATTTTCATATTAATTCTACTGCTCATTCATCATATCTAACATATCAATATACATGTATGATATTAATTAATATTTTAGTACCATGTCATGATCTACCCTTAATGTAATTGCTTCTAAGAATGGGTTTGATACTACAGTATTCATTCAACCCAGGCCAATTGTATGCATTCAACAATATCTGCCACCTTAATTCATGTACATCCAAATCATATTTTGTATGTCTCCCCTGTACATCATATTCTATGTGTTGAATAACACAAAATTTAAAAGTATAATTTGTATTTAATTGTATATGTCTGGCTAAAGCATTCGTGGTTTTCATGTGTTGGATATCTAGCAGATGCTCTTTTATCCTATTCCTGAATTTTCTGCTAGTTTTTCCTAAAGAGAATGCCTTACAATTTTGGCAAAGTGCAACATATATAACATTAGAGGTGTAGCAATCAAAATGCCCTTCAATTTTGACATTATGGAAGTTAATCACAAGTTTGTCATTTGTATTATTAATGTAAGTACAAATTGTACATCTTCCACATTTGAAATTGCCTACTGGCCTGTTAGTTTTATGCCTCCGGGAATCCATCTTGTTCTCAAAATATTCTTTAAAGGACATATCTTTTTTGTACACAAACCTAAGTTGTCCTTGAAACATATGTGCCATGGTATTATCATTTGTCAATAACCCCCAGTTTCTTTTAATTATATTCTTGATGATTTCAAAAGAATCATCATACACAGAAATATACAAGGGTATCTGATTGGTGTCTTCACTATTTATATTGATTGTATCGTTATTAACACCATGACATAATATGGCCTGATATGTTCCTATAAGTCTCTTATTTTTTACTTCCTGCATAACTTTTTCACACAGGAATTTGGGATAACCCCTGTTAAGGAACATACTTTCCATGAATTCCAATTCTTTGATAAATTCCCCCTCATCACTGATCATCCTGGCTGCCCTGACCATCTGACCCTTAACAACTCCCTTTTTCTGATGATCAGGGTGCCAGCTGTCATAGTGAAGATAGGAGTTTGAAAAGGTCGATTTTCTATAAATATTGGATTTCAAACATCCACTGTTCTTATTATAAGTTAATTCAACGTCTAAATAAGTAATATTGTCATAACCAATATGATGTGTAAATTTCAGAAATCGAACATTGTGATTAATATATTCAAGGAAAGTATGTAATGCCCTTTCATCGTTATCCCAGACGATAAAAATATCGTCCAGGTATCTGGAATATGTTTTAATATGTTTCTGAAATATACTTTTGAAAACAAAATTGTATTCCCAATAAGTCATTATTAGATTTGCGTACATGGGGGCACAAGCTGCCCCCATGGCCACGCCATCAGTTTGTTAATTTGTCTATTTCTGCACCTATAAAAGTCACAAATTGAGAGGGAAACTTTTCCCAATTTATCGTAATTCCTAGGTGGGTACAGAGCTGGATGGTTGAATCCCTGGCTTGTAGGTGTAGGTGCCTGGTGGTGGTCAGGAGCCAGTCGTCCAGGTATGGAAACACTAGGAATCCACAATGTCTAAAGTGAGCTGTCACTACCGCCATGCATCTGATGAACACCCTGGGGGCTGTGGTGAGACCAAAGGGCAGACCACGAAAATGGTAATGACTGGCTCCCAGCCGGAAGCGTAGATGACTCCTTGATGTTCTGTCCATTTTGATGTGGTAGTACGCATATTGGAGGTCTATGGAGTACATCCAATTGTCTTTCTCTAATAGAGGTAGTAGAGACTGCAGGGTTACCATTCGGAACTTGGACTTCTTTACTGATTCGTTTAGTTTGCTGAGGTCCAAAATGGGCATCCAGTCCCCTGTTCGTTTTGGCACTAAAAGGAATCTGGAGTAAGTTCCGAAGCCTCTCTGGTCTGCAGGGACAGTTTGGATGACTCTCTTTGAAAGCAACTTTTGAACTTCTATGGTTGCTTGATCCCTATTGATTGGGTGGAACATCTGGGATCTTCTTGGAGGTGTGGGGTGGAAGAAAGAAGGGTATTGACTATCCTCTGGTGATTATTCTTTGTACCCAATTGTTTTGGGTGATGCTGAGCCAGGCTTCTGGATACAATGATAAGCGACCCCCGACTGGGTCCAGAGAAGCGCAGCCGGGCCCCACATCAGGAGTGCTGACAGGGGCGGCCATCCGGATTTTGCAGCCCCCCCCTGCCTCTACGGCGACGTCTACCATTAGCTCCTCCACCCCTGCCTCTGAAGGAGGAATCACCTTGTGCATCCGGGAAAAATCTCTGGGATTTCTTGAACTGTATTTTCCCGCCTCTCTGACCCTTGAGATATGGTCTAGAAGGGACGGTAAAACTTACTCCCACGGCAGAGAGAGTTTTCCCTTCCTGTTCGCACCTGGTGAGTGTACCTTTTACCTTCGGTCTAAACAAAGAGGAACCATCGATGGGGGCGTTGGTAAAAGAAGATTTGAAGGGCTCCGCAAAATTACATAAGTGCATCCAGGGGTGTCTCCTAAGGGAAACCCCTGAACTCGCTGCCCTACTCGCTCCATCTGCTGCATAGGAGATCAGCCTCAAGGAGGAGTTAACAATGGAGTTTAAGGCGGACAACTGAGCAGTAACTTTCTCAGGGACTCCTTCAATTGATGTACCTTAGAGAGCATCTCCTAGCTCCTTTAGATCATCTCTTTGAAGCCTAGTAAAATGTGTGAGGTAATTCAACGATCTGAGAGTAAAAGCCGCTGAAGAGAAGATACGCTTCCCGTATCTTTCCATCGTTCGAGACTCCTTGCTCGGTGGATGGACAGATGAAGAAGTCTCCGCTAGTTCCTTCTTTGTGGCTGCCGCCACCACAATGGCATCTACAGGCATACCTTTGGTCAAGAACTCTTTCTCTTTGGGGGCTGAGAGAAATTTGTTGGGTCTTCAGGGGACTGGTTCCACAGCATCAGGAGTTTCCCACATCTTTTGACTAACTAGTTCCAGGAGCTCATCAAAAGGTGGAGACACCCAAGAGGCTGAAGGTTGAGACCCGAAAGCCTTCAGGTACACTGACTTCTCCTCAGAAGGGGTGACAGTGGGGCAACCACCTCTCTGTTTTAGGATCTCTTAAGACCTCTACAAAGAAGATATCATCAGTGGACGACCTAGGGGATCCTTCTAACTCCTCAAGGTCAGTGTCCGAGGTGATGGACTCATCCGGGGAGTCTACATGCTTCCTCTTGCATATCCTTTTCTGAGGGGGCTCCTCAGAAGGGTATTCTAGGGAGGTCTTGGAAGACTGGGGGCCACCCAACGGGGGCTCCTGAGGCTGCGGGTCTCTGCTGTCAAGAGAGAGAGACAGAGAGAGAGAGAGAGATGGTGCTGAGAGAGACGTCGGTGCTCAAGGGGGAAGAGTATCGGTACCCTTGTGCGGAGGTGACGACCGAGACAGCACGCTCATCATCTCGAATGCAGATCTCTCCGTCTCCGAGGAAATGGAGGTAGCCCCTTGGCTACAAAGCGATCGGTTCCAAGATGGAAGTAGGGTCAGAGCTCTACCTAGCTGATGCACTGAGAGGTATGCTCGGCACAGAGGAGGTTCGGGTCCAAGCGTCCCTGTCGGGGCCGAGTGGTGAGCTTCATCTCATAGATACCAAGAACGGCGCCAAAGAGTGTCGGAGTGGAACTTGTCTCCGAGACAACCACAAGGGATGCTGGAACTGAGGTTTCCACAATAAGAGGCACCAAAATCTCCGGCTCCGAAGGACCAACACAGCTCAGAGGAGGAACAACAACAAGGAGAATGGTCTTAGATGGCTCTGGAACTGACTGGGTTGGAACCAGCAACAATTCTGATAAAGCAGGCGACTTCAAAAGTCTAAGCACTACTCCCTCTACATCCTCTTCCGTAAAGCTCTTGGAGGATCTGGATGACAGGACAGGTGACCTAGATCTCAGTAATATGGGAGATCGTAAAGTTGGGGAGGTCAACAAAAGCTCTCTAGACTGGCTCCGATGCAATTTCTCAGCAGTCGGCTCTGAAACGCTTGGGGCCGACAATGTAGTGTCAACATCGATAAAGTATAGTTTTGTACCTACCATAAATGTAGATGTTCGAGTGTTCACACTGCTGCAGTCATCACACTTGGGTTATCCTGCCGTCAGGCAGTCCTGCAGTCGGCCAAAGTTCCAAAGTCTTGGTCCGGCATCGGTTGCTGTCGCTTCTTCCCTGACGTCAGTGCGCCAGGGGTATATAAGAGGCATCCAACGCCATTTTCTTCAGTGTTTCTTGCCCCAGATGTCAGGTGCCCCCAAGTAGGTAGGCAATACATATTGCTAATAAAACATATAAAAGGAATAAAATAAAAGGAATAAAAGCCAGACTGGAGGCTAAGCGCTCTCAACCCATGACTGTAACAGACAGTCAAGAGGATAAGGGACACACTTGCATCACACCACCTGTCACACATGAATCTACAAAACAAGCACCGGCAAAACATATGCATAAATACAGAAAAACATATTCGGAGGCACTAGGTACCAATCTGAAAAAGAAACAGTGCCCTCCAAAGCAGACAAGCAAGCAACCTGCACCCACAAACACAAGCCAGAAAACACATAATTCACCTCAGCAGTGTGCCTCACAACAGCCCTTAAGGCAAAACACCATACCTAACACGCTAGTAATAGGAGACTCTATAGTAAGGCACACGGATGTTCCACTCACCAGGTTGAACAAAGAGAAGGTTACTTTCAGCTGCCTGTCGGGTGCTCGGATCTGCCACATAACACAAGCACTTAGGTCATTCCAGAACAAGTACAAGTATGATGCTGTCATTGTACATGTTGGTGTGAATGATCTAAGACGTACCTCCCTGGACTACATGAAAAGAGACATTGAGGAGCTCTCTGATCATGTAGCCCAAGCTGGTATGACCCTGACCTTGAGTAGCACACTACCTTCACCTAGAATGATACCACAATACAAAGACAAAATGATCAATTTCAACAACTGGCTAAGCTTCTGGTGTCATTCTAAGGGGATCCAGTGTCTGTCTGCCTGGGATGACATGATAGACAAGCCTCGCTGTTTTGCCAGAGATGGGTTGCACCTGTCACACCTAGGTTTTCGAATACTGGCCAAGGCTCTTGCCGTCCCCATAGCGCCTTTTTTAGGCAAGGCTCAAAGGACAAACCAACCACCATAACCAGCACAGGTAACCAAAAACTAAGGGTAATGCTACTCAACGCCAGAAGTCTCAACCTCAAAATACACACACCCGAGGCTCTCCTCAGCATGGAGAAAATCAATGTTTGTGCAGTGACGGAAACCTGGTTCAAGGCTCAAGAGAGCACCCCAGCACTGCCAGGTTACAATTCATATCATACCTTCGGGCCTCAGTTACCAGATCGCAGTACAAAGGACAGAGGTGTATCCATATTCATCAAGGATACCCATATCTCCAAGTTAGTAGCGCAGCATGATGCTCCAGAGATCATTCATGTGCAACTATCAGCAGGCAAAACCACATTTGAAGTCGTAGCCGGATATAGATCGCCCACCATGTCCCAAGATGCTCACTCTGCATTTCTTGAGACATTGGAAAATATAAAGGTCCTACCCAACACCATAATCTTGGGTGATTTCAACTACCCTGGTATAGACTGGGAGAACTACCAATGTTCCAACTCCTATGCTCAGTGATTCATAGAATTTATAAATTCAAATGCCCTTGAACAACTAGTATGTTCCCCCACTAGAGGGGACAACATATTGGATTTAATCATCACAAATATGGGCGCCCACTGTACCACACCTGTTATCACTCCATCCTTGGTCAGATCCAACCACAAACTGATAACCCTGGACATCCTCACCCCTCCACCTCCCCCAGTAAAAAAAAACATAGTCAAAAACCTTTCCAAAGCAAACTTCAAACTACTTGCATCCCAAGTGGAAAGCTTCACTATTCCCTTGCAGAAGGATAATGATATCCAGGATGCGGAATCCTACAACAAGGCACTCTATATGCATCTTAAGGATTGCATGGACTGTGCTATCCCAAATAAAACCAAGACTCCTTCCTCAAGCAAGAAGAAACCAGTCTGGTGGACCCCGGCCATAAGCAAACTTTACAATAAAAGGAGGAGACTTATACAAAAAAAGGCCAAATCTCAAGAAGAAAAATCATCCCTGATCAGCATTAGTAAGAAATTGAGGGCCCTCATCAAGTCAACTAAAGTTAATTTTGAAAAGAAAGTTGCCAAGGATGCCACGGATAACCATAAGGCCTTCTATGGCTACGTCAAAAACCTAAATGGCAACGCTCAGGTCTGTTCTGAGCTAGTACAAAATGGAACAAAATACACTGACCCTTCTGACATTGCCAACATCTTGGCTGACAGGTTCAGTGCAAATTTCTCCCCCACCCCACCACCTACAGGGCCTATTACCATTCCAGGGGATTGTGTAAGTCCAATTATTACTGATATGTTGGTTAACAAGGCTCTATCTAAAGCTAAAAACACTGTCTCCATGGGAACAGATGGTGTCCCAGGCTGCGTCATACATGAGCTCCAAAAGGAATTAACCCCGCATCTTAATACCCTGTTTAGTCTCAGCCTCTCCACAGGATAAGTGCCCAGAGAATGGCACATGGCAACGGTGGTCCCGCTACACAAGGGTGGGGCCACAACTGACCCTGGGAACTACCGACCAATAAGCCTGACCAGTCTGATCTGTAAGGCTATGGAGCGAATCATTATGGAACTCATAAATGGAGAGATTGGGAACCTCCAGTCGCTGGACCCCACACAGTTCGTCACAAGGGCAGATCATGCCTCCTGAACCTGGTGGATTTCTTTGAGACAGTTACTCAGGCTATAGATAGGGGAAAGGAGGTACACACGGCTTACCTTGACCTTGCTAAAGCATTTCACACCATTCCCCATTCGGGTATTATTGATAAGCTCACCAGCCTGGGCATAAACCCTTACGTCACAAGATGGATTGCAAACTGGCTCTCAGACAGATCCCATAAAGTAAGAGTAGCGGGATCTATGTCCGAATCCAGACCAGTAACGAGTGGTGTGCCTCAGGGCTCTGTCTTGGGCCTCTCCTGTTTGGCATATACTTCTCAGAAGTACAGGCAAGCACGGAAGGGCTGTGGCTGACTAAGTTTGCGGACGACTGCAAACTGGGTGCTATAATAGAGTCTCCGGCCGACATGGAGATCCTCCAGAAGGGCCTAAATGAGACTGATGCATGGTGTCAAAGCCATGGTCTCAAGCTAAATGCAAAAAAATGCGTAGTAATCCCCTTTGGAAAAAACAGAGTACCTGCAAACTGCAACATAGGAGGTAATCCCCTGAAATCTGAAGAAGAAATAAGGGATCCAGGGACCCAAGTAGATAGCCAACTTTCGTTTGATAACCATGTTGCCAAAGTGGTTAGAAAATCCTTCTATGTGACACATCTGATCATGAAAGGGTTCGCATCAAGATCTAAGGATGTAATGGTGCCCCTCTACTCTTCCCTCATCAGACCCATTATTGAGTACAATGCACCAATTGCAATGTACCTAGCTAGACATCTCCAGCAGCTGGAGAGACCACAGAGGTACCTAACCAGGAGAATTACTGGCTTCAAACAGTTGCCCTATGCAGCACGATTGAAAAAGCTAAGACTGTTCTCTGTCGCATACCGCTTTCTCAGAGGCGATCTCTGTCTAACGTACAGAGCCATGTCCAACCCAGAATTGTTGAACATGCTCCATCTAAGCAAAACCAAATCTACTCGAGCTACACGCTCTAGGGATATAAACCTCAACAAAACAATGAATAGAACATGCTGGAGGGATAGATTCCCTTCGCAGAGACTTCCCTTACTATGGAACAGGGTCCCGATCTACATAAGACAGAGCCCCTCACTATCACTCTTCAAGAGGAACCTTGATGAGTGGATGGGTAACAGAAAGTTCATACCAGGGATCACACCAACAGCACTACTAGATAGGGGCCAAGGGTACTAGCTGCTAGTACAAGAGTCTAGGGAACTACTAAAGGAGCGGTGAATACCGCACAACGTGGCTGGGCTAATATATGCCTTCGGGCAGATAGCTCAGTACCAACCTATTAACCTAGGAATACCTTCAGTTCCAAGCAAATACACCACAAAGGTTGTACAGGATAGAAAGGTATAAAAAAGTTCAGCTAGGTCAGAGGGGATGGAGGGAGGGTAACCTGGACTGCAGCAGTGTGAACACTCGAACATCTACATTTATGGTAGGTACAAAACTGTACTATGTTCATCATGTTACACTGCTGCAGTCATCACACTTGGGTTGAATCCCAAAGCTAAGGATGGGCAGTGGAACTAAACAGGGTTTGGAAAAGCTAGTAGGCCCTGCAGAACTGCAGCGGCAAAGCCAGCTCTGGTTTTAGAGTATAGAGGTAAGTGATGGTGCTTGGTGAAGGTGAGCACTGAACTCCAAGTTGCAGCCTCCAAAATATCCTTGGTTGGTACCCCTCTGAGGAAGGCTGTTTATGTAGCCCTGGTGGAATGGGGCCTAATGTTACCAGGTACAGGTTTCCCATGGTGTGTGTAGCAGAAACGGATACAATGTCCTATCCATTTTGAAATGGTCTGTTTTGAGATAGCCTTTCCTTGTGATCCTGCAGCATAGGATACAAAGAGTTGGTCAGATTTTCTGAAAGCCTTAGTTTTATCCAAGTAATAACGTAATTGCCTGTGAATGTCCAAAGAGTGTAGGAGCCTTTCCCCTTTGTTCTAGGGGTTTGGATAAAAGGTGGACAAATGAATGGTTTGGTTTAGGGCCACACTGGATACCACCTTTGGCATAAAGGAAGGGTTCGTTCATAAAGCGACTGTCTTAATGAAAAATGATGAAATGCTCCACTGCCATTAGGTCCTGTATCTCTGAGACTCTTCGTGCTGAAGTTATTGCTAGCAGCAGGGCAGTTTTCCATGATAGAAACTGTAAATCAGCTGTAAAAGCTGGTTCAAAGGGCGGCAGTGTAAGTTTTTCCAAAACAAAGTTGAGATCCCAAGTTGGTGTTGGTGCTCTCCGGGGCGGTCTTATGTTCTTAGCCCCTCTGAGGTACTGTCTTAGTAATGGATGTGAAAATATAGGAGGATCCGTGTTGTATTGAGCTGAAATAGCTGAGGCGTGGATCTTAATAGATGAAAAGGAAAGTCCTTTGTGCAACATCTCAGTTAAATATTGTAGAATCTGAGGAATATTTGGGACAAGGGGATTCTGGCCTTTAGCCTGGTTCCAGGCGCAGAATCTTTTCCATTTGTCTGAATAGGCTTTCCTGGTGCTGGGCTTCCTGGCCTCCAGAAAGACATCCATAACAGCTTTAGAGAGAAGTGTTGACTGGTTGTTCAGGTAATTTGCCATGCAGCCAGATTTAAAATCTTGAGCTGGCTGTGTAGAATCTGATTGTTTTGCTGAGTGAGCAGGTGAGGAATTTGAGGTAAAATCCATGGTGGGCCTTGAGCCATGTTCCTTAGTATTGGATACCAGTGTTGGCGTGGCCAGTCTGGAGCAATGAGTATCATTTGTGGCCTCTCTAATCTGGCTTTCAGCAGCACCTTTGCCAGAAGAGGCAGTGGAGGAAAGGCGTACACTGTTAATGTTTTCCAACTGAATGAGAGGGTGTCCACTTTCCAAGCTAGTGTGTGGTATGTCCTTGTGCAAAATTTCCGTAGTTGGTGGTTTTGGGGGGAGGCAAACAGATCTATGTCTGGGCTCCCCCATTTTTGAGTTATCATTGCGAATACTTGTGGATCTAGTTTCCACTCCTGAAGATCTATGATGTTTCTGCTTAGATAGTCTGCCAATGTGTTTTTCTTTCCTGGCAGGAATTGTGCTTGTAGTTGAACTTGGTAGGTCAGTGCTGTGTTCCACAAGGTCATTGCTTGCCTGCATAGGGGGTAGGAATGTGTGCTCCCTTGCTTGTTTATGTACCACATCACTGTGGTGTTGTCCGTCTTTATTAGTAGTTGTCCTCGATGTAGGAGGTCCTTGAAAGCTTTTAGGGCATTTTGTACAGCTAGCATCTCTTTTTGATTGATACGTAGATGCCTTTGATCTGTAGACCATTTGCCCTGAATACAATGTCCTGCCATGTGTGCTCCCCACGCATAATCCGATGCATCCGTTGTTATAGCCTGCCTGGCTGTGGGCAAGATAAAAGGCTGACCCTTGCTGAGGTGACATGCCTGAGCCCACCACAGAAACTCCTGTTGAAGGCCGGGAATGAGTGGTATTATTGTTTCCAAGCTGTGGCTGTGTTGAGTCCATACGCTTTTCAGGTACCATTGTAATTTCCTCATATGCAGTTTTGCATATGGTATTAGTAGTATGCATGATGCCATGAATCCCAAGGCCTGCAGAATTTTTCTTGCAGGGAGTTGGGTCTTTGTTGCCATCATTTTGAAATATTGAATCAGCTGTCGTTTCTTGTCTGGCGTGAGATAAGCCATCTGGGCTGTTGTATTTAAGCTGGCACCCAGGAATATTATGTCTTGTGAGGGCACTAGTTTTGACTTCTTTTCGTTTACTGTGTACCCTAGGCAACTTAATAGGTTTTTGACAAACGCCAGATGCTTTAAAAGAATGTCCTTGCTTTCTGCTTGAATGAGGCAGTCGTCCAGGTATGGATATATTTGAATTCCTCTTTGTCTGCAGTATGCAATTACTGGTGCCAAGCATTTTGTGAAGACCCTGGGCGCAGTAGATAAGCCAAAGGGCAGTGCAGAGAATTGGTAATGGGTTGAACCTGCTATAAATTGGAGGTATCTTCTGCAATTTTGTCTGACAGGGACATGCAGGTATGCCTCCTTGAGGTCCAACGTTACTAGCCAAGCCTTCTTGCCCAGCATGGGAAGAAGTTGCTGTAGTGTTAGCATCTTGACTTTGGGTTCTTCGAGATATGTGTTTAGAATAGAGAGGTCCAGAATGAGTCTCCAAGCTTTGTCCTTTCAGGGAACTAGAAAGAGTCTTGAGTAAAATCCTTGTCCATGCTCCTGTGTAGGAACCTGTTGAATGTCTCTCATGTCCATGAGAGCTGTAATTTCTTTTTGAGCCTCTGCCCATTGATTTGGTGGCAGGTTTGGCATTCCTTTTATCCTTGGTAAAGTGTGAAAGTGGAATCTGTACCCTTGAGATACAACATTTAGGACCCATTTGTCTTTTGTGATGATGCGCCCGTTGTCTGCAAAAAGTGTTAGCTTTCCTCCCAAGGGTGCTGCCAAGAGGGATTTGCTTGGCAGTCTGAGGGGTAAGTCATGGCGTTTGTCTTCTGGTAGTTTGAGACCTGTCTTCTCCTCCTTTCTGGGTTGTGGCACCCCATTGTCGAGGCTTGTAAGAGCCTTGTGACTGACCTCTGCCCCTTGGGCGTCTGTATTTGCCCCTCTGTTGTCTGTCAGAAGCTGAAAAGGACCAGTTTTGGTTGGCCAATTTCTGCTGAAACAAGGGGGTTGAACCTGTAAAAAATCCTTGACCGTCTGCATTGATTTTGCCTTATCCTCCATTTTCTTTAAAACCTCTTCTGCATTTACACCAAATAAAACATCCTGCTGTAAAGGTGCATCCAATAACTTTGCTTTTACATGATCAGGTAAAGTTTGTTCTTTTAACCAAGCATGCCTACATATGACAGACCCTGTCACTGCTGCTCTACAAGAAGCTTCCAATGAATCAAAACCACATTGCAAAGTGTGTTTTCCCACTTGTTCAGCTGCATGCAACAAATCTTGCATTTCCTTGTAATCAGGCTGCTCTGCATGTGTGATCATTTTTTGTTTTAATTGAGACATCAAATATTGTTGATATTTCAGCATGTGAAACGGCAATTTAAGGCCCTCATAGCTAGAGTAGCTGAGGTATATATTTTCTTTCCCCATCTGTCTAGTGCTCTAGAATCCCTTTCAGAGGGTACAGGATTTTTAGCAATAGAGGCCTTAACCCCTTTGGAACCCTGGGAAATGGTTTCTGGGTCAGCAACAGGGCTTTTATATAGGAATTTGTGTGAGTCAGGGACTCTGTAGTATCGGTCTGGTTTGGCTGGTGCAGGAGGTAGTGAATCTGGGTTAAGGCTAGATTCTGAATAAACATCATCCACAATGTCTAACACTGGTGGAATAGCAAGTGGTCTGTGCTGGGGTAGTAAATGGAACTCTCGGAGCCTTTTCTTAGAATCAGAGTAATCCTGGCCTTCCCAGTGGAAATGTTCCCTCATGGTATGTAAAGTTTCCCCAAAAGAGTAGTCTTCTGGGGGAGATGCTGAAGGAATAGACTCTTCAGCATCACAGTCTTCATAAGGGGGCAAAGAATATTCCTGTTCCTCAAAAGAATCTGAGGAACTTGAAACCTGGTCAGAGGAAGCGTAGTCCTCCTCCTGCCTAGGCCTTTTATCAGGAGGGGGATGGGAACCCCTGATTAGGGTAATTAAGTCTTCAGCCATCTTAAGCATCTGTTTCTGAGGCATGGGGCCTTGTACTGGAGACTGCCATACAGTCTTCTTTGCTTTTAAAGGAGTTTTCAGCTTTGCATAGGATTTAATAGTGAGTGTAGTCTTTCTGAAGACACCTTCTGCAACTGAAGGTGTTTCAACTGCATTGGAATCTCCTTCAGCCATGGAGTCGGAAGGGCCTAAAGATAAAGGTTGTGGAGGCCTAGCAATCTCCTCTTGGGAATCGGATGCTGCCTGGGGTTCTGAATCAGCGGTCGTCAGGGGCTGCATAGGCGCCTCACTGAAAACCAGAGAACCGGCAACTGGCCTAGTAGAGGCCTCGGAGTCTGGTTTGGGTCTCGGCTGCCTGTCCTTATCTTTGCGTCTTTTATGCACTCCAGTCGTCGGTTGCTCCGACAGCATGGTATAATTAAATTTCCTACCAAAATAATGTCGGGCGAAATCAAACCGACATTTTATAGTTCGTTTATTAAACCTAGCACAAAACTGACAACCTGTGACGTCGTGGTCTGGGCCTAGGCAAGGAATACAATAAGAATGAAAGTTCTTATGAGGTATTTGCTTCCCACAAGAAATGCAATTGTTAACTTTTTCTGACATCGGACTGAGGCAAGAAAAGGTTCCCCCAAAGGGGTACTTAGCTTTATTGAAGACTTCGGTCTGAAATTCGATTTGAAAATCTCAGGAGTCAGCCGACCGGCACTTGTGAACTGCTTCTGCTTCGGGCACCGCGCGGTAAGAGAGACTGAAGAAAATGGCGTCGGATGCCTCTTATATACCCCTGGCGCAATGACGTCAGGGAAGAAGCGACAGCAACCGACGCCGGACCAAGACTTTGGAACTCTGGCCAACTGCGGGACCGCCTGATGGCAGGATAACCCAAGTGTGATGACTGCGGCAGTGTAACACGATGAACATCCTCGACTGGCTCAGAGGACAATGGAGCCGAAGAGGTAGAAGGCTTATCCAGTTTTAATGTTTTCTGAGGAGGTCCAGACAAAATAGTCGGTGCAGGAGAATGTCTCTTTGCCGACTTGACCTTCTCTTTCTTTGATAAGAGGATGATGAAGAGCTGGCTAAATCCTCCTCGAAGGAAGACTTAAGGAGACCTTTCAGTATTAATTTCTTCTTCCTTTCTTGGAGAACTCTGGAGCTGAAGGAATGACAGAAAGAACAAGTTTCCTGTAGATGAATGGCTCCAAGGCAGTAAACGCAATTACTTTGCCCATCAGTAATTGACATTTTTTGGGAGCACTTAGGCACTTTTTAAAACCCGAAGGTTTATGGTCTTTGGACTCCTTCAGCATGTTTACTACAAACAGAACTACTATAAAGACAGAAGAGAGGACAAGGTCCTATAACTTAAACGGGCCTTGCCCTGTAAGAAAACTACACATAAAAACACAACCGAGGACTAGGTCCTCTAACTTAAATGGACCTAGCCCTGCTAAGATAACTCACACACAGACGAGCAAACAACAGAGGACTAGGTCCTCTAACTTAAACGGGCCTAGCCCTGTTGAGGAAAAAACACCAGAAAAGTTAAATAGAGGATTAGATCCTCTAACTTAAATGGACCCAGCTGCTGGGAAACAGGAAAGAAGCTAAGACAGAGAAAAAAAAATACCACAAATTGTAAATTTTAAAAAGCAGGCAAAAAAAATAGCCAATAATAGTAAATTACACTGCACACAATATACTATTCTATTGAAAACTAGAAAAACAAGGTCCTGACACAAAAGCAGTCCTACGCTAATAGGAAATTATGTTAAAAACTACAACTTCTCAGCAATAACTATGGAAAATTAAGCAAAAAACACACTATTTCCTACCTATGAAAAACTATTACTAAAACTATGTAAACTAAGCTATCTTATAAGCAGAAATATCAATAAGAACTATAATAGTAATGAATAATATGCAACTTAGCCACGGCCAAGCAAGAAGCACTTCTGAACTCGTAGACATGGCAAATGAGCTCTGGGGATTCTTACTAGTGCACTATAGGATACCTACCTTGCCATGAGCCAACTAAGAAACTTTGAGCTTTGTAATTGGCTGAGTCGGAGCCGAGGATCAGCTCCGAACCCATACTTAAGAATGAAGGTGAGACAGGACTACAGAACATATATAGTTTGAGATGTAGGATTTGGAAGAGAGGAGAAGATAGGAGGAAGTGAGTTAGGGGAAACAGAGTGGGAGATGCTGTATACTGAAAAGGTAGTATGAGGTTATAGCCAGGAGATAAGAGTAGAGTATGTTGGTCTCTGGGAGAGGAACAGGGACAGGTATGAGTGTTAAGAAAGTGATTTTCAGACAGAGTCTGAAGGTCTTAAAGGAATCTAAGAAAAATACAGTTGTGTACACTTACCATAAATGTAGATGTTTGAGTGTATTCACTGTTGCAGTCATCACACTTGGGCTATCCTGCCTGCAGGTAGCCCTCAGTTGGGCCAAATACCAGTCTTAGAATTTCTGGGTCGGATGCTGTCGCTTCTTCCATGACGTCAGGTTGTCAGGGGTATAAAACAGGCAGCCAACACCATTACATCAGTTTTTCTTGCCCCAAATGTCAGGGGCCCCCAAACAGGAAGCTAGTATATGGTGGGTAACACCACCAGTATAAAGTAAATACCAATGCCATTAGAAATGGCCACAGAGAGGAGAGGTAGAAAGACAGAAAAAGCCAGATGGCTGGAGGGAGGGAAACCAGGACTGCAACAGTGAATACACTTGAACATCTACATTTACAGTAAGTGTACACAACTGTACTATGTTCTTCGTGTTTCAATATTGCATCATCACACTTGGGTTAATTCGAAACCTGAGGAAGGGTGGAGGCAGTCAACAAGTGTTAGGGCTGGCTAGTAGCCTTGCAAGACTGCTGTAGCAAATCCATCTCTGGATTTAGAAAAAATTGGTAAGTGGTAATGCTTGGTGAAGGTGTATACAGAACTCCAGGTAGCAGCTTCCAGAATGTCCCTGGTAGGGGACTCCTCTGAGAAATGCTGAAGAGGTGGAAATAGCCCTAGTGGAATGTGGTCTGATCCCCTGTGGGGTATGTTTTCCATGGTGCTTGTAACAGAAATGGACACAGTGTGCTATCCATTTGGAAATAGTTTGCTTTGAAATGGCCCTACCCTCTGCCCCTGTAGCAAAGCTGACTAGCAGCTGGCCAGATTTTCTGAAGGGTTTAGTCCTGTCCAGGTAGAACCTGAGCTGTCTGTGCACGTCCAAGGAGTGCAGGATCCTTTCCCCTTTATTCTGAGGGTTAGGGAAGAAGGTTGACAAATGGAATGATTGGTTTAGAGACACACTGGACACCACCTTGGGCATAAAGGATCAGTTAGTCCTGAGGGAAACTCTGTCAGCATGGAAAATAATGAAGGGTTCCACAGTCATTACTGCCTGTAACTCCAGTACTCTTCTAGCTGAGGTTATAGCTAAAAGCAGGGCTGTTTTCCAAGAGAGGAATGAATTTTAATTCTGTTGATGCTGCAGGTTCAAAAGGGGGAAGCATGAGTTTTTCCAGTACAAAGTTAAGGTCCCAGGCAGGGGTGGGTGCTCTCCTAGGGGACCTTAGGTTGTCAGCCCCTCTCAGGAACTGCTTGAGGAGAGAGTGAGAAAATAGAGGTGGCTCTGTATTATAACAAGCTGAGATGGCAGAGGCATGAATTTTAATGGAGAAGGATAGGCCTCTGTGGAGTAGCTCTGCTAGGTAATCCAGGATTAGAGGTAAGGAGGGCACTGCTGTGTCCATCCCTTGAGACCGATTCCAAGAACAATATCTTTTCCACTTTTCAGCATAGGATTTCCTAGTACTGGGCCTTCTGGCTTCAAGAATGACATCCAGCACCTGTTTGCTGAGGGCTGTTGGTGGTGTATTCAAGGGATAAGCCAGGCAGCAAGGTTTAGGGATTGCAAGTGTGGATGCAAAATCTGCCCCTCCTGCTGAGACAGCAAGGTAGGAATCTGGTGAAGGTGCCAGGGTAGCACTGTTGTCAGACTGTGCAAGAGTGGGTACCAGTGCTGGCGTGGTCAGTCTGGGGCAATAAGAATTGCCCTTGAGCTTGTCCTGTTTTATCCTGAGTAGTACTTTTGAGAGGAGGGGCAGAGGGGGAAAGGCATAAATTGAGAGGTTTTCCCATTGAAAGGATAGGGCATCCAGTTTCCAGGCCCTGCTGTGAGGGTTCCTGGTGCAGAATTTGCTCAACTGGTGGCTCTCGTGGGAGACAAATAGGTCCACCTCCGGTTTCTCCCACCTCTGGATCAGAAGGTTGAAGGTGTTGGGCTCCAATTTACACTCGTGTGGGTCTAGAAGATTTCTGCTTAGGTCGTCTGCTAGTGAATTTTGTTTGCCTGGCAGGAAACCGAGCTTGTAGATGCACTTGGTTGCTCAAGGCTGTGATCCACAGGGCCATTGCTAGCCTGCAGAGAGGGTATGAATGGGTTCCCCCCTGCTTGTTTATGTACCACATAAAGTACAGTTTTGTACCTACCATAAATGTAGATGTTCGAGGATCCACATTGCTGCAGTCCTAACCATTGGGTAGTCCGCTGTCCAGTCGGCCCGAATACCAAAGTATATGGCTGACGTCGGTCAAGGCGCATTAGACTGATGTCAGGACGTCAGGGTACTAATGCGCATGACCGACGTCATATCCTCAGTCTTTTCTTGCCCCAGATGTCAGAAGACCCTAAAAAGACAAGGCCCCAAAACAACAAACCAAAAAACCCTGCACCAAACATATATACAATATATACAAATGTACAAGAGTATATCCTAACCCACACCACCACCCCTAAACACAGAGGGGAAGGAGGGAGGGTAAATTGGACTACAGCAATGTGGATCCTCGAACATCTACATTTATGGTAGGTACAAAACTGTACTATGTTCTTCATTCCACATTGCTGCAGTCCTAACCATTGGGTAGAATCCCAAAGCAGAGTTAAGGGAGGCTGGCAAATTATAAGGAAGCAGGAGCTGTCAACATGCCTTGCAAAATAGCTGTGGCAAAACCAGCCCTAGATTTAGAGTAGAGAGGAAGATGGTAATGCTTAGAGAAAGTATGCACTGAACTCCAAGTAGCTGCCTCCAAAATATCCTTAGTTGCCACCCCCCTTAGAAATGCTGTTGAAGTGGCAGTAGCCCTAGTGGAATGAGGCCTAATCCCAGCTGGAATCTCCTTGCCATGATGGGAATAACAAAATGAAATGCAAAACCCAATCCACTTAGAAATAGTTTGCTTAGACACAGGCTTGCCCTGAGAACTCAAAGCAAAAGAAACAAACAACTGCTGAGACTGCCTGAAATCCTTAGTCCTGCTTAAATAATAACGCAACTACCTATGTACATCTAAAGTGTGCAAAATCTTTTCCCCCTTATTTTGGGGATCTGCATAGAAAGTAGGCAAATGAATAGTTTGGTTTAAAGCCACACTAGAAACCACCTTAGGCATAAAGGAAGGATTAGTACGTAATGATACCCTATCCTTATGGAAAATCAAAAAAGGCTCTACTGCCATAAGGGCCTGCAATTCAGAAACCCTTCTCGCAGAAGTAATAGCCAACAAAAAAGCAGTCTTCCATGACAAGTATTTCAATTCAGCAGTAGCCGCAGGCTCAAAAGGTTGTAGAGTAAGTTTTTCCAACACAAAATTGAGATCCCAAGCAGGAGTAGGAGCTCTACGTGGGGGTCTTATATTCTTTGCCCCTCTAAGAAACTGCTTGAACAAAGGATGCGAAAACAATGGTGGGTCACAATCATAGTGAGCTGAAATTGCTGCAGCATGAATCTTAATGGAAGAGAAGGACAAACCTTTGTCCAATAACTCAGTAAGATATTGAAGAGCCACACTCAAATTAGGCTCAGAAATCTCCAAATTCTTTTCTGCACTCCAAAATAAAAATCTCTTCCATTTTTCTGCGTACACCTTCCTTGTACTAGGTCTTCTGGCTTCCATAATCACATTTAAAACTTGTTGAGGAAGTTGAGACCTGCTGTGTTTTAGAACAGAATATGCCAGGCTGTTAGATGAAGAGAGTGAAGCTTGACATTGAGCAGGTGACCGTCCTTCTGAGATAACAGATGTGGAATCAAAGGCAAAGGCCATGGAGGCTTCCTTACCATACTCCTTAGTAGTGGGTACCAGTGTTGCCGAGGCCAATCTGGAGCTATTAAAATCATCCTTGGCTTGTCTTGTCTGGCCTTTAGGAGCACCTTTGGAAGAAGAGGCAGAGGTGGAAAGGCATACACATGAAGATTTTTCCAACTGAAAGAAAGAGCGTCCACTTTCCAAGCTGTGTGATGAAACCCCTTTGTGCAAAACTTTGGCAGCTGGTGGTTTAGTGGAGAAGCGAACAGATCTATGTCTGGAGTTCCCCATGACACTGTCAATTTCTGAAATACATGAAGATCCAGTTTCCACTCGTGGGGATCCATGATTTGTCTGCTTAACACATCTGCTAAGGAGTTCTGTGCTCCCGGCAGAAACCTTGCCTGTAGAATTAGTTGCAAGCTGAGCGCAGTTTCCCATAAAATCATTGCTTGCCTGCATAGAGGATAAGAATGTGTTCCCCTTGTTTGTTGATGTACCACATGACAGTTGTGTTGTCTGTTAGAATCAACACCTGCCCTGGAAGAAGTAACTCCTTGAAAGCCATTAATGCAAACTGGACTGCTAACATCTCTTTCATGTTGATATGTAGATGCTGAAGTCTGGCAGGCCACTTGTCTTGTATCCACTTTCCATTTAGATGAGCTCCCCAAGCAATGTCCGAGGCATCTGTTGTTAAAATCTGACTCGCCTCTGGCCGGGTCACAGAGAGTCCCTTGTTTAGGTGACATTCCTGAGCCCACCACAAAAATTCTTTTTGAAGGCAAGGTATTATTTGAATGACAGTGTCCAAATCCTGGCAGTGCTGTGTCCATACATTTTTGAGATACCATTGCAGCTTCCTCATATGCAGTTTGGCATTGGGAAGCACCAGAATACAAGATGCCATGAACCCTAAGGCTTGAAGGACTGTCCTTGCAGTCAGCCCGGACTGAAGAGATAAGTGATGGAAGTAACTGGAAAGATTCTTTTGTTTGTCCGGGGTTAAAAAGGCCATCTGGGCTGCTGTATTCAGTCTCACACCCAGAAAGCACATGTCTTGAGAGGGTACTAGACTGGACTTTATTTCGTTCACAGAATACCCTAGGCATCTTAGCACTGCTATGACATATTCCAAATGCTGTAGAAGGTCTTCCTTTTCTTGAGCCAGAATTAGGCAGACGTCCAAATAAGGATAGATTTGAATTCCTCTTAGCCTGAAGTAAGCTATCACTGGAGCCAGAACTTTTGTGAATACTCTGGGCGCAGTAGATAAGCCAAAGGGCAATGCAGAGAACTGATAATGAGAATTTCCAGCTCGAAAACGCAGATACTTTCTGCAACTTAGTCTTATAGGCACATGAAGGTAAGCTTCCTTGAGATCTAAAGTTACCATCCAGTGATCTTTGCCCAGCAGAGGTAAAAGCTGTTGTAACGTCAACATTTTGAACTTGGGAATGTCCAGATAAGTGTTGAGGATAGATAAATCCAAAATTGGTCTCCACGTGTTCCCCTTCTTTGGTACTAGGAACAGGCGAGAATAAAATCCTAGGCCCCTTTCTGGTACAGGGACTGGCTGAATGGCCCCTAATTGGAGTAACAGAGAAATTTGCTTGTGAGCCTCTTTCCTTTGTGGAGGAGGAACGTCTGGCATGCCTTTGAAAGGGGGCAAGGTATGGAAATAAAACCTGTAACCGTGGTGAATGATATCCAAAACCCATCTGTCTTGAGTAATTAAATCCCAATTTTCTTTGTAAAGAGACAGTCTTCCTCCCAAAGGAGCTGCCAGACGAGAATGAACTGGCAGCTGAAAAGGCAGGTCATTGGGTCTGTTTACGAAAGGACTGACCCCTGCCCTCACCAGAAGTCTGAGCAGGAGAACTCTCTGTTCTAGGCCTAAAAGAACCTTGAGCTCTGCCCCTACCACGTCTAGACCTACCCCTAGACTGGGAATCATAAGCAGGATATGTCCATCCCTTAGTAGGCCAATTTCTGCTAAACTTTGGAGGCTGCACCTGCAAAAAATCTTTAACAGTCTGCATAGATTTAGCCTTGTCCTCCATTTTCTTTAAAACTGCTTCAACAGGCGAACCAAACAACACATCAGACTGTAAAGGAGCATCCAAAATCCTTGTCTTAACATGCTCAGCTAAATTCTGATCCCTCAACCAAGCGTGCCTGCGAAGAACAGAACCAGTGGCAGCCACCCTCGAGGAGGCCTGCACAGCATCAAAACCACATTGCAAAGAATGCTTACCCACTTGTTCAGACACATGAACTAAATCCAGCAACTCTTTACACTCAATACCTTCCGCCAGAGCATCCACCTTAGATTTCAATTGTGAAAGGAGGTAATTTTGATATTTTAGCATGTGAAACTGACAATTCAACGCCTCATGGCTAAAGTGGAAGAAGTATACACTTTCTTTCCCCATCTATCCAAAGCCCTTGCCTCTTTATCAGAGGGAACAGGATTTTTAACAACCGAGGCCTTAACACCCTTAGGCCCCTGAGAAACAATTTCTGGGTCTGCCCTAGGACTCTTAAAAAGATACTTATGAGCTTCAGGCACCCTATAGTACCTATCAGGTTTAACAGGGGCAGGAAGCAAAGAATCAGGGTTCAGGGAAGCCTCTGCAAAAACATCTTCCACCACATTCAACACAGGAGGTATAGCTAAGGGCCTATGCTGGGCTAATAACAAAAATTCCCTAAGCCTCTTCCTGGAATCAGAGAAATCTTGGCCTTCCCATTTAAAATGCTCCCTCATGGAATGCAGAGTCTCTGAAAATGAAAAATCCTCAGGAGGAGAAGCTGAAAGAGTGGAATCATCCACATCAGAATCAGAATAATGAGGAAACTCCTGCAAGTCTTCAGCCGAAGACTCAGAAGCCTCTGAACACTGTTCAAAACTCTCAAACTCAGGCTCCACCCTAGGCCTCTTATCAGGAGGGGGCATAGAACCTCTGATCATAGTAATCAAATCCTCTGCCATTTTAAGCATATGTTTCTTAGGCACAGAACCTGAAGTGCTAGGAGAAGCCCCCACTGAAGCTAAACTTGGCCTACCTCTCAAAGAAGTCTTGGAAACAGAAGGAGAGGCTCTAACTACCTTAGGAAGAGAGGGAAGAACAGTTACCTGAGAAGCCCCCTCAGCCTGGCCTACTTCCTGAGAGGGCACATCCTGTAACAGTAAAGTCTCTGCCTGAGACTCCACAGAAACTCCTGGCAAGACTTCTGGCTCCACTGAGCCTTCTAAAGAACCGACGTCCGGGACTGCCGGTTCTTCAACCCTAGGCTTTGCTGCTTTGTCCTTGCGCTTTTTGGACGAAGCGGGCGTTGGAGCATCCGACGGCATTTTATAATTACAACGCTTCCCAAACACTAACCTGGCACAGTCTAACCTTCTCTTAATCGTGCGTTTGTTAAATCTAGCACAAGAGCGGCATCCAACAACGTCGTGCTCAGGCCCTAAACAAGGTATACACAAAGTATGGTAATCCCTATGAGGTATCTGTTTCCCACAAGAAATACAGTTATTCACTTTTTCTGACATCCGGTTAAATACTGAGGCAAGAAAAAACCAAAATGTTCCCAACGGGTACTTAGCCAACTTTGATTCGGTCTGAAACTCCGACTTCAGAAAATTTCAGAACGCCAACCTGCACTCGCAAAACTGCTTCTGCATCGGACCATGCGGCAAAAAAGACTGAGGATATGACGTCGGTCATGCGCATTAGTACCCTGACGTCCTGACATCAGTCTAATGCGCCTTGACCGACGTCAGCCATATACTTTGGTATTCGGGCCGACTGGACAGCGGACTACCCAATGGTTAGGACTGCAGCAATGTGGAATGAAGAACATCTGTGGTGTGGTCTGTTTTTATAAGCAGTTGTCCTGGAAGGATTAGGTATTTGAAGGCTGTCAGAGCATTCCGTACAGCTAGCATCTCTTTTTGATTGATGTGCAGGATAATATGGGCTGGTGTCCAGTGGCCCTGAATGCACCTGCCTGCCATGTGAGCCCCCCATGCATAGCCTGATGCGTCTGTTGTCAGGGTTTGGACGGCGAGGGGTTGAGTGAAAAGCAGCCCCTTGTTGTGGTTGCATGCTTCTGCCCACCAAAGGAAATCTGCCCTTAGACACAGTATGATTGGAATAACAGTTTTCAGGTCCTGAGAATGCTGGCACCAAAGACTTTTTTTTAAGTACCATTGACGTTTCCTCAAATGCAGTCTTGCATATGGAATTAGCAGAATACATGAGGCCACGAACTCTAGGGCTTGCAGTATTTTCCTTGCAAATAGCTGGGTTCTAGTGGCCATTTGTTTGAAGTAATTTGTCAGACAGACCTGTTTTTCTGAAGTGAGAAATGCCATCTGGGAAGTCGTGTCCAAGCTTGCTCCAAGGAATACAATTTTTGACTGGGCACCAGTTGTGATTTCTTTTCATTGATGGTGTACCTCAATGAAGTGAGAAGACTTTTTACAAATGCCAGGTGCTGAAGTAGCAATTCCTGACTGTCCGCCTGAATCAGGTAGTCGTCCAAGTAGGGGAAATTTTGGATATTTCTCTGCCTGTAGTATGCAATGGCTGGAGCCAGGCACTTTGTGAATACTCTGGGCACAGTAGATAAGCCAAAGGGAAGTGCAGAGAACTGACAGTGCATAGAGCCTGCCTTGAAGTGTAGATATTTTCTGCATGACTCCCTTATGGGGATGTGCAGATAAGCTTCTTTTAAGTCTAGTGTGACTAACCATGCATCCTTGGCTAGCATAGGGAGAAGCTGTTGCAGGGCAAGCATCTTGAATTTTGGGATCACCAGAAAGGTTGAGAGTTGACAGAGCCAGGATTGGGCCCCAAGAGCTGTCTTTTCTGGGCACCAGGAGAAGTCTGGAGTAGAAATCCTGCCCCCTTTGTTCTACTGGAATAGGTTGAATAGCTCTGATATTGAGCTTTTGAGCCTCTGTCCGCTGGTTTGGAGGAAGGTCTGGAAACCCACTTGGGGTTGCCAGTGTATGGAAGTAGAATCTGTACCCCTGAGATACAATGTTTAGGACCCATCTCTTCTGAGTAATAGACATCCAGTTTTTTGCATGAGGGCAAGTTTTCCACCAAGGGGCACAAGCAATTGGGCAGGGCTGGAAAATATATTTGAAAAGTCATTGTGAACCTTTTCCATAAGGGGGCGGCTTACCACTCCCTGTTTTTGAGGTGGGGGCACCCTATTGTTTAGATCTCTGCATACCCTGAGACTGTAGTCTGGGTGGCCTGTTTCCCCTGGGTTTGGTCTGAAAAGGCCTGGGAGGGGCTGGACAGGACCTGTTTTTTGAAGGCCAATGCCTACTGAATCTAGGTGGTTGCACTTGTAAGAATTCTTTAACAGTTTGCATAGATCTGGCTTTTTCTTCCATCTTTTTAAGAACCTCTTGTGCTTTGGTGCCAAATAAACGGTCCTTATTTAAAGGAGCGTCTAGTAATTTGGATTTGACATGATCTGGCAAGGTTTGTTCCTTAAGCCAAGCATGCCTTCTCAGTACAGACCCAATGACTGCAGCTCTGCAAGATGCTTCTAGGACATCAAAGCCACACTGCAAAGTGTGCTTACTAACTTGGTTTGCAGAATGCATTAGCTCTTGTAAGTCTTTATTTTCTGCACAATCTGGAAGTAACACCATATTTTGTTTAATTAGTTCCATAATATGCTGCTGGTACTTCAACATGTGAAACTGGCAATTCAATGCCCTGATGGCAAGAGTTGCAGATGTATATATACCTTCTTACCTTATCTGTCTAAAGCTCTGGAATCCCTGTTTGAAGGGGTAGGATTTTTGGCTACAGTAGCCTTAATACCTTTATGTCCCTAGGAAATGGTCTCTGGATCTGCAGTAGGATTCTTGAAGAGAAATTTGTGGGAATCAGGTACTCTGCAGTATCTGTCAGATTTCTTAGGTGCCGGGGGGTAAAGTATCTGGAGTAAGAATGGATTCCATTAAAACATCATCTACAACATCCAGGACAGGGGGGTATAGCTAGAGGCCTGTGCTGAGGCAGCTCTAAAAATTCTCTGAGTCTCTTTTTGGACTGACGGTAGTCTTGGCATTCCCAGAGGAAATGCTCAAAGTATGCAAGGTTTCACCAAAAGAAAAATCCTCTTGAGGGGAGGCAGAGGGAATGGATTCCTCTGCATCTGAATCCTCATAGGTTGATAAGGGCATGTCCTGATAAGAAGAAGGGTCAGTGTCAACGGACTCCTGGAACGTAGAATCAGAAGGAAACTCAATTCTTTGTCTCTTAGCAGGGGAAGGCTGGCTTCCCCTAATTAGTTTAATAAGGTCTTCAGCCATTCTAAGCATTTGTTTTTGTGGCATGAGAGCTTGAACATGCGTTTTGGTCATCGGTTTTCTAGGCGTAGTGCATACTCTGGGCCTCAGAAACTCGGGCAGTTTTAGCTAAAAACGAAGTTGTCTGTTTAATTCAAACATCAGTAGTTCAGAATGCACCCTCAGAAGGCTGGTGCCTGCACAGCGGCTCCAGACCCATCCAAGGTAGAGAAATCCACAGGTTCCATACTCGAAGAAGCATCTCACGGCATATCGGACTCCGAATGGGTGTCAGCAGAGGCCTGCGAATCTGCAGAAGTGGGCATCAGGAGCTGCAAAAGTGCCTCACTGAGTACCAGTGGACTGGCGACTAGCTTAACAGAAGCGTCATCGGCAGTTTTGGACCTATGCGGTCCCTCTCTGTCTTTATCTTTACGTTTTTCGGAAGATCGGTAGTCGGATGGCTTATCAAAGCCATTTCGGAATACAGACAACGACAGCGAAAGAATTTAGCGACAAAGATAGCCCGACGACGAATGGTTCGGGTGTTAAACAAGGCACAAAACAGACAGAGAGGGACGTTGTGGTCTGGGCCTAAACAGATGATGCAGTAAGAATGAAAATCTCTGTGAGGTATTTGCTTTCCACAGGCAAGACAACTTAACTTTTTCTGACATCGGTTAGAGCAAGAAAAAAGGATCCCAACAGGGTACTTAGCTTTAGAAGACTTCAGGATTACAAACTCAAAAATGAAAATTTCAGGTAGCGGCCGACCGGCACTTGCGAACTGCTTCAGGCTCCTCCTCGGCAAGAAAGACTGATGTAATGGCGTAGGCTGCTGTTTTATACCACCGACATCATGGAAGAAGTGACAGCATCCGATGCAGAAATCCTAAGACTCTGGTATTTGGGCCGACTGAGGGCTACCTGCAGGCAGGATAACCCAAATGTGATGACTGTAACCGTGAAACACGAAGAACATCTGATATTGCACGGCAAAGTATTCCATAGTTTTGCAATGGTATAAGAGTAGAGGTTTTGACCAGCTCTTTTGTTAGGCTTATATACTTTTTTGCCTCATATTTTTGCCCTGTACCTTGTAAACATTTTGATTTTCTAGTAAATCAGAGGATTAGTGTCAGTCAGTAATACTACATACTGCAATTTCATAGAAATATTTAAAAACTGTTCCTGATTTGGGGGCTTTGCCCCCCCATTATGTTTGGCTCAGTCCCTGACTTTTGAATGAAGAAGTTGAGACCTATGCTGGTGGCAAAAAAGCCCAGAATTACTAACTGAAGGCTTACACTACAAGTCACTTACACCAACAGTAAGTCTTACAGAATCACAGGCCCATCTGCTTCAACAGCCACTGCATCCCTGAGCCTCAGTTCCTAGGCAAGCAACACAAGTCGACACTGAACTTATAAAACAACCTCTCGTGCCATGTGAGAGCAAGAGGCAACATTAAAGGAGGTGCTTTCACTGCAGCTCATACACAAGAATAAAATGTAACTTTAAAACTAGGACATTTTGAGGTAAATGTAGGCAGACCTGTATCTTTTTCATATACTTCCACTAAACCCATGTTAGCAGCTGCAGTGTAATGCCTTACCATTCAGGCTGTCTGTTGAAGAGTGCACTAGAAGGATGAATGTAAACCACTTGCTGATCAATGAGTGTCCTATATCCCTCTTGAGGGTCCTTCTTAGCTGCATTACGGAAGAATCCACTGCAAATAGCCTTCTGGACACGCACAGTTGCTTTCCCACAGGAAACTACATCCAGTTTATGCCTGCACAACGAAACAGTAAAGATTATAACATCTGCACATACATCTCTATTACTCTAGGTCAAACAAAACATTTCAAATACATTGGAATCCAACAGTTTCTATACAACATAAATTAAAATGAAAAGAAAATGCTTACTAGAAAACAACAGCACATCTCAGCTGTTCACAACAGATACCATCCATCTGTCCATCCACAACCCCTTTTTCCCATTTTTGCACATGCAGTCGAGGTGTCACTTCAACAGTGACATTCACCTAGAGCCAAAGTTTACACCAACAGGTGGCTAAGCTCTGCCACGGTAGCTCTTTCACACCATACAGTCACGTATACACTCACATCTGTGTCTAATTCAGAGTATCCAATCCACCTACTGCATGACTTTGGAATGTAGGAGAAAACCGGAGCACCTGGAGGAACCCATGCAAACAGAGGGAGGACCTGCAGACTCTGTAGAGAAGGCACCCCAACCAAGAATCAAACCGGAGAACCTCTTTGCTGTGAGGCAACAATGCTATCCATTGTGCCACCTATCACAATGGATACAAATATTCTATTTTTCTGCCAAATGTGATGCCACAACCAGAGGTCAGAGAGTGAAACTGAGTATGTGAAGTCTAGTTATAATCAACAGAGACTGAAGCAGCATAAAAAGCTGAGTAAATACAATAAAAACTCTAGCATGACTACTGTAAGATTGTCATGGCAAAAAAAAAACAAGAATGTATCTACTTAAAGGGCAGATTTGTAAGTGCTGGATGTAGGGCAATAAACACCTGTTATATACATGTGATTGAATTCTAAAATACGGTTCAGTATGGTCACTATATCATAAAGACCTGGAGCACTACACTCTAGTGTAATGTATTTCTGCAGTGTAAAAAGTGCCAAGTGTTTATACTCATCATAGCAGCACATGTTCAGGTAGGAGACTACCACTGCAGTATCGAAGGGAAACTACTGAAGTCAGATGTACACCTTTCTGGTTTGTCTTCCAGAGGTTTTTTTTTTTTTTTTGGCATTTCCCAAAAGCTGAGCTCCCCCCCACCCCCCAAAAAAATCAGTGCAATGTACATATTAAAAGGATGAGCGGCTCATATCACTATTTAGTTCTTTTCTGAGTGAAAAGTGTCCTGAAGACTACTCTGGCTAAGGGCACCTCTGGACCATAGTCCTCTCTACATACAGTCCCTAAACACTTTAGCTGTGCTGCCTCCTTATTTAAAACTGGTGCAGTACTGAGAAGGGCCCCAACATAGAAGAGAGACTGGTTACATAATCTATTAAGATATTATACAGTGCACGAGACAGACTTGCATGGAGATCAGGTAGCAGAAGCTGGGGGACAGATAGTAGGACCCTGAACTGTAGTGGTGACCTTCTACTCAAACATCTACTATTATGGCCTCACAGAGCCAAGCATGGGTTGCCTGCTGTGTTTGCTGTTACCAGAGTTGATTGAATTGCTGATCCCTTGACATCTCCCCTAACCTCCACCTAGCCAGTACATGCTTAACCCCTTGTCCACTCCCAAACTTTACCACTCATTGAGTCCTAAAGGCTGTCTTGAAGGTGAAAAAGCAGTAGCTCAGTACGGCCCAACAATCTGCTAAGGTACTGCCTTGCCAGTATGAAGCACCATCTTACTGACTGCAACAGACATTCCCCTAAGCAAGGGAGGTCCGACCATAGATCCTGGTGACCAGTGCCCCATAAGCCTCATTTGCAAGACAATGGTAAACATCATTACGTACCCGCCTAAACAAAGACAATAGCAGCCTAAGGTCATTTGACCCAAATCAGTTTGGGATTGTGAAAGTAGATCCTGGCTGCTAAACTTGACTGTCTTCTTTGACATCTCTGAAAAAAAATGAACATTGTCTTGGATGAAACCAAGGTGGTATACACAGCTTACCTTAATCTAGCCAAAACACTTGATACCATTCCTCATTCAGGTATCGCAGATAAATTTATGTAACTAAATGTAAACCTTTATATTAACTAAATGATAGCAAACTGGCTCAAACACAGAACCCAGCAAAATAAAAAGGCTCATAACTAGCACAGTCCCACGGGACTTGGATTGGAGCACACTCCTGTTTGGCCTTTACTTCCCTGACATCAAAGCTGGTGTCAAGGGCCTTAGGCACACTAAGTTTTCAGATGACTGTAAAAGCTTGGACCCATCATCCGCAATGCCCCTGGGGACTCCTAGATTCTACAAGAAGGACTAGCATGCACAAACCCCATTACAGTCTCAATTAAATGCCAAAAAGTGCATCATCATACCCTTTGGCAAACCAGAGCACTCTTGTTCCTACCACATTAATGGTACACCTGGCAAAAGATATAGTTAGAGAGCAGGGTACATTTGCTGAGAATGAGTTTCCCTTTGATTTTTAAGAAAACCTTCCATTTACCCCAGGTGACAACTACATGCATTTCTAAAAGGAACAAGGACATTATCTTTCCACACTACTTTTCCTTTCCTAGGCCCACAACTGAATACAGTAGCCCTTTTGTCTTACATGTGACTCAGCATGAAAGACTCTAAGACAATGCAGAGCACCTTCAAGTTCTACATCTTTCCTCTGCCTTATACAGACTCCTTAGGAGTGACCTCTGCCTCATCTATAAAACCTCAAATGACAAAGTCCTGAGCAACAGCTTTCACATTTACAATATCATGAACACCCGGAAGAAAAAGTACAGTTGTGTCACATTTACAATAACTGTACATGTTCGAGTAGATAAGTGTGGCAGTACTGATTCTTGGGTCTTCCTGCCATGGAGGAGCTTGTAACCATCCCAATTCCCAGAGCCTTTGCATCATCCCCAGTCAATGGACACCCAAGGACCAACGTCAGGGTATAAGAGGGTTTTCCATCAGTGCCATCTTCAGGTAAGTCAGTCTGATGCCTAAGGACAACACAACCCTTCAAGTTGTCTAAGTTTTAGAGCCGAGAAAGAGCAGTGAACCAAGGAAGGACAAGAAGTAGAAGAGATGATGCCAGATTATGAATACCTGCCCAAACCCCAGCCAGGTGGGTGGGGTCCAGCAGATACAGGAGTAGGTGGGTGGGAGCAGGTACTGCAAAACTGATCTACTCAAACATTTATTTATTTATTTATTGCATTTGTTAACTGGGAAAGTCCACTGGACCTAGAAAGAACCCATTGTCAGTGGAGGCTCAGGGAGAAAAGCTTCACATTAATACATAAAGTGAACTAGGTATGTTGAACAGTATCAAAGAAAAAAAAAATAGAATTAATAGCAACAGCAGTGATAATGTTTACAGTCAAGGTGCAAATATAAAGTACAGATGGCATACATTCCATATATATATATATATATATATATATATATATATATATATATATATATATATATATAGCCTGTAGTATACTTAGCAGAGGAGAAATGACTTGGGGGAATAGGAGGATGACAGAAGGGCTAGAGGAGGAAGCGTCACAATGAGTTGGCAGCAAAGGAGTCTGTATAGTAGAGAGAAGGAGAGGAGAAGTTTGTAGTTTGAATGGTTAAAGTTGAGATTCCAGATAGAGAAATCAGGTGTTGCAGTAAGTTGCTGGGGTGCAGGAGCATAGCCAGTGAGAGGAGAGATGTAGTTTGAGGGATTTTTTGAATGCGACAGAATTGCTGATATTTCTGAGTGATGGAGGGAGATTATTACATAACTTAGAGACGTTATGACAGTACATTTGGTCAGCTGAGAGCTTGCGTTTATTGACTGGCAGTAGCATTCTGTTTTCAGACCTGAGGTGGCAATTAGGATGGTACATGATCAGTATGGAGGACAACAAAGGGCAGGATTCAGGTCGGTAGATTATTTTGTGTGCTGTAGTTAATTGTAGGTAAGTGAGATGGTGAGGGGTTCTAGCCAATTTAGCTGATGAGGAGCAGTGGTGGGTGGAAAATTTTGCATTTGTGGCAAATTTAGCAACTTCGTTATAGCAAGAGCCTAGTTTTGATTTTAAGTTGGACTGTAGATTGGTGAGGATGGGAGCGCCATATAGAAGAGTTGGAAGCAGGAAGGATAAGGCCAGGGCTATTTTAGCAGAGTGGCTAAGAAAGTAGTTCTGCCTGTAAAGGGCACCTAGCTTTTGCTGTTTTTTTTTTTTTGTTGCTGTAGATGCGAAAGTCAAAAGTTAACTTGTCATCAATGATGGCACCTAACAGTTTGGTACTAGGGACAAAGTACAGTTTTGTACCTACCATAAATGCAGATGTTCGAGTGTTCACACTGCTGCAGTCATTACACTTGAGTTATCCTGCCATCAGGCGGTCCCGCAGTTGGCCAGAGTTCCAAAGTCTTGGTCCGGCGTCGGTTGCTGTCACTTCGTCCCTGACGTCAGTGCGCCAGGAGTATATAAGATGCATCCAATGCCATTTTCTTCAGTTTTTCTTGCCCCAGATGTCAGGTGCCCCCAAGAAGGTAGGCAATACATATTTCTGATAAAACATATATACAAAATAAAAACAATACCTTCAGTTACAAGCAAATACACCACAAAGGTTATATAGGATAGAAAGGTACAGATAAGTCCAGCTAGGACAGAGGGTATGGAGGGAGGGCAACCTGGACTGCAGCAGTGTGAACACTCGAACATCTACATTTACGGTAGGTACAAAACTGTACTATGTTCGTGTTACACTGCTGCAGTCATTACACTTGGGTAGAATCCAAAAGCTAAGGTTGGGTGGCTGGTCTATAAAGAGTTAGGATTGGCTACGAGGCCCTGCAGAACTGCAGTGGCAAATCCTGCTCTGGATTTAGAGTAAAGAGGCACGTGGTAATGCTTGGTAAAGGTGTGCACTGAACTCCAAGTTGCAGCCTCTAAAATTTTCTTGGTTGGTACTCCTCTGACAAAAGCTGTTGAAGTGGCTGTTGCTCTGGTAGAATGTGGCCTAATGTTATTGGGGACTGATTTTCCATGCTGTGTGTAGCAATAACGAATACAGTGTCCCATCCATTTGGAAATAAGTCTGCTTTGAGATAGCCTTGCCCTGTGATCCTGCAGCATATGCTACAAACAGTTGCTCAGTTTTCCTGAAAGCTTTTGTTTTGTACAAGTAAAAACATAGCTGCCTGTGTATGTTCAAAGAGTGCAGAAGTTTCTCCCCTTTATTCTGGTGGTTTGGATAAAAAGTTGGCAAATGGATGGTTTGGTTAAGAGCCACACTAGATACCACCTTTGGCATAAAGGTAGGGTTTGTTCTTAAAGAAACCCTGTCCTGATGAAAAATTATAAAAGGTTCCACTGCCATTAATGCCTGTAGCTCTGAGGCTCTTCGTGCTGAAGTTACTGCCAGGAGCAGAGCTGTTTTCCATGATAAAAATTTTAGATCGGCTGTATTGACTGGCTCAAAAGGTGGCAGGGTCAGTTTTTCCAAAACAAAATTGAGGTCCCAAGTTGGTGCTGGTGCTCTGCGGGGTGGTCTTATGCTTTTAGCCCATCTGAGGTACTGCTTTAGCAAGGGATGAGAGAATAAAGGAGGATCCGTGTTGTAATGTGCTGAAATGGCAGAGGCGTGGATCTTAATTGATGAGAAGGATAGGCCTTTGTCCAGCATCTCAGTTAAGTATTGTAAAATCTGTTTGGGACAAGAGGGTCAAGGCTTTGAGCCTGGTTCCAGGCACAGAATCTCTTCCATTTTTCTGAATAAGATTTCCTAGTGCTAGGCCACCTGGCCTCCAAAATGACATCCATAACAGCTTTAGAGAGAGGTGTTGCCTGTTTGACTAATGAATCTGCCATGCAGCCAGGTTTAGGGTTTTGAGCTGACCGTGCAGGATCTGATTGTTTTGCTGAGTCAGAAGGTGTGAAATTTGAGGCAAAATCCATGGTGGGCCTTGAGCTAAGTTCTTTAAAATTGGGTACCAGTGCTGGCGTGGCCAGTCGGGAGCAATCAGGATCATCTGTGTTTTTTCTTGTCTGGCTTTTAGGAGTACCTTTGTAAGGAGAGGCAGTCGTGGGAAGGCATAACTTTTAGGCTTTTCCAGCTGAACGAAAGAGTATCCACTTTCCATGCTTGTGTGTGTTAAGTCCTTGTGCAGAATTTTTGTAGTTGGCAATTCAGTGGGGAGGCAAAAAGATCTATGCCTGGGCATCCCCATTTTTGCGTTACCATGCTGAAGATTTGTGGATTCAATTTCCATTCGTGAAGGTCCATGATACTTCTGCTTAGATCGTCTGCCAGAGTATTTTTCTTTCCTGGCAGGAATTGTGCTTGCAGATGAACTTGATACGTTAGAGCTGTGTTCCACAAGGTCATAGCTTGCCTGCATAGGGGATAAGAATGAGTGCCCCCTTGCTTGTTTATGTACCACATTACTGTGGTGTTGTCCGTCTTTAATAACAATTGTCCTGGATGCAGAAGGTCCTTGAAAGCTGTTAGAGCATTTTGAATAGCCAACATCTCTTTTTGACTGATGTGTAGATGCATTTGGTCTGTGGTCCACCTGCTCTGAATACATTTTCCTGCCATGTGCACTCCCCAGGCGTAATCCGAAGCATCTGTTAGATTCTGCCTGGCTGTGGGTGGAGTGAAAGGCTGACCCTTGTTGAGGTGACATGCCTGTGCCCACCATCGAAACTCCTGTTTGTAGGCAGGGAATTATTGGTATTACTGCTTCTAAACTGTGAGAGTGTTGAGTCCAAACACTTTTTAGGTACCACTGTAATTTCCTCATATGCAGTCTGGCATATGGAATTAGTAGTATGCAGGATGCCATGAATCCCAGGGCCTGCAGAATTTTTCTTGCAGGGAGATGGGACTTTTTTGCCAGTAATTGAAAATATTGAGTCAGTTGTCCTTGTTTGTCTGGCGTGAGATAAGCCATCTGGGCCGTTGTATTTAAGCTGGCACCCAGGAATATTATCGGTTGTGAGGGCACTAGTTTTGACTTCTTTTCGTTTACTGTGTACCCTAGAGAAATTAGCAACCTTTTTACAAATGCCATATGCTTCAGAAGAATGTCCTTTCTCTCTGCTTGAATGAGGCAGTCGTCCAAGTATGGATATATTTGAATTCCTTTTTGTCTGCAAAATGCAATTACTGGTGCCAGGCACTTTGTAAAGACCCTGGGCGCAGGAGATAAGCCAAAGGGCAGTGCAGAGAAATGGTAGTGCATTGTACCAGCTTTGAATCTCAGGTATCTTATGCAATCTTGTCTGATAGGGACATGCAGGTATGCCTCTTTGAGGTCCAAAGTAACCAGCCAAGCCTTCTTGACCAGCATGGGAAGAAGCTGCTGTAGTGTCAACATCTTGAATTTCGGAACATCCAGGTAAGTATTTAAAGTTGAAAGGTCTAGTATGGGTCTCCAGGCTTTGTCCTTTCTGGGGACCAGGAAGAGTCTGGAGTAAAATCCTTGTTCTTGTTCCTGCTGTGGTACTTTTTGAATAGCTCTCATGTCCATGAGGGCAGAAATTTGTTTTTGAGCCTCTGCCCATTGATTTTGTGGCAGGTTTGGCATTCCTTTTAGCCTTGGTAAAGTGTGAAAGTGGAACCTGTAACCTTGAGACACAATATTTCAAACCCATTTGTCTTGGGTGATTGTTTGCCAGTTTTGAGAAAAAAGTGCTAGTTTTCCCCCTAAGGGGGCTGCCAAAAGGGAAGTGTTTGGCATACGAAGGAGGACATCATTGAGACTGTTTCCTGTAAGGTTGAGACTTGTCCTCACCTCCTTTTGGGGTTGAGGTACCCCACTGCCATCGTCTGTTAGAGCCTTGGGGCTGAGATCTGCCTCTTGGGTGTCTGTATCTGCCTCTCTGTGGCCTGTCTGACACTGGAAAGGACCAATTCTTTGTAGGTCAATTTCTGCTAAATCGAGGTGGCTGTACCTGTAAGAAATCTTTGACTGTTTGCATAGATTTAGCTTTATACTCCATTTTCTTTAACACCTCTTCTGCTTTAACACCAAACAAGGTATCATGCTGTAAAGGAGCATCCAAATAATTTTGCCTTAACATGATCAGGTAAACTCTGTTCTTTTAACCAAGCATGTCTTCGAATTACAGAACCTGTAACTGCGGCTCTACAAGAGGCCTCTAAAGAATCAAAACCACACTGCAGAGTATGTTTTCCCACCTGTTCCACTGCATGCAATAAATCCTGCATTTCTTTATAGTCAGGAGCTTCTGTGCTTGCAAGCATTTTCAGTTTTAACTGAGCCATTAAATATTGTTGGTACTTAAGCATGTGAGACTGGCAATTTAAAGCCCTTACTGCTAATGTTGCAGAAGTGTAAACTTTCTTCCCCCATCTATCCAATGCTCTAGAATCTGTGTCGGAGGGGACTGGATTTTTTGCAATGGAAGCCTTAACCCCTTTGGGACCCTGGGAAATGGTTTCTGGGTCAGCAGAAGGGTTTTTATAAAGAAACTTGTGAGAGTCAGGGACTCTATAATACCTATCTGGCTTGGCTGGTGCAGGGGGCAAAGAATCAGGAGATAAGCTGGATTCAGAGAACACATCATCCACAATATCTAACACAGGCGGAATAGCCAGGGGCCTCTGCTGAGGCAATAAAAGGAAGTCCCTGAGCCTTTTCTTGGATTCTGAATAATCCTGACTTTCCCAATGGAAATGCTCCCTCATGGTATGTAAAGTTTCCCCAAAAGAGTAATCCTCAGGAGGAGAGGCTGAAGGGATAGATTCTTCAACATCAGAGTCCTCATAGGGGGGTAGAGAGTATCTCTGGTCTAAAGAGGAATCAGAGGAAATGGAAACCTGATCAGAGGAATCATAGTCTGTATCCTGCCTAGGCCTTTTCTCAGGAGGGGGATGGGAACCCCTGATTAGAGTAATGAGGTCTTCGGCCATTTTGAGCATCTGTTTCTTAAGCATGGAGGACTGTCCAGGAGAATGCTGTACTTGCTTCTTTGTCTTTAATGGTGTTTTTGTCTTGGCTGTTGCTTTAATGGTAAGTTGTGAAGGTCTGAAAATACCCTCAGAAGCCGATGCCTGTTCAGCGGCTCCAGACCCATCTGAGGGATTAGTTTCTGTAGGCCCAATACCTTGGGTTTCCAGAGGCCTAGTATACCTTGGGTTTCCAGAGGCCTAGTTGCCTCCACGTGGGAGTCGGGGGCGGCCTGTGGCTCTGAGGTAGCGGGTGTCAGGGGCTGCGAAAGCGCCTCACTGAGAACCGGCGACTGGCCTAGAAGAGGCTTCGTCGTTAGTTTTTGACCTCGGATGCCTGTCTTTATCCTTGTCTTTGCGTTTTTTAAGAATTGCGGTCGTCGGTTGTTCCGACGGCATTGTATAATTGAACCTTCGGCCAAAGTAGTGCAAAGCAAAAGCAAAATCAAAACGTTGTTTTATAGTGCGTTTGTTAAATCTAGCACAAAACCAACAACGAGTGGCGTTGTGATCAGGGCCTAGGCATGGAATACAGTAAGAGTGGAAGTCCTTATGAGGTATTTGCTTCCCACAAGAAATACAATTAACTTTTTCTGACATCGGTCTGAGGCAAGAAAAAAGTTTCCCCAACGGGGTACTTAGCTTTATCGAAGATCTGAAATTCGACTTCGAAAATCTCAGGAGTCGGCCGACCGGCACTTGCGAAATGCTTTTGCTTCGGGCACCGCGCAGCAAGAAAGACTGAAGAAAATGGCGTCAGATGCATCTTATATACCCCTGGCGCACTGACGCCAGGGAAGAAGCGACAGCAACCGACATCGGACCAAGACTTTGGAACTCTGGCCGACTGCGGGACCGCCTGACGGCAGGATAACCCATGTGTAATGACTGCAGCAGTGTAACACGATGAACATCCTCTATCTAGGCAGGCACTGAGAATTTCAGATTTGACAGCTGGTAAACTTTGGGTTTGTAACAATGCAGATCTGTGCAAGACGGATTCAGATGTTGCAGTCCAAGACACTGCATGAGCAACATCATATGAGCATCTCAAGGAATGCTTGGTAGCCTGTGTGTCTCAGGAAAGTATAGAGGCAAACAGGATCTGACCTCTGGATTAGGTTAAGTCAACAATAGCCTTCTTCATGTCAGCAAAAGATGTCAATATGTTTTGAACAGGAGAACCTGATACAACAAAGCAATGGACAAGGGGCAAAATTGTTCCCACTGCCTACCTTGACTTGGCCAAGGCACTTGACACAATACCCGAGTTGGGAATTGTTGACAAACTCAAGAGGTTAGGTACAAACCTGTATGTCACCCAGTGGATAGCCAACTGGCTCACAGGCAGGACCCAGGAAATTAGAATTGGGGAGTCAACCTCTACAAAGAAGCCAAGTGGAATCCCTCAGGGATCAGTTCTTGGTCAGCTCCTTTTTAGCATTTACTTCTCAGAAGTCAAAGCCAATGTCAGTGGTCTCTGGTTGGCTAAATTTGCAGACGACTGCAAATTAGGAGCTATAACTGAATCTCACACTGACACAAATGTTCTCCAGGAGGGGACGGCACAGACAAACAACTGGTGGCAGAGCCATGGACTAAAACTAAACGCCAAGAAATGCATAGTAGTATCCTTTGGGAAGTCATCCATCCCTGGTAACTATCATATTGACAACACACCCCTTAGAGTTGACCCAGTAGTCAGGGACTTAGGGGGACACACATGTAGCAATCTAGCCTTTGAACATCATCCTCAAGCTAAATGCCAAAAAGTGCATAGTCATCCCCTTTGCAAAAAACAAAGTACCCACAAGCTACCACATAGGTGGTAGTCCCCTAAATACGAAAGACGTAATAAGAGATCTGGGGACCCAAGTAGATAGTAATCTCACCTTTGATAATCACATTGCCAAAGTGGTTAGAAAATCCTTCTACGTGGCCCACCTAATCACAAAAGGGTTCGCATCCAGATCAAAAGAGGTCATTGTGCCCCTCTAATCATCACTCATCAAACCCATCATAGAGTACAACGCCTCATTTGGGATGTACCTTACAAGACACATGCAACAGCTGGAAAGACCACAGAAGTACCTCACCAAGAGGATCACTGGCCTCAAACAGATGCCCTATGCAGCTCGAATGAAGAAATTACAGCTGTACTCGGTTGCATACCTCCTACTCAGAGGTGATCTCTGCCTGACATACAGGGCCATGTCCAACCTAGACTTGATGGACATGCTCCACCTAAAGAAAACCTTATCCCTGCGAGCCACATGCTCTAGGGATCTAAACCTTATCACAGCAATAAATAGGACGTGCTGGAGGGGAAAGATTCCTGTCCCACAGACTTCCCATGCTTTGAAACAAGATCCCAATCTACATTAGGCAGAGCTCCTCATTAACACTCTTCAAAAGAAATCTTGACAAGTGGATGGGAAAAGTACAGTTTTGTACCCGAGTGCTCATACAGCTGCAGTCATCACACTTGGGTTATACTGCCGCCAGGCGGGTCCTCGGTCGGCCGAATTCCAAAGTCTAGGTCCGGCGTCAGTTGTTGTCGCTTCTTCCCTGACATCAGTGCGGCAGGGGTATAAAAGAGGCAGCCGAAGCCATTTTCTTCAGTTTTTCTTGCCCCAGATGTCAGGTGCCCCCAGAAAGGAAGGCAAAACATGATGTCATGCAAACATACATAAGTAGGTAAAGCAAAACAGTAGGTGCAAGCAAATACACCATAAAGGAATACCACAAATAGGTTGTATGTAAAGGTGTTTGTCATACGTCCTGTGCTAAGAGGGGATGGAGAGAGGGTAACCTGGACTGCAGCTGTATGAGCACTCGAACATCTACATTTATGGTAGGTACAAAACTGTACTATGTTCATCGTGCATACAGCTGCAGTCATCACACTTGGGTAGAATCCCAAAGCTAAGTAAGGGTGGCTGGTACTAAGCGGAATTAGGAGGGGCTAGAATGCCCTGCAGGACTGCTGTGGCAAAGCCCGCTCTAGATTTTGAGTATAGTGGAAGGTGGTAGTGCCTGGGGAAAGTGTGCACTGAACTCCAAGTAGCTGCTTCCAAAATGAGGAAAGCTGCTGAGGTAGCTGTAGCCCTGGTGGAGAGGGATCTGATGCATACAGGCACTGATTTTCCATGAAATGAATAACAAAAGCGAATGCAGTGGGCTATCCATTTAGAAATAGTCTGTTTGGAAATAGCCTTTCCTTGAGCACCTGTGGCATAGGACACAAAGAGCTGCTCAGATTTTCTGAATGACTTTGTTCTGTCCAAGTAATAACGCAGTTGCCTGTGAATGTCCAAGGAATGTAGTAGTCTCTCTCCTTTGTTCTGTGGATTTGGATAAAAGGTAGGTAAATGAATAGACTGATTCAAAGCCACATTGGATACTACCTTTGGCATGAAGGTAGGGTTGGTTCGTAAGGAAACCCTGTCCTGATGGAAAATGATGAATGGTTGCACAGCCATGAGGGCCTGTAGCTCCGAAACCTTGCGTGCTGAGGTAATAGCCAGAAGGAAGGCTGTTTTCCATGACAGGTATTGTAGCTCTGCTGAAGATGCCGGCTCAAAAGGAGGCAGTGTCAGCTTCTCCAATATGAAGTTGAGGTCCCAAGCTGGAGTTGGTGGTTTCCGTGGGGGTTTTATATTTTTTTCCCCTCTGAGGAACTGCCTTAATAGAGGATGTGAGAATAAAGGAGGATCCGTATTGTATTGTGCTGAAATGGCTTGAAGCGTGTATCTTGATGGAAGAGAAGGAGAGGCCACTGTTTAACATCTCAGTTAGGTACTGTAAAATCTGAGGTATATTTATTACCCGAGGATTCTGACCCTTTGCTTGATTCCAGGAACAAAAACGTTTCCATTTGGCGGAGTATGTTTTTCTAGTAGAGGGTCTCCTGGCCTCCAAGATGACATCCTGTACCTCCTTGGAGAGGAGAGTTTGTTGGTAAATTAAGGAATTCTCCATGCAGCTAGATTTAGAGTTCTGAGCTGGCTGTGAAGGGTCTTGTAGTTGTGCTGGGACAACAGAAGAGGAACTTGAGGAAGGATCCATGGTGGTGAGTGTGACAGGCTTTTTAGGAGAGGATACCAGTGCTGTCGTGGCCAGTCTGGAGCAATGAGAATCATTTGTGGCCTCTCTGCTCTGGTTTTTAATAGGACTTTGGCCAGTAGAGGTAGAGGCGGGAAGGCATAGACTGTCAATGTTGTCCAATTGAAAGAGAGTGCATCCACTTTCCAGGCCTGTGGATGATAGGTCCTTGAGCAGAATTTTTCCAACTGGTAATTTCTGTGTGTAGCAAATAGATCTATGTCTGGCTGTCCCCATGCCTGAGTTATTTTTGAGAAGACTTGAGGATGCAACTTCCATTCGTGTGGGTCTTTCATATTTCTGCTTAAGTTGTCTGCCAGTGTGTTTTCCTTCCCAGGCAGGAATTGTGCCTGTAGTTGAATTTGTAATTCCAGTGCTGTGTTCCACAGGGTCATGGCTTGCCTGCACAGGGGGTATGAATGCGTTCCCCCCTGTTTGTTTATGTACCACAAGACTGTGGTGTTGTCTGTCCTTATTAATAGCTGGCCTGGATGCAGTAGGTCTTTGAAGGTCATAAGAGCATTTTGTACGGCTAGCATCTCCTTTTGGTTGATGTGTAGGTGCATCTCTTTTGGGACCATTTTCTCTGAATACACTGACCTGCCATGTGTGCTCCCCAGGCGTAGTCTGAGGCGTCTGTTGTGATGATTTGAGTTGCTTGTGGTAAACAGAAAGGAAGACCTGTGTTTCTTTGGCATGCTTGAGCCCACCACAAAATTCCTTTTGAAGGCATGGAATGAGTGGTATAATTGTTTCCAAGCTGTGGCTGTGCTGAGACCATAAGTTTTTTTAGGTACCATTGTAGTTTCCTCATATGCAGCTTTGCAAATGGTATTAGTAGGATGCAAGATGCCATGAACCCCAGAGCCTGCAGGATTTTCCTCGCAGTTAGCCTGGTTAAAGTTGCCATTTTGTTGTAGTATTGAGACAGTTGCCCTTGTTTGTCTGGCGTGAGGTAGGCCATCTGGGTTGTTGTATTTAAGCTGGCACCCAGGAAAGTTATCTGTTGAGAAGGTATTAGTTTTGATTTCTTTTTGTTCACTGTGTACCCCAGGCAGTTTAACAGTTTTATTACAAACGCCAGATGTTGCAATAGAAGGTCCTTTCTGTCTGCTTGGATCAGGCAGTCGTCCAGATATGGGTAGATTTGGATTCCCCGCTGTCTGCAGAAGGCAATTACTGATGCCACGCATTTCGTAAACACTCTGGGTGCAATAGATAAGCCAAAGGGCAATGCAGAGAATTGGTAATGGGTTGAACCTGCAAGAAATCTGAGGTATCTTCTGCAATCTTGTCTGATAGGGACATGCAGGTATGCCTCCTTGAGGTCCAATGTTACCAGCCAAGACTCCTTGCCCAGCATGGGAAGAAGTTGCCGTAATGCAAGCATCTTGAATTTTGGTACCTCTAGATATGTGTTTAGAATAGATAGGTCTAAGATGGGTCTTCAATCTTTGTCCTTTCTTGGTACCAGAAATAGTCTTGAATAAAAACCTTGACCTTGTTCTTTTGCAGGTACCTCTTGAATTGCTTTCATATCCATGAGAGCGGAAATTTGCCTTTGTGCCTCTGCCCACTGATTTTGTGGCAGGTTTGGCATGCCTCTCATTTTTGGAAGGGTGTGAAAGTGGAACCTGTAACCTCTGTCTATAATATCCAGAATCCATTTGTCCTGTGTAACAATGTGCCAGTTTTTTGAAAATAAGGCCAGTTTTCCGCCCAAAGGTGCTGCCATTATATCTTTGTTTGGCAAGCATAGGGGAAAGTCATTGCATCTGTTTTCTAAATGACTGTGGTCTATCTTCTCCACCTCTGGGAGCTGGTGTTTGCCACTGTCTAGCTCTGTAAGATCCTTGAGGTTGTCCTCTTCCCCTTGGGCATCTGTATCTGCCCCTTTGGGGTCTGTCCGTGGCTGGAAAGGACCAATTTTTTGAAGGCCAGTTTTTGCTGAAGCATGGAGGCTGCACCTGCAAGAAATCTTTAACTGTTTGCATAGATTTCGCTTTTTCCTCCATTTTCTTTAGTACCTCCTCCGCTTTTACACCAAACAATACATCTTTTTGTAGTGGGGCATCTAATAACTTTGCTTTGACATGATCTGGTAAGGTTTGCTCTTTGATCCAAGCATGCCTACATATGACAGACCCCGTGACAGCAGCTCTGCATGAGGCCTCTAAAGCATCAAAAAGTACAGTTTTGTACCTACCATAAATGTAGATGTCCGAACTGGATAGCATCTGCAGTCATAACAAGTGGGTTGTCCTGTCGTCAGGCAGCCCTGCAGTCGGCCGGATTCCAAAGTCCGGGTCTGGCTTCGGCTGATGTCGCACTCCACCCGACGTCATCTCTGTTGGTCTTCGGGTATAAAAGCATCAGCCGACGCCATTTTCCTCAGTGTTTCTTGCCCCAGATGCCAGTAGCCCTCTTGCAGGCTAAAATTTGGATAGATGCCAATGTTTCCAAATAGATAGAGGTAAACACAACAATAAGCATGTATGTACATATATACAAACAAATACACCATAAAGACTCCCCAACAGCTAGCTATTAGGAGGGTAAACACCCTAGGAGTACCACAGAGGGAAGGAGGGAGGGTAATCCTGACTGCAGATGCTATCCAATTCGGACATCTACATTTATGGTAGGTACAAAACTGTACTATGTCCTTCATGGATGCATCTGCAGTCATAACAAGTGGTAGAATACCATAGCCAACTAGGGGAGGAGGATAAAAGTAGATTATGGTGTGTTTAGGATCCCTTGCAGTACAGCAGTGGCAAACCCTGCTCGGGATCTGGAATATAGAGGCAAATTATAATGCTTGGCAAATGTATGCACGGAGGTCCAAGTAGCCGCCTCAATAATGTCTTTGGTTGCCACTCCTCGTAAGAAGGCTGTGGTAGTGGCTGTTGCCCTTGTAGAATGAGGTCTTATGTTCTGTGGAATTGGTTTTCCATGGAAGGAGTAACAGTATCGTATGCAATTTCCTATCCATTTGGAGATTGTCTGTTTGGAAATAGCTTTTCCTTCCCTTCCTGTTGCATAGGCTACAAAAGTTGGTCAGTCTTTCTGCTATTTTTGTTCTGTCCAAGTAGTAGCGTAGCTGTCTATGTACATCCAAGGTATGCAGTATTCTTTCCCTCTGTTTTGTGGGTTGGGAAAGAAGGTAGGTAGGTGGATTGCCTGGTTTAAAGACACTCTGGATACCACCTTGGGCATAAATGTAGGATTAGTCCTCATGGACACTCTATCTTGGTGGAAGATTAGGAAGGGTTGCACTGCCATTAAGGCCTGTAGTTCTGAAACCCTCCTTGCTGAAGTAATTGCCAGTAGGAAAGCAGTTTTCCATGACAGGTGTTGTAGGTCTGCTGTTGCTGCTGGTTCAAAGGGTGATAGTGTCAACTTTTCTAGCACAAAGTTTAAATCCCAAGCTGGTAATGGTGGTTTCCTTGGGGTTTTACATTCTTGATTCCTCTGAGGAACTGCCTGAGCAAAGGGTGCGAAAAACAGGTGGATCAAAGCTGTATTCTGCTGAAATAGCTGATGCATGTATCTTGATGGAGGAGTAGGACAGGCCTGAATGAAGAAGTTCGCCAGATACTCCAGAATGTTAGGCATATCTATGTTTGACACATCTTTTCCTCTTTCCGTACTCCAAATGACAAACCTTTTCCATTTTCCAGCATAGTTCCTTCTTGTTGAAGGTCTGCGTGCTTCAAGAATAATGTCTTTAACTCTTTGGGAAAGTTCTGGATTAGCTGCTGCTATGTGATGTTCCATGCAGTCAGTTGCAGCGTTTTTAGGTTTGGATGTATGATGCTGTAGTTGTTCTGAGTTAACATCAAAGGTATCAGGGGTATTGGCCACATATTGTTCCGAGACATGCTCTTCAGTAGTGGGTACCAGTGTTGTCTTGGCCAGTTTGGAGCTATCAGGATTATCCTTGGACGTTCTTCCTTGAGTTTTAGTAGTACCTTGTGTATCAAAGGAAGAGGTGGGAATGCATATGCTGTTAGGCCTTTCCAGTTGAAGGAGAGTGAGTCCACTTTCCATGCTAGTGGGTGGAATGTCCTTGTGCAGAATTTTTTGAGCTGGTGATTGAGAGGTGATGCGAATAGGTCTATCTGTGGCATTCCCCATTTCTTTGAGATGGTCTTGAAGATGTGCGGGTGCAGCTTCCATTCGTGGGCATCGAAGTGGTTCTGCTTAATATGTCTGCTAGAGTATTGTCTTTCCGCGGTACAAATATTGCCTGTAACTGAATGTTGTAGCTGAGTGCCAGGGTCCACAGCTCCAAGGTCATTCTGCATAGGGGGTATGAATGAGTGCCTCCCTGTTTGTTGATGTACCACATGACTGTGGTGTTGTCTGTCCTTATCATCAACTGGCCCTCTTTGAGAAATGGTTTGAACTTTTGGATTGCCAGTTTTACTGCCAGCATTTCTTTTAGATTGATGTGCAGGTGAAGTTGATCCTGTGTCCACAATCCTTGCACGCATTTGTCCAGCATGTGGGCCCCATCCTAGGTCTGAAGCGTCTGTTGTGATGGTCTGGCTTGGTTGACATCTGCGAAAGGGTAGGCCTGGGTTTGACTGGCATGCCTGAGCCCACCATAGGAACTCCTGTTTTAAGCATGGAATTAGTGGGATTTCTGTTTCTAGACTGTGTCTGTGTTGGGACCATAAATTCTTTAGGTACCACTGTAGTTTCCTCATATGTAGTCTGGCAAATGGGACCAAGATTATGCATGATGCCATGAAGCCCAAGGCCTGCAGAACTTTTCTTGCTGTTAACTTGTTCAGTTTTGTTAGTGCCAAGAAGTAAAGAGGAAGTTCTTTTGTTTTTCTGTAGTCAGGAATGCCATTTGTTGTACTGTGTCCAATTCCGCCCAAGAATGTCCTTGTTTGGGATGGTATCAGCCTTGACTTTTGTAAATTGACTGTGTATCCCAGTCCTTGTAGCAAGTAAATGACCCTTTGTAAATCTGTTGTCAGCTTGCTTTTGTTGTCCCCTTGTAGCAGGCAGTCGTCCAGGTATGGGTAAATTTGAATTCCTGTAGTCTGCAATGGGCAATTACTGATGCCAGGCATTTTGTGAATACTCTGGGCAGTAGATAAGCCAAAGGGCAATGCTGAGAATTGATAGTGCTCTGATCCTGCAAGAAATCTGAGGTATCTTCTGCAGATTGGTCGAATGGGGACGTGCAGGTATGCCTCCTTGAGATCTAGAGTTACCAGCCAAGACTCCTTGCCCAGCATGGGAAGAAGTTGCTGTAGGGTCAGCATTTTGAATTTTGGGACAATGATGTATGTATTTAAGGTGGACAGGTCGAGAATTGGTCTCCAACTTTTTTCCTTTCTTGGAACTAGGAATAGTCTGGAATAGAACCCTTCCCTTGTTCTGTTGTTGGCACTTTTTCCACGGCTCTCATGTTTGCTAACTCCATTATCTGGCGTAGAGCCTCTGTTTTTTGATTTGGAGGTAGATTTGGCATTCCTCTTTTGACTGGCAAAGTGTGGAAGTGAAACCGGTAACCTTGATCTATGGTTTGTAAAATCCACTTGTCTTTTGTTATGTAGTGCCAGTTCTTTGAAAATAAGGTTAACTTTCCGCCTAGAGGAGCTGCTATTTGTTCCCTGGTAGGCGGATTTAGGATTAAGTCACTGTGGTTGTGCTGATGTAGTGGCAGTGGCTGTGTCTGTGCCTCTGTTGTTACCTTGCCACTGTCGTCCTCTGTAGGCACCTCCTCTGGATTGGTTTCTGCCTCTGGAACGTCTATTCCTGCCCCTTTGAAATTTTGTGGAGTCAGGAAAGGACCAATTTTTGGCAGGCCAGTTCCTGCTAAACCTTGGGGTTGAACCTGCAAGAAATCTTTAACAGTTTGAACAGATTTTGCCTTTTCTTCCATTTTCTTCATAACCTGCTGGGCAGGTGTACCAAACAAACTTGTCTTGTCCATAGGAGCATCTAGCAACTTAGCTTTAACATGATCCGGTAAAGCTTGTTCCTTTAGCCATGCATGCCTTCTTATCACTGTGCCTGTCATGGCTGATCTAAATGAAGCCTCCAGTGCATCATAGCCACATTTTAAGGAATGGTTGCTAACCTGTTGTATGTTATTTACCATCTCTAATACATATTTCTTATCAAGAGATTCATCAGTGGTTAGTTTTTAGTTAACTGATCAAGCATAAACTCTTGGTATTGTATCATGTGAAACTGACAGTTTAAAGCTCTAGCTGAGAGAGTAGCTGAAGTGTAGACCTTTTACCCCATCTGTCTAATGACCTTGCTTCCCTTTCAGAAGGAATAGGGTTTTAGCTGTGGTCGGCTACTGCCTTGGGACCCTGGGATATAGTTTCTGGGTCTGCAAGTGGGGCCTTGTAAAGGTGGTGATGAGTATCTGGCACCCTGTAAAATCTGTCTGGTTTGGCAGGGGCTGGGGGTAAAGAATCTGGAGTGGAGCAAACATCATTGAAAGCATCATCCACCACAGAGAGAACAGGAGGTATAGCTAAGGGCCTGTGCTGTGGGAGGTGCAGAAAGGTCCTAAGTATTTTTCTGGAGTCTGAAAAATCCTGTTGCTTCCATTGGAACTGTTCTCGCATGGCATGCAAGGTTTCCCCAAAGGAGAATTCTTCTGGTGGGGAAGCAGCTGGAATGGATTCTTCAGCATCAGAATCTTCAAAATTGGAGAAGGGAGCCTCTGGCTGGTCAGTTATGTCGGATTCATCAGCAGAATCATCAGAAGACACTGGCTCAGGGGGCTCTGCCCTAGGTCTCTTCTCTGGGGGCTGAGAGGCCCTGTCTGGGTGAGATTGAGATCCTCTAATTAAAGAAATTAAATCTTCTGCCAAAGAAAGCATTTGAGAACTAGAAGAGGGCCTGGATGTGGGGGGTTTAACAGGCACTGTTTTAGTAGTCTTGGCTGCTTTAGCCCTGGCGAAGGCCTTAATGGACATGGCTGCTGGAGGCCTAGCAGCACCACGTGCTGGGGTAGAGACATCCAAGGGGGTGGTGTCTGATAAGTCAACCACCGTAGTGGGTAAAATTGCTGAGGTCGATTCAAGAGTTGTAGCAGGGGCCTCAGTTGTAAGAATAGGTTCAGCTGTACTTTGATCAGTTTTCTCGGTTTCCGCCGAAACCGAGACACTCATGGTTTGCTTTACCGTGGTTTCGGCCGAAACCGCGGACCGCGAGTGTCGGTCTTTATCTTTGCGTTTTTGGTAGATTGGGTAGTCGGAGGATCCGACGGCATAATGTACGCAAAATCAGAACCGAAAAACTGTTCTGCAAACTCCGACCTGCGTCTAAGCGTTCGTCGGTTGAAAGAGGCACAGGCGAACAGGCTGCTACGTCGTGGGCTGGGCCTAAACAAGGCAGACAGTAAGAGTGGAAATCTTTATGAGGTATTTGTTTCCCACAGGTTAAACAATTGTTAACTTTTTCTGACATCGGCTGAGGCAAGAAAGAGTCCCCAACGGGGTACTTAGCTTTAGAAGTCTTCGAAGTAGTATTCGGTAGAAGTAATCTCTGGATCCGACCGACCGGCACTTGCGAACAGCTTCTGCTTCGGGCGCCACGCGGCAAGAAAGACTGGGGAAAATGGCGTCGGCTGATGCTTTTATACCCGAAGACCAACAGAGATGACGTCGGGTGGAGTGCGACATCAGCCGAAGCCGGACCCGGACTTTGGAATCCGGCCGACTGCAGGGCTGCCTGACGACAGGACAACCCACTTGTTATGACTGCAGATGCATCCATGAAGGACATCCACACTGCAAGGTATGTTTTCCCTACTTGTTCTGCTCCATGCAACAAATCCTGCAACTCTTTCAAGTCTGGTGGTTCTGTTTGTGTCATTTTGCCTTTCAGCTGAGATAGCAAGAACTGTTGGTATTTTAACATATAAAATTGACAGTTTAATGTCCTCATGGTTAAAGTGGCTGATGTATACACCTTTTTCTCCCACCTTTCTAATGCTCTAGAATCTCTCTCTGAAGGCAAAGGGTTTTTAGCAGTAGAGGCCTTAATCCCCTTGGGACCCTGTGAAATTGTTTCTGGGTCAGCAGTATGGCTTTTATAAATGAACTGGTGAGAATAAGGAACCCGGTAATATCTGTCTGGTTTAACAGGGGCTGGAGGTAATGAGTCTGGATTAAGACTGGCTTCTGCATACACATCATCCAAAATATCTAAGACAGGAGGAATAGCCAGGGGCCTATGCTGGGGAAGTAGTAGAAATTTCCTGAGCCTTTTCTTGGAATCTGAGTAATCTTGGCCTTCCCAGTGGAAGTGCTCTCTCAATGTATGCAGGGTTTCCCCAAAAGAGTAGTCCTCAGGGGGGAGACCGAGGGAATGGACTCCTCAGCATCAGAATAATCAAATGGGGAATAGGTGTAATCCTGGTCCTCAGAATGGTCTGAAGTAATAGAAGCCTGGTCTGAGGAAGGGTAGTCTTCCTCCAACCTGGGTCTTTTGTCTGAGGGGGGTTGAGAACCCCTGATGAGAGTAATCAAATCCTCAGCCATTTTAAGCATCTGTTTTTTAGGTATGGGGCCTTGAGAGGGGGTCTGAGGACCTTGTTTTTTAACTTTCATTGCAGCTTTAGACTTCGTGAATGATTTCATAGGGGAGGCGATAGGCCTGAAAATGCCTTCAGAAATGGCAGGCCTCGCTAAAATTTTGGTTTCCCGGCCAAGAGTGGCGTCGGTATCTGCAGTGGGAATGGGGACCGAGGATCCTGCGGCCTCGGGTACTGAAGTCGCCGGTAAAATTTATTTATTTATTTATTTATTTATTTCAGTTTGATTACCGGGGAAGTCCACTGGGCCAGAAAGTGCCCATTTTCAGTGGAGGCCCGGGGAGAAAAGCTCCACAAAAAAAAAAACACACACTACACACAATAAGAGGTTACAAAAAGAAATTTCAAATACAGAGGTAAAAATACAAGTATGAATTCATGCAAAACAGGTATAGTAAAATAATAAATTGTCATTGTACAAGCAATGAGACAAAGTTGCAGGTTTTTACATTCAGAGCAATAGGAATCAATTGTCAAGAAATAGGCATCAGTGATTACTGGACAGTTGTGTTATATACATGCTAAGAGTTGAGAGAGAAATTGAAAGAACAGAAGGTGATGGAATAAGTTTGAGTAAGGTAAATAGAAAAGGAGAGGACGTAGTGAAGTTTGCATCAGGAGTTTAGTAGGCTCAATGGGGAAATGTATTTGTATTTATGTAGGGTGAAAGCAGGAGCATTTGCGTTTGGAGGATAGAAATGAGAAAAGTTGAGTTTTGAAAGATTCTAGGTAAGGTATAGTCCTAAGTGAGGGATAGATTCATCAGTAGTCAGGGGTTGCGTAGGCACCTCGCCGAGAACCGGAAAACTGGTAGTTGGCCTAAGCGTGATCTCAGTACTCGGTGCAGGCCTCGGATGCCTATCCTTATCCTTGCGTCTTTTGCCTAAAACTGGCGTCGGTGTATCCGACATGATATAATTATATTTTTTGCCAAAATAGTAAAGGGCGAACTCCGCCTGGCGCTTAATAGTGCGCTTGTTAAACCTAGCACAAAAACGGCAGGCCGAGACGTCATGGTCTGGCCCTAAGCAAGGTATACAGTAAGAGTGAAAATCCTTATGCGGTATTTGCTTCCCACAAGAAATGCAATTATTAACTTTGTCTGACATCGGTCTGAGGCAAGAAAAATTTCCCCAACAGGGTACTTAGCTTTAAAGAAGACTTCGGCTGAAATACTGTTCGTAAATCTCAGGAGCTGGCCGACTGGCACTTGCGAACTGCTTCTGCTTCGGGCACCGAGCAGCAAGAAAGACTGAAGAAAATGGCGTTGGCTGCCTCTTTTATACCCCTGCCGCACTGACATCAGGGAAGAAGCGACGACAACCGACGCTGGACCTAGACTTTGGAATTCGGCCGACCGAGGACCCGCCTGACGGCATGATAACCCAAGTGTGATGACTGCAGCTGTATGCACGATGAACATCAGAAAGTTTACCTCGGGGATTACTTCAGTGGCTCTGCTGGACAGAGGCACAGGGAACTAATCTAAGGGGGCGGCGAAACCCAACACATTCTGGATAGGCTTATAAATGCCTTTGGGCAGATAGCCTAGTACCTACCTATGAACCTATGTATCAACAGTGGTGAGGAAATCATTCTATGTTGCGCAACTTATAAACAAAGGTATGGCATCTAAGTCCAAGGAAGTCATTGTTTCACTGTATTCAGCATTCATCAGACCTATCAATAAGTACAATGCCCCCTTTGGTATGTACCTAACCAGACATACCCAACAACTGGAACGTCCACAGAGGTTCCTCACTAAAAGAATACAAGGTGTAAGTAAAATGTTCTATGCAGACCGCCTCAAGGTCCTATCCCTGCATTCTGTCTCCTTAGGGTTTTGAGGAGAGATCTACGCCTGGCATACAAGGCACTGTCAGACCCCACTCTGACGGACCTCCTGCACAATCCACAAAACAAACAGCACCAGAATTACAAGGCACTGTCAGACCCCACTCTGACGGACCTCCTGCACAATCCACAAAACAAACAGCACCAGAATTACTCATTCTAAAGACTTTAACCTTGCCTGTGATATAAACAGGACCTGCTGGAGAGATAGGTATGTATCCCAGAGACTACCGTGTATATGGAACAAGCTCACATTTCATGTGAAGCAGAGTTCATCCTTAACCCAATTCAAGTATAACTTGGACAACTGGATGGGAAACCGGAAATTCATCCCTGGTTTGGCACCTATGTCTCTAATGGACACAGGTAACCTGTAAATGCTTCATCTCCTAGGCTCCAACTTAACACTTCTCTAGGGTATCAGAACTTGTCAGAGATTTGAGATGCATGGCTAGGCTTAAAAGGGCCCTTGTGGTCATTAGCCTAGTAAACACCTATAAACATATAAGGTACTTTGACAAAAAAAAAAAAAAAAAAAAAAAAAAAAGAAAGAAAGTTACATTGTACATCTTGAAACTGAACATTTTATCCAAAAAATGCAAACACTGCATTACTGCATACGGTATTTTAAGTTGCAAATGCCCTAGAGGGTTCTACTATGGATAGTAGGATAACTTCCAGTTGAGGCTAAAACTAGGCAAAATAAACTAGTTGAACCTTTGACTAGACAAAAGGAAGCCTCCATACACTTGCACACACACAACTTTTTATACTAACTTTAGTCACACAATCTAAAAACTGAAAATACCCCAAATTTTGCATTATTGTCGACCCACTAATAGAAAACAAACCAGCAGTGATTTTCAAGGACAATCAGTAATCAAGCAGTAATCTGTGAGATGCACTTGGCAACCACGTCCACTTTAGACTTGATCAATGGCACAGAAACTACTGTAAAGCAGTATCGCATTTCCCTAGTAAGCCTTCCACTGTTACAATAATTTTCTACATATATTACAATCTATGCAAGCCAGCATATACAGTGTTTTTTCCCTATTTGCTATCAGGAGCTGTTCTTTAAAGGTCTGATTTTTTGCAGTAGTTTCATGAACTTTTTTTCATGTATTGATGAGGAGCCTAGTTCCACGCAACACTGGTTTAAGAGCCCCACAAGTACACAGTTAAGTACATACTGCTTCATTGTTGAAACCAGAAACCTAAAATTTCATTTGGTTCACACTTACTTTCAGAGTGCTGTTATCTCATTTCGGACTCCGCTATTTACCACATGTTGTATACAAGTATCTGAACCAATAATTTCAAATAAATAAGTTAGAAATGTGGTACAGAGCTGCAATATCCACTGATTCATCTGCTCTTAGGAAAAGCATTCTGTGCCTAGACATCCAACAATTCCAGCTAATTATCTATTTATTTAACTTTTTACCAGGAAAGTCCAACTGGGGAATACCCATTTTCAGCAGAGGGTCAGGTAGAAAAGCTCCATTTGTTTACATTGCATTATACTTAGTTCCAGTTAAACACAGAGTAGTTACATTTCTATTTACATGTATACACATACAGTAGTTACACTTACGCATTCTAATAGTATACAGAGATAGAAGTTAGTAAAGAGAAAGTCCACTTACCTGTCCATGATTCCCAACATCTGCTTTCGGATGTCCTGTGCCCTGCGCAATGAGCGAGCTTGAATGAAGTTCTCATAACACCAAGGGTTGGAGAACTTGTTATTTTTCCATGAGTTGTAAACTGCTAATAATGTGAGATGATCACCTTCAGTCTGATGGAACTTTGCTTTCTTTTGATCAGCAAGTGCCTGTTTGTCCTATAAAAGCATATACTTACATAAATAACGTTTATCTAACTGTGTTAAAATAATTCAAAGTTTCAGTTCCCATAAAACAATATAAGAATGAGAGGTAAAAAATTCATCTGTCTCAGAAACACTGAAAGAAAAGGATGGCCAACTGCTACTTTCCAGATTCCAGACAAATGACACATTAAATTACTGAACAGAAGATGCCTCACATCCAGGATGGTGATGGATGTGATCTAACTTTCTGGCACAGGAAGTGGACTCTGTCTCTTGTACCAACCATGTGATAACCCATTTGCTTTTTACCTCTTACTAAGGGGACAAAGATTCAGGGTGGTAATAAGGAGCACCATCAAACCACAAGTGACAAAGTAGTTCTGCTCAACCTACACAGGCTACTTCTCCATGATCTCACTGGCACATGCAGTGATATCTAAACTGATACCTATACTACACCATTCTTGTGGGCATGTGTACAGAGTGGATGCAGACTTGTCCTGGCCACAGATCCCAGTCACCAGCCTGATTTGCAGAGGCACAGCAGCTACCTTGGCACTCTACAATAATCACCTCTTCCTCTGGTTGGCTCCTAACCAAGATCAGCTAAGCAACCTCCATCAAACATGTTTCAGAATGAATTTGCCTATGTGGAACAAATAGAAAGCTTCAAACATAGTTGAGAAACAAGTCACCAGAAAATAGCAGTAAATGAGGAACTCCCATAGTACAAAGCAAAAGTACAGTTGTGTACACTTACCACAAGTGTAGATGTTCGACTGTATTCACTGCTGTAGTCCTAACTGTTGGGACTTCCTGCTGTGAAAGCCCTTGGCTCTCTTTTTGCCTCCCAGGCTGGCAGATGCCTCCACTGACGTCAGTACGCTCAGGTATGAAGACAGCAAGCCTGCGTCATCACATCAGTATTTTCTTGATCTCTTCTAGAAGGAGCCCAAAGTGGATCATATGTGAACCAAAGTAGGAGGACCTAAAGCAAGGGTAGCCTGGGGAAGTGTCCCATGACAATTTGAGCTGAATCTGTAGCCTAAGTAATAGGCTGAGGGGGTAGGAGGGAAATAAGACTGCAACAGTGAATACACTTGAACATCTACACTTATGGTAAGTGTACACAACTGTACTATGTTCTTCATGTTTCACTGTTGCAATCCTGACTGTTGGGGTGATTCCCAAAGCTAATCGAGGGTGGAAGGAGATCATGGAGAGGATCCCCTGCAGGACTGCAGATGCAACTCCTGCTCTGGACTTAGAAAAGACTGCCAGGTGGTAGTGGCTTGTGAAGGTATGCACAAAAGACCAGATGGCTGTCTCCAAAATGTCTTTAATGGGGACCCCCTTAAGGAAATCTGCAGAAGTAGCTGTGGCAATAGCAGTGTGTGGCCTAATCAATTTAGGAAGCTTTTTGCTGTGATGGCTGTAACAGAAAGAAATGCAGTGAGATATCCACTTGGAAATAGTCTGTCTAGAAGCTGGCTTTCCTTCAGAGTCAGGGGTGAAGGTTATAAACAGTTGGTCTGATTTTCTCAATGATTTTGTCCTGTCTAGGTAGAAGCAGAGCATTCTGTCACTCTGTGCACATTCAAAGAGTGAAGTATTCTTTCCACTCTGTTTTCAAGGTTGGGAAGAAGGTAGGTAGATGAATGGCCTGATTTAGAGACACATTCATGACTACCCTGGGCATGAAGGTAGGATTAATTCTGAGGGAAATCCTGTCTTTATGGAAGATAATGACAGGTTTCTCTGCCATAACAGCCTGCAACTCTGATACTCTCCTGGCTGAAGTGAAAGCCAGCAGCAGGGCAGTTTTCCAAGTGAGAAACTTTACTGAAGCATTAGCTGCAGGCTCAAAAGGAGGCAAAGTCAAATATTCTAGGACATAATTGAGGTCCCATGGAGGGGTGGGTTTCCTCCTGGGAGGCCTAATGAGAATGACACCCCAAATAAATTGTTTCAGCAGGGGTGTGAAAAGATTTGAAGAATAACAGGGATGTGAGCAGAGATGGCTGAGGTATGTATCTTAACAGAGGAATAAGACAGGCCTTTATCCACCAGACTGGCCAGGTACTCCGGGATGGTTGCAGTATTAGCCAAATTTGGTTCAAGGTGGTGCTTCTGGCACCAGAGAATCATTTCCATTTGGCTGAGTAAGATTTTCAAGTGTTAGACCTAGACTCTTTTAGAATGTTTTGCACTTGCTGACTTAAGTTGATGTTGGAGTTGGGTGCTGTAGAATTATCCAGTCTGAAGGTTGGGATGCACAATGTTCCCCTTGTTCTGGGTGAGGATGTCTACCCTCTGTGGTAACAGCCAAGATTTCTGATTGGTGAGCTCAAGGAGGAGTAGAAACCCAAAACTTGCACTGCTAGACAGCACAGAGCACAGGATCGAGTGTTTCCTTGCCTGTTTATGTAACATAATTGAGGTATTGTATGTTTGTACTACCAGAACCCCTGGTATCCATTTTTCTTTGAAGGCCAGTAATCCTTTTTGCACTGCCATACGTTCTTTCCAATTTGTGTGTGCTGAGTGACTCATATTCCTTGGGTTTGGAAGTGTAGAATATAGCCCCCCCCCAGCAGGCTATCTGTGAAGCATCCGTGGTGAGGGTTTGGCCCTGGGGGTTGAATCTGAAGGGTAGGCCCTAATTCTCGGTGCAAGCCTGCATGCACCATGTGAACTCCTGTCTGAGGCAAGGTATCACGTGTATTTCAGTGTCCAGGGACTGAGCGTTCTGGCACCAGATGTTCTTCAGGTACCACTGAAGCTTTCTCATGTACAGCTTGGCTAGGGGCACCATGAAGATACAGGATGCCATGTATGCCAGTACTCTGAGGAATTCTCTGGGTGTGATGAATTGCTTTTCCTGGATTTTTTTGGAATTAGGGCTGTCAAGAAGGTGACTTTGTTCGGGGGAAGGAAGGCTCTCTGAAGAAACAAGTCCAGGAGTGCCCCTAAGAAAACTGTCTGTTTGGTAGGGATAGTGATGAATTCCTTGAGGTTTAGTGTAAATCCCAGGGAAGTCAGGAGTTCCTGTGTGAATTTCAGGTCCTTGCAGGTCTCTGCCTGATAAAAGCCACTGATTTGCCAATTGTCCAGGCAGGGGCAAATATGGACCCCTTTGGTCCTACAAAAGTCAATGGCAATAACTTTATGGAAACCTTAGCAGCGGTAGACAATCCAAACGTCAGTGCTGAAAACTGACAGTGATTGGAGCTTGTTCTGAAGCAAAGAAAGCTTCTGTGTGACTTCTGAATGGGAAGGTGCAAACAGGCATCCTTTAGGTCTACTGAGACCATGAAGGCCTGAGGGGTTATCATGGGTAGCAATTTTTGAAGGGTCAGCATTTTGAATTTTGGCACCCTGAGAAATTGATTTAAGTTAGACAGGTCTAGAATGCAATGCCAAAAGCCTTCCTTTTCTGGGGACTAAAATCCTTTCCCTTTTTGTTCTTCTGGAACTGGCTTCACTGCTCCCTGGGAGCACAGAATTTGAATTTGTTTGAGAGCTTGTGATTTTTGATTTTAACGTCTTGGTAACCTGAGGATTTTAAAGGCTCTTTGAAAGGGAGTTTATAACCATTTAAATAATGTCTAGAACTCACTGATCTGAAGTGATGTGGGTTCAGTTTTGATGGAAAAGTGACTGCCTTTTTCCTAGTTTTATGGTGGGGATGGGAGGGTGGAGCAGACAGAGAGAGTCATAAATGTTCTCTGGCAGGGCTTGTGGCCTAGAACTCCCTTGCCTGTGGGGTTCTGAGGTCCACTGCCTTGATATTTGCTGCTGAGATCTTTGCCTGGGGGTTCTGTCCCTCTGAGGCTTCCTCCGATTACTCCTAGGCTGGGAGGGAAAGGACCAATGCTTAGCAGAGAAGTTCCCGATGAACCTGGGAGGCTGCACTTGATGAAAGTCCTTGACTGTTTGCATAGACTTAGCCTTGTCCTCTATATTTTTAAAGACTACTTCTGCTTTAGGGCCAAAAAGGCAGTCCTTGACAAAGAGTGCATCCAAGAGGCTAGCCTTTACATGATCAGGGAGAGATTGTTCCCTAAGTCAAGCATGTCTTCCGAAAACTGAGCCAGTGGCAGCTGCCAATGCGAAGGCCTCCATGGCATCATATCCACAGTACAGGGAATATTTAGCTACCTGGAAACTGGCGTGGCACAAGTCTAAAAGTTCTTTGGAAAGATTATTATCCTCTAGGGCTGACATCTTTTGCTTAAGTTGGTCAAGAATGGTTTGCTGGTATTTGATCATATGGAATTGACAGCTGAGGACCCTCACAGAGAGGCGGAAGTATATACTTTCTTTCTGGACCTAGTAAAGGCCCTACTCTCTTTGTCTGTAGGCAAAAGGTTCCTGGAGGAACTGGCTCTAGCCCTTTTAGGCCCCAGGGTGACCACTTCTGGATCAGCAGAGGGAGTTTTTGAACAGATATTTGTGAGAGTCTTGTACAATGTAGAACCTGTCTGCTTTTCTAGGGGCAGCGGGGGAGGGAGTTAGGATTCAAGGAGACATCCTGGAAAACATGCTCCACCACTTCCAAGATAGGTGGAATAGCTGAAGATTTATGTTCAGGGAGGTCCAAGAACTCCATAACTCTCTGTTTCACAGCATGGAGTTCTCTCTAAAAGTGAGAGCTGCAGGTGGGGAAGCGGAAGGAAGATTTTCTTCTGAATCAGATTCCTCATAGGGTGTGTAAGAGGGGCCTGTCTCTGAGCCAGATTCCTCCAAATCAGAGCCTTCTTCTGATTGTAATGGGTCTGGAAAATTTTCAGGAAGGGCATCTCTTTCTTTTTCCTGCTGTAATGTCCCCTGTTGTCTGTGTACAATGTTAATTAAATCTTCAGCCACTTTGATCAAATGTTACCGGGGTCCCTGAAACTTGGAGCTAACAGGCCTAGGTGAAGGCCCTGCCACATTGTCTTTCTTTGTGGTGGCTTCAGCATTAGACCTAGGTGCATCCGATGACCTGGTGCCTGACTTTCTGGGTTGAAGCTACGGTAGTGTAGGCCTAGGCCTTCTTGTGTTGCCGGTTAGTCAACACCTGTTGGAAGCCATGGCCTGCTGAGCAGTCTGAGACCCAACCAATGAGCTGAAAGTATGTGCAATAGAAGTTGAAAGGACTGATGGCATGTCAGACTCCAAATGGGTTTCAACAGAGGCTTGGGTCACAGTATCAAAGGCTGAAGGGGGCTGTGAAAGCGCCTCACCTTCCTCAATGATCACAAGTCTAGTAGGAGAGTCAGAGGGAGAATGGTTCTCATCCAAAGACCTTAGCTTACGTTTCTTTTTTGCTCTTAGGAAATTCAAGTTTGGAATGACCAGTGGAAGCCATGGGACGTGACTGTACAGATTCTTGTCGCAGAAAACATGCTAAGAATTTAGCCCCTACACCTAACAGTTCTAGTGTTAAACCTAGCACAGAAATGGCAATTTGGGACGTTGTGATCTGGGCCTAAACAAGTGACACAAGCCATATGGAAGTCTCTGTGTGGGATTTATTTACCACAGTGGTGACAATTATTTACTTTATCTGGCATGAGTTAAAGAAAAAAGAAAGGAGTTCCCCAACAGGGTACTTATCTTTCCGATGACAACTTTTCTCTGGTGCAGACCGACCAATGCACTTGTACACTGCTTTAGGCTCCTGCAGCAAGAAAAGACTGAAGTGGTGATGCAGGCTGGCTCTCTTTATACTTGACTCGACGTTGGTGGGGGAATCCCCAGCCTGAGAGCCGAAAAAAGTTTTCCCTGGTAGTCTGGTTGGTCAAGGGCTTTCACGGCAGGAAATCCCAACAGTAAAGACTGCAACAGTAAAACACGAAGAACATCTGCAAAACGGGAGGGGTCTAATGCCATCTCTTTCAGTGTCTGCACCCATGTGTGCAGTACATGTGAGGCCTCTAGCCTACAGCTACTGTTACTGTGAATGTGTACAGTTAATCCACTGTCAGGCTGCTAAATGGGCTGGGAGGGTGGCCTAATAGTTAAAGTGTTTGCCTTACAAACACAAGGTTCAGGGTTTGAGTCTTGCAAGCTATAATTGGCTAGGCTTAAAATGGCTCGCAAGGGCAGTTAGCCTAGTACTAATCTATGAACCTTCTCCATACAGCAATAACTGCTTATTTCCAATGTGTGTGTTTAAACATGTATGCATATATAAATACATAAAAAAAAAAAAAAAAAAAAATATATATATATATATATATATATATATATATATATATATGCGCGCGCGCACGTGCGCACACACACACATATATGCGTCTGTGTGTGTGTGCGTGTGTGTATACATACACACACAGTTTATATATATATATATATATATATATATATATATATATATATATAAAAAAGTGTGTGTGTATATATACACACACACGCACAAACACATATGGAAGCATTTCACTTTGCCAAACATTTGTTTTTTCAGCAAAGTGAGCTATGGTATCTTCCTCCCTGAAAAATACGTTATACACTCACCATAATATTCCAGCTGTGTTGTCGATCTTTATTTACCCTTGACAGATGGGTTTGGTTCAGATCTTGGAACCGGCTCGGCCATTAGTACAGTTCGCACCAGCCAAAAACTCTCGAGCTTCACCTCTACCCAGAATCCCCATCTCTCAATTACCTCAGATCAAGTTTGCAGAAAATTTGTAAACATTTGAAACGTATCTAAATCGAGTTGCTGGCTACTGAGACTTGTCTGCATATATCAACTGGACACAAGCTGATTTAAGTATATTTTTCTGCACTTATTTAAGATTTGAGTCAGTAAATATTGTGTCTTTGATTCTGTAAATACTGTGTCTCTGTCTCTCTGCAGTTAGTTCCCCACCCCCCCTCCTTGTTTCTTGCTGTGGTGTTAATCTTGGTGGCTTTGGAATTGCCCGCCCCTGTTGTAAATCTCTTTTTGCACACTCCTCCTAGACCCATCTCATTTGCTCACTCAACTGAGTACAGTGAGATCATATTTAGTTTTGGATACTCCTACCAGTCCCATCTCCTCTGCTGTGTACAGAGAGAGCACTTGGGAAGGGCATTTCCCCTATAGTATCTTAATCTGCTCTGTTTCCTCCATCTCAAAAAAATATATATTTGCACTTCATCTGCCTTACTGTATCTGTGTTTCTTCCTACTTTATTACCTTATTTTGCTTTTGCCTCTTCTTAAAAGTACTCAATTGAATTTATTCTGCTGCCTTTATTACTGCTTGCTAGTAGCCTGATTAAATTGTAACTGTTATTCTAAGGCCCTGGGTTTAAGCACTTGGGCTTCAAACCAGTTGTTTTACATTAAGAAGGTTTGTGGTCTGCACTGTTGTGGCAGGATAGGTAGCGTACATCCTTCTAAGTTGGGAACTGCTGATTGAAGGCTAATACACTTTTAGAATAACAGACACTGACTGTTATTCTAAAAGTGTATTAGTTCTGGGTTAAGGACTTGGGCTTTAGGCCAGTTATTTTACATTAAGAAGGTTTGTGATCTGCCCTCTTGTGGGAGGAGAGGCTAGATTCTGCCTTTCTGAGCTGGGAATTTCTGGTTAAAGGCTTATTGCGCATGCTCACTTGAACTGTTTCTTTCTGAAATCGGTACGCCTTGTTTGCTGTAGCATAGACTAGATTCAGGCCGACTGGATCTAGCTTTGTTTGTATAACTTGTGCACTGATCCAAGCCGTCTTTTTTGGAGAAGGTTTCTCTGTACCCTAGTGGCAGGACTGTGCAGTTAGAACTTGTCTGATTGAAGACTGCTGAAACGGGGCTCAGTTTTAAGCTTTTTAACTGGTTAATTGGGTAAAGTGTTGTTTTGATTGTATCTGCTCTATTTTCTGGGGGGGAGGGGGGGGAATATATATATATATATATATATATATATATATATATATACTTGTTTCTCGCCTTTCTGAACTAGTATAGTCCAGTTTTCATGTTACTGCTGAATACAGGACTGTGTTACAAGTTTCTGTGTTGCCATACCTTACTTGGATAGAAGGAAGTTTCTCTGTTCACCTGTGAGAGAGGGGAGCTTTGAGCAGCCTATCTGTCCCTGGAGGAGTGGTTTCAGCCCAGAAGTTAGCAGTTTATTGGCCATTTTGGGCTAATTTCTATCTCTTTCACTTCCCTGCTAGAAAAACCTCATTTGCACAGTTTTTACACTTGTATTCTGCTCAGCAAGTGCCTTCCAGGTGCTCTGCAGAGTCTACAGCAGCAGAGAGACAAAAGAGTGACTTTGGAGTGATTAAGTATCACTTTTCTTGCTGTCTTAACTAATTCCGCCTAAAACGCCAGTTTTTTTAGCGAATCTGTGATTTAAAAATTTTGTTATTGTATACAACTCCGCACAGCTCCTTGTGGTATCCTGCAGAGTGATGCAGGCAACAGAGAGACCCAAGAGAGACTTTTCCAGATTTAAGCATTTTTTCTCTGTTTTTTTGCTCCGACTGCCTTTTCCCGCCTAAAAAGCGAATTTCTAACTGATCTGTGCTTTAAAAAGTTTAAATTGCATTTGCCTTCTGCTTTTTACAGTTTTTGTATTTGTTTTATATCAATTTAAGTCGTTTTTGTATTGTATAACTGTTGTAGGCTACACACTAAAGTGCGCTAGCCTGTTTATAGCATTTACAGTGTTTTCTGTGTGTTTTTCTGCTGTTTCCTGAAAAAAAAAAATTCTCTTTTCCCGCCTTTGCTGAACCAGATTAGTCCAGATTTCAGGTTTTGCTGAATTCCACACTGTGGTATAGTTTCATGTGTTGCCCATATCCTTACTTGGATAGGAGGAAGCGTCTCTGTTCACCAGTGAGAGTGGGGAGCTTTGAGCAGCCTATCTGTCCCTGGAGGAGTGGTCTCAGCCCTTAAACTAGTAGCTTATTGGCCGTTTTGGGTCAATTCCTATCTCTTTCAGTTTCCTTGCTTTAAAACCCGCATTTGCGCAATTTTGCGCATAGCGCAGCATCGGGCAGCGCCGCTTAAACGGGTTTAAACTATTCCCGGCTCCACAAAGTCTACTCTTCACCTTTTCCCTTAGAATTGTTCTAAATCTCAAAATAAGCATTCTACTTTCATTCTAAAGCCCTGCAGTTGCTCGTATAAATAATCTTATAAGTAAGCACTAATAAACTAAAGCTCTACACCCTCTTATACTCCCTTTAAGTACTTGGCTCCCTATTGGTCCTTTTTGATCAGTCAAAAAGTAGTTCCTTATACTATTCTGGCATGTCCAAAAGTCAGTTTCGGGTTTACTCTCCAGTCCAGGTGGTGAATCTGGGAATCTTGAGGCAATGTTACAACTGCCTTATGTACACAGACCACCCTCTCCTCCTCCCAACAAGCTAAAATATATGTGAGAGATGCAACTATATAGCCAAACTGGAGGCTGAGCTCTCTCAACCCAGTACTGGCGCAGTCAGTCAGGAGGAGAAGGTAACCACACACACCACAAATCCAGTCTCACATAGACCTATCGCAACAGCAAGCCAAACACATAAACACACAAAAACATAGTCGGAGGCTCTAAATAAAAATCTGCTAAACAGCAGAGACCTCCAAAGCAGACATCCAAGCAACCGCTACCCCACAATACCCACGTTTCACATAGTTCACAAAGTCAGTGTGCCACACAGTCACAGCCCTTATGGCTAAACAACACACCTAATACACTGTAATAGGTGACTCTATTGTGAGACACACTGACGTCCCACTCACCAGGCTGAACAAGGAGAAGGTCACTGTAAGCTGCCTGTCGGGTGCCAGGATCCGCCACATAACACAAGCACTCAGGTCACTCCAAAGCAAGTACAGATATGACTCCGTCATTGTTTATGCTGGTGTGAATGATCTGAGACATACCTCCCTGGACTACATGAAAAGAGACACATAGAGGAGTTCTCTGATCATGTAGCCCAGGCCGGTATGACCCGGACCTTGAGTAGCATCTTACCCTCACCAAGAATGATGCCACAGTATAAAGACAAAATGATCAATTTTAACAATTGGCTAAAGTATTGGTGTCATTCAAAGGGGATCCAGTGTCTGTCAGCCTGGGATGACATGCTCGACAAGCCACGTTGCTTCACTAGAGACGGCTTGCACCTGTCACCCCTGGGCGTTCGAATACTGGCTAAGGCTCTTGCCACCCCCACAGTGCCTTTTTTAGGCAAGGCTCAAAAGACAAACCCACCTCCATAGACAACACAAGGATAAAGAAACTAAAGGTAATGCTGCTCAATGCCAGAAGTCTAAACCTCAAGATGCATGCACTCGAGGATCTCCTCAGTATGGAGAATATTGATATCTGTGCAGTAACAGAAATCTGGTTCAAGGCTCCCGAGAGCACCGCAGCACTACCAGGTTATACCTCATACCATGCTTTCGGCCCCAAAACTTGGAATGAACCACAAAAGGAGGGGGAGTATCCATATTCATCAAAGATACCTACACCTCCAGGTTAGTGGCACTGCACAAAGCATCGGAGACCATCCATGTGCAACTAACAGTGGGCAAAACTGCTTTTCAGTTTGTAGCCTGCTACAGACCACCCTCCCAAACTCAGGAACCCCACTCGGCTATCCTGACAACACTGGAGAATACGAAGGTCTCTCCAAACACCATTATATTGGGTGACTTCAACTACCCAAACATAGACTGGGAGCACTACTCAAGCCCCAACACCCTTGCCTAACGGTTCCTAGAATTTATAAACTCAAATGCTATGAAACAACTGGTCACCACTCCCACAAGAGGGGAAAACATATTGGACCTGATCATCACCAGCATGGGGACTCTATGTTCCATACCAGAGGTATACCCCTCATTGGTAAGATCTGACCATAAATTAATCTCACTGGACATCCATATCCCGTCTCCACCCCCAGCCAAGGAAACCACTGTGAAGAACTTCTCAAAAGCAAACTTCACACTTCTCAAAACCGAGGTGGAATCCTTCAAAGCCCCCGGGCCAGTGGAAAATACGGCCCAAACCACAGAATCCTTTACAAACGCTTTCTATGGACACCTACAGGAATGCATGGATCGTGCTATCCCAAATAAAACCAAGACTCACTCCTCCAAAGGCAGGAGACCTGTCTGGTGGACCCCAGCCATAAATAAGCTATACAACAGAAGGAGGAAGCTACTACATGATAGAGCAAAATCCCAAAAAGGGAAGGCATCTCTGATCAGTACTAGCAAGAAACTACGATCCCTCATAAAATCATCTAAGGCCAGCTTCGAAAGAAAAATTGCACAGGACGCTAAAGATAATCACAAGGCCTTCTTTAGTTGTCAGGAACCTGAGTGGCAACTCCCAGATATGCTCTGAGTTAGTGCAAAATGACAAAAAATACACTGAACCCACAAACATTGCCAACATCCTGGCAGACCGGTTCAGTGCAGACTTCCCCCCCAAAAGAGCAAATGCCTATCCCAACAGAGTGTAGCCTCCCTGACATCACAGATGCACAGGTGAGAGCTGCCCTCTCCAAAGCAAAAAACACAGCATCAATGGGACGGGATGGTGTCCCGGGCTGCATCTTACATGAGCTCCAAGAAGAACTGAACCCTCACATAAAGTCACTGTACCCAAGGAATGGCGTACAGCAACAGTGGTCCCACTCCACAAAGGTGGTGCCACAACAGACCCCGGAAACTATCGCCCTATAAACCTGACTGGCCTGGTCTGCAAAGCTATGGAGCGTATCATCATGGAACTCATAAACAAAGACATTGGGAACTTCCAAACACTGGATCCTACACAATACGGCTTTGTTAAGGGCAGATCTTGCCTCATGAACCTGGTCGACTTCTTTGAAATAGTCACCAAGGCCATAGATGAAGGGAAGGTAGTCCACACAGCCTATCTGGACCTCGCAAAAGCCTTCGACACAATACCCCACTCGGGCATCATAAATAAGCTCACCAGCTTAAATATCAACCCCTATGTCACAAGATGGGTTGCAAACTGGCTCAGGGATAGAACCCACATGGTCAGAATTGCAGGTGCCATGTCAGACTCTAAACCAGTTACAAGTGGCATCCCACAAGGCTCAGTCCTGGGACCTCTCTTGTTCGGTATCAGGAAATCCAAATCCCTTAGAGCTACACGCTCCAGGGACTTAAACCTCAGCACAGAAATAAATAGGACATGCTGGAGGGACAGATTTATATCCCAGAGGCTCCCCTCACTCGAAAAAAATCACAATCCATGTTAGGCAGTGCCCCTCAATGACCCTCTTCAAGAGGGATCTTGACGAGCGGATGGGAGATCGTAGGTTTACCCCTGGGATCTCTTCTGTGTCCCTACTAGACAGAGGCACAGTAAACTAACCTTAAAAGGGCTATCTTCTGTGACCTACTATACAGAGGCACAGTCAACACTCTGGCTAGGCTTATAAATGCCCTAGGGCAGATAGCCTATTATCAACTTATGAACCTATATATATATATATATATATATATATATACACACACACACACACACACACATATATCTATATATATCTATATATATATATATATCTATATATATATATATATAGATATATATATATATATATATATAGATATATAGATATATAGATATATGGAGTCACTTGAGAATCTCGAAAAAATGAAATCCCGAATTTCAGTTTTTTGAAATTCTATGCCCGAAAGCTTTAAATCCCGAAACCCCATAACCGCGAAACTTAAAATCGCGAACCTACACTACAAATACACCTCACACATACACACAATGTCCCCCGACAATCAAACATACAATCCTACACTACAGACAAGCAGGGGGGCAAGCCTCCCCTGCACCCCCATGTGGGGGGGGGGCACTCCCAACCCCCCCTACTTATATATACTAACTCTGAGATCGCACAATCACACACACAAAGGTAACTCACACCCACACATTTCACAGCCCCTTGCACACACATCACAGCCAAAACGCACACTAACATACACTAAAGCCCGTAACCTACACACTCATACATACTTACACCTATCCACTCACACGTCGAAACACCAGAAGCTCCGAACTTCGGGATTTTCAATTTCTCACTTCTGGTGTTTCTGCTATTTAAAGCTTTCGGGCATTGAATTTCAAAAAACTGTAATTCGGGATTTCAGTTTTTCGACATTCTCAAGTGAACCTATATACTTTGAAATTGGACAGTGGATAAAGCTTCTTCCTGTGTATACACATACACACAGGAAGTAAAGCACACACACACACACACACACACACACACACACACACACACACACACACACACAGGAAGAAGCTTTATCCACTGTATTTGAGTAGCAAACAGTTCAGGCTCGTGATACATTCTACCAAAAACCTTTGAGGACAGGGGATGGAGGGGAGGAAGTCAAGGATAAATGAAGATCAACAACACTGATGTCCCACTCACCAGGCTGAGCAAGGAGAAAATTACAGTCAGCTGCCTGTCGGGTGTCAGGATCCGTCACATAACACATGCACTCAAGTCATTCCACAACAAGTAGAAATACGACTCTGTCATTGTCCATGTTGGAGTGAATGAAGAGAGACATGGAAGAGCTCTCAGATCATGTGGCCCAGGCAGGTATGACCCTAGTCCTGAGTAGCATCCTGCCTTCACCCAGAATGATACCACAGTAAAAGGACAAAATGAACAACTGGCTAAGCTTCTGGTGTCATTCAACGGGGATTCAGTATCTGTCTACCTGGGACAACATGATCGACAAACCACAATGCTTTGCCAGAGATGGTCTGCACCTGTCACCCCTGGGATTCAGGTTATTGGCTAAAGCTCTTGCCACCCTTATAGTGCCTTTTTTAGGCAAGGTTCAAAGGACAAAATCACTACCGTAACAGATACTAGCATGCAAAATCTGAAGGTAATGATACTCAATGCTAGAAGTCGAAACCTCAAAATGCACTCTCTCGAGGCACTCCTAAAAATGAAAAACCTCGATATCTGTGCAGTAACTGAGACCTGGTTCAAGACTCCAGAGAGCACCCCTGCAATACCAAGCTACAACTCTTACCACACTTTTTGGCCACTAAACCAAGACCGAAACACTAAAGGTGGAAGAGTGTCCATATTCACCAAGGATATTCACACCTCCAGGCTAGTTGCCTAACACAATGCATCTGAAATTCTCCAGGTGTAACTAACACTAGGTAAGACTGCAATCCAAACTGTAGCTTGCTACAGATCCCCCACCATGCCCCAAGATTCTCACTACACCTTTCTAAACATACTGGAAAATATTAAGATACAACCAAACACCCTAATACTGGGTGATTTCAACTACCCTGGCATTAACTGGGAAAGCTACTCAGGTACCAACACCTTTTCCCAACGGTTCTTGTAATTCATAAATTCCAACGCCCTGGATCAACTAATCCATTGTCCCACCAGAGGCTCCAATATCCTAGATCTGGTCATTACCAACATGGGAGATAGATGCTCCACACCAGTGGTCACCCCCTCATTGGTCAGGTCTGACCATAAGCAAGTCACCCTTGGCATCCACATCACACCCCCCCCCCCCCCAGTAAGGAAAACTCCATAAAAAACTTCTCCAAAGCCAACTTCATGCTACTTAAGTCAGAAGTGACAAACTTCATGGCACCCATGCAGACGGCAGCTGAATGTTCGACTACTGAATCCTACACTAAGGCACTGTACGAGCACATCCATTCGGGCATGAATCATGCCATCCCAAATAGAACCAAGATGCTCTCCTCCAAAAGAAGGAAGCCAATCTGGTGGTCTCCTGCCATAAACAAACTATATAACAGAAGGAAGAAACTGTTACAGAAAGGAGGAAAACCCCAGGATGCAAAAAACTCCCTTACCAGCCTCAGTAAGAAGCTTAGATCCCTCATAAAATCCTCCAAAGCTAGTTATGAAAATAAAATTGCCAAAGATTCCAAAGACAACCACAAGGCATTCCATAGTTATGTCAAGAATTTAAATGGCAATGCTCAGATCTTCTCTGAGCTACAACAGAATGGCATTAAATATACTGATCCCAAGGATATTGCCAATATCCTTGCAGATCGATTTTGTGCCAACTTCACCCCCCTCTCACCCACTAAAGGGCCCATCTCAATACCAAAAGATCGCCAAATTCCGGTAATCACGGCCACACCGGTAGAAACTGCACTCTCCAAAGCTAATAATACAGCATCCATGGGACCAGATGACATCCCGGGCTGTGTACTACATGAACTACAAAATGAACTGGCACCTCATCTGTCATGTTTAATCATAGCCTCACCTCAGGCTTCATGCCCACTGAGTGGCACACAGCTACAGTTATCCCACTTCACAAGGGGGGATCCACCTTGGATCCTGGGAACTACCATCCCATCAGTCTGACAAACCTGATCTGCAAGGGCATGGAACGCATTATCACGGAACTTACAAACAAAAACACTGGCAACCTTCAAACACTGGACCCCACCCAGTTTGGGTTCATGAAGGGCCTGAATTACTTCTTCGAATCAGTCTCCAGAGCTGCGGACGAGGGTAAGGCGGTCCACACAGCCTATCTGGACCTCGCCAAGGCCTTCGCCACCATCCCCCACTCTGGAATCGTAGATAAACTAAAATGGGCATAAATCCCTAGGTCACTTGATGGGTTCTGTCAGTAAGCCAGCTGGCAACCCAGACTGTAAAAGTAGCCGACTCCAAATCCAGCTCCAGACAAGTGGAGTAGCTCAGGGTTCAGTCCTGGGACCACTCTTGTTTGGCATCTACTTCTCTGAAGTACAGGTCAACACTAAGGGCCTCTGGCTAACAAAGTTTGCAGATGACTGCAAACTGGGAGCCATTACTGAATCCCCAAATGATGTGGATATTTCTACAAAAAGGCCTTACAGAAACAGACGCTTGGTGCCAGAGCCATGGGCTCAAGCTTAATGCGAAATAATGTACTGTTATCCCCTTTGGGGAAAACCATGTACCCATGAATTACCACACAGGTGGCAGTACACTTCTTCTTCTTCTTTCGGATTTTCCCGGTTAGGTGTCACCACAGCGGATCACCTGTCCGCTCATGACTGGCAGTGGAGTTTTATGGTGTCGAGTTGCCAGCCCAGCACCCAACCTTCCACAGAAGGCACACACAAGCACACACACACACATAGGGCCAATTTAGAGTGTCCAATCCACCTACAGCATGTCTTTGGGATGTGGGAGGAAAACAAAGCACCCGGAGAAAACCCACGCGAACACAGGGACGACATGCAGACTCCGCACAGAAGGCACCCCAGCCAAGAATCGAACCAGAGAACCTCTTGCTGTGAGGCGGCAATGCTAACCGCTGCACCACCATGGCCGCCACATAGGTGGCAGTACACTAAACACCGAAAGTGTGAGGACAGACTTAGGGACACAGGTGGACAGTGGTCTCACCTTCGATAACCACATCACCACAACAGTCCGGAAATCATTCTATGTGGCAACCTCATCACTAAGGGCTTTTCATCCAGAAAAAAGGAGATCATTGTCCCACTGTACACATCCCTCACTAGAACCATTATAGAGTACAACGCCCCATTTGGTATGTGCCTCACAAGACATCTGCAACAGCTGGAAAGGCCGCAGAAATACCTCACTAAAAGAATCACAGGCCTAAAGTAGATGCCCTATGGTGACCGTCTAAAAAAAACTCCAGCTATACTGTGTGGCACACTGTCTACTCAGAGGCAATTTCTCCTTAACATACAAGGCCATGTCAAACCCTGAGCTGTTGGACATGCTCCACTTAAAGAAATCCCAATCCCTCAGAGCCACATGCTCCAGGGATCTAAACCTTGTCATCACAATGAACAAAACATGCTGGAGGGATAGGTTCCTGACCCAGAGACTCCCCATACTCTGGAATAGACTGCCCATACATGCCAAGCAGAGCACCTCCTTGGCCCTCTTCAAAAGGAACCTTGATGATTGGATGGGAAATAGGAAATTCACCCAGGGGATCACGTCAGTAGCCCTGCTAGACAGGGGTCCAGGGAAGTAAATATTGTGGGAAGAAATATTGCCCTGCTAGACAGGGGTCCAGGGAAGTAAATATTGTGGGAAGAAATATCCGGGGAATTGTTTGGCTAGGCTTATACAGGCCCTAGGGCCGATAGCCTAGTACCAACCTATGAACAAAGATGGAACGTTATGGTGAGTACACAACTTCTTTACTTTATGTTTTCAATAATCATTTTATGCTTGACAGATGGGACAGAGTCCCCAGCTACCTAAAAATGTGGGTGAACTCACGGAAGGATATTCCTGAACACCATCGAGCCAAAAGATGATCTTCCCCTAGAGACCAGGTCGAGTTTGTAATGAGTAATAAAGGTATGGGGAAAAGGCCACGTAGCTGCTGCACATGTGTCATCCACTGAAGCTCTAGATTGGTTAACTGCTGAAGTGGCTACAGACCTTGTAGAATGTGCTTTGATAGGTTTAGGGAAGGTTAACTTATTTTTATCATAAATGAAAGAAATACAACCTTTCAGCCACTTAGAGAGGGTAATCTTGCTGACTGCTTCACCCAACTTTGCAGTAGAAAAAGACAAACAGTTGACTTGATTGTCTTATTGTTTTTGTTCTGTGAAGATAAAAATGTAATTGTATGTGCACATCTAGTAAATGTAGAGTGTACTCTCCTTTGTTAGAATGATTAGGGAAAAAGACCGGTAAATTAATAGTTTGGTATATATTCACCTCTAACACTACCTTTGGCAGGAAGGAGGGGTTTGTTTGTAAAGATACCCTATCCTTGTGGAAGACTAGGTAAGGAGGTTCGGATTTCTGAAATTCTTCTGGCTGAAGTAATGGCTACCAAAAAGAGTGTAGTGTCTTCCACGATAGAAACTTCAGATCACATTCTACAGAGGGTTCAAAAGAGGAATGTATTACTATCTCCAGTACTAAATTCAAGTCCCAAGGAGGAGTCCGATCTTTATATGGGGGGTTTAACAACACAGTCCCTCCTCAAAAATGAATTACAAAGCCTGTGAGAGGCTCAAAAAAAAACTCTCTTTGAAACCATTGTGAAAATTAGAAATTGCAGCCAATTGTAGTTTGATGGTTGATGGAGAAGCCCCAACATTGAACAAAGATGATAAGAAATCTAAAACATCCTCAACTGAAGCAGAGAATGGGTCAATTTGTTTGTCATGGGCCCAAATTGTAAATCTCTTTCACTTACTTAAACATAGCTTTCTAACAGAAAAATTATGAGCTGATAAGAGGTTGTGACATACTGGAGAGGACACATTAGGATGCCTGGCAACTAATGGAATTGGAGGAGCCACACAGTCAGCTTGAGGTTCAAAATGTTTGGGTGAACAAGGCAACCTGGATTGGACAGGAGATCTGTCACTGGGTCCAGAATCCAAGGTTGATGAATCAACTGAGGCCAAAGAAAGGGGAACCAAATCTGTTGAGGCCAAAAGGGACAATGAGGATTATTGTACACATCAACCAGAATGCTTTCTGTAAGAATTTGGTGTTTAGAGGCATCGGGGAAAGGCATACAGTAGACTGGGGGGGCCAATCGTTGAGGAGAGCATGCCTGGGTAACATTCCCAGAGGGGAAATGACGGAGAAGTAACTGCTGCATTTGTTGTTTAGGGGAGATGCAAACAGATTGCAGCAAGGTTGACCCCAATAACGAAATATTATCTTTGCCACTTCTGGACTGAGAGACCACTCATGAGGCTGAAGGATACATCTGCTTAGCTTGTCTGCAATCATGCTGGAACTCCCTGAAATGTGCGTGCTGTTAGAAAGTGGTTGGATGAGGTTGCCTACTGTCATACTCTGAGGGCTTCTTGACAAAGTGGTTAAGACCTGGTTCCACCCTGTTTGTTGATGTAATAAGCCACTGACATATTGTCCATTTGAACTGCAATAGTCCCCTGAGGAAGAGCTGCCTGAAAGGCCTGCAGTGCAAGAAGCATCGCTCTTATCTCCAAGACACTGATGTGCAAGTTGATCTCTAATGGGGACCAATTGCCTTGGACCATCTTGCCCAGACAATGTCCTCCCACCACATCTAGGAAGCACCCGTGGTCACAATGGCTGGAAAAACAAAGGGATGACCGTGAAGCATCTGTTCGAAATGCATCCACTACAGAAAGTTCATTTTGCAATGGTGGGTGATCAATATCTGGGCTGACACTGGGCGGTGAAGGATAGACAACTGGGAAGTTAGTAGCCATTGCAGAACTCTCACATATAACCTGGCTAACGGGACTAGAGTTATGGAAGCTGCCATAGATTCTACAGCTTGCAAGACTAATCATGCTGGAGCATTCTTCCTGTGAATTAACTTCTGAATCACAATTCTCTGATGTCGTTCTGGAGGAAGAGATGTTATTGTCATTTGAGTATTCAGTACTGCCCCTATGAATTCGAACTTTTGTGTTGGGGTTAAATGTGACTTTTCTAGATTGATGGTAATCCCCAGATGGGTACAGATGTGGAGGATGTAGTCTGTGGCTATTAACTGATGTTTGGTTGAAGCAGTTATGAGCCATTCATCCAAGTCCAGAAACACTCAGAAACCTTGCAGTCTCAAGTGAGCTGCTACTATTACTGCCATGCATTCTGTGAACACCCTGGGGGCTGTGGGGAGTCCAAAGGGAAGTAGTTTGAATTGGTAATGACTGGCTCTCAGACAGAAGCGGAGCAACCGTCTGGAGCGTTTGTCCATTTTTATATGGTAATACACATCCTGAAGGTCTATTGAGCACATCCAGTCATCTTTCTTCAGAAAAGGAGAACAGACTGTACCTTGACCATCCAGAACTTTGTTTGCCAAACCGATTTGTTCAGCACACTGAGATTTAGAATCGGTCTCCAATCCCGTTTTTTTTTTTGGCACTAAAAAGAATCTTGAGTAGGTTCCGGATCTTTCTTGGTCTGGCAGGACTTGTTGGATGACCCGTTTGTCCAGCAGTTTCTAAATTCCTTGCATTGCTGTGTCCCTCTGATTGGGTGGAACATTTGGGATTTTCTTTTGAATAGGAAGAGGTTTTGAAAGGGAATGATATAATCTCTGGATATGATCCATTGCACCCAGGGATCTTCTGTCAAGTTTAGCCAGGCATTTAGGTGCAAGGATAAGCATCTCCCAACTGCCTCCAGAGGAAGGCAATCGGGCTTCCCTTCAGGAACGCTGAAAAGGCTTGCCTGGGAAAGAATCCCTGAAGCCTGATTTTGCGGACCACCCCTGCCATGAGGATGACATCTTCCATTTTGGTTCTCCCACTGCCCCTGGGTGAACTCTCTCCAGGTGAGTCTTGGAAAGGCCCTTTCTTGAACCACATTTTTCCACCACTCCTCTAGTTCCTAGAAATGGACCTTTGAGGGATGGAGAAACATACGCCCACAGCAGAAAGGGTCTTATCATCCTTCTCACACCTGGATAAAGTCTCTTCCCAGACGTGTCTCCTTATGGCTACGCCTGTACCCACTTGCTCTAGATGTCCTTTCGGCTGTTTGAGCCATCAGCCTCATGGAAGAACTGGACACAGACTCTAGGGTGGCTAACTGGGAAGCCACTTTCTCTTGGACTTACTCGGCTACCGCTCCTGCCAGGGTGTCTGACAACTCCTTACCCAGATCTTGCTGGAGACTGGTGAAATGTGCCAAATAATTCAGGGACCTTATGGTGAAGGTTGATGAAGCATAGACCTGCTTCCCAAACTGGTCCATAACCCGAGACACTCTAGTGGGTGGATGAACAGAAGAACTTTCACTTTCTTCAGCAAGTTCCTTTTTAGTGGCTGCAGCTATGATAATAGCATCTACAGCCAACCCCTGACCCAAAACTGCTTGCCTTCTGGAGCAGAAAAAAATCTTGTCCGTTTTTTTTTAGGGATGGGCTGATTGGAGTCTGAAGTCTTCCACGCCTGCTGAGAAATAAACTGAATGAGTCTGTCAGCAGGCGGAGTCACCCAAGAAGTAGACAGGTGGGTGCCGAAAGCCTGCAAGTAAAAAGATTCCTCAGAGGAAGGGTTTTGGGACTTCTAGCCACCTCTCTGTTTTAAAATTTCCAAGATGTCTCCAAATGAGACATCTTCAGGGGGTGACTGTGGGGACCCTTCCCTCTCATCGAAATCTGAGCCTTCACTGACTGATTCCTGGGGGGAATCCAAGTGCTTCCTTTTGCACTTGTTCTTCTGAGGGACCTCTTCAGGGGGCTAGTTGGGGAGGTATCAGAAGATGACAACACCTCTGCCTGTGACACCTGTGGCTTCAGCACCCACTGTCCCAGTGAAGAGACAGTGGGAATAAAAGAAAGGAAAGTTGTGTAAAATCTTACCATAACAATAGATGTCCTTCTCTTCTATGTTGCAGTATTCACCAGTGGGTTCACCCTTCTTCCCATCAGTTTGTCTGGCCAGGTATCCAAAGCTTTTCCAGTCCCTGATGGTGCATCGGACGTCTGACATATTAGCAGGTATGTGGGCCATAAAAGTGACATCTGTGCGCACCAGTCCTCAGAACCAAGAAGCCCCAGATGCAGCCAGTCCTGATGGCATAGCCTGTATAGGAGCCGGAGAGACCAAGTGCAAGGAGAACAGGGGGGATGGCGGGAAGGAATACTGCAACATGGAGGAGAAAAATATCTACAGTTATGGTAAGATTTTACACAACTTTCCAATGGCTGGCAGGTGGTATGGAAGAAGATTCCAGGAAACCATGCAGGATAGCCCTGGCAAATCCTGCTCTGGTCCTTGAGATGTGGTCCAACTTATAGTGTCTGGTGAAGGTGTGCACACAGGACCAGGTAGCTGCTTACAGAATGGAGTTAGTGTCTAGACCTTTAAAGAAGGCTTCAGAGGAAGCCATGGCTCTTGTGGAATGTGCTCTGACGTTGCCCGTTAGTGTCTTTCCATGGTGTGAGTAACAAACGGAGATGGTCCTAGCAATCCAAAAAGAAACTGGTTTGTTTCCCCACAGCTTTCCTCAGAGCCCTGGGGTGGAAGGAAACAAATAGCTGGTCTGACTTGCGTATAGGCTTCATATTATGCAAGCAGAAACAAATTTGCCTGTGTACATCTAGGGAGTGAAGGACTATCACTGTCTCCCTGATGGTGTGGAAAGAAAGTAGGCAGGTGAACAGCCTGATTTAGGGAAAGGTCAGTGACCACTTTGGGGGTGAAAGAAGGATTTATCCTGAGGGTGACCCTGTCCATATGGAAAACTAGGAAGGATGGGGTAGCCATAAGGGCTTGGAGCTCTGAGACCCTCTTGGCTGATGTCAAAGCTACTAGCAGCACTGTTTTCCAAATGCAGAATTTCAAGTTAGCCTTGCCAGCTGGTTCAAAGGGTGGCAGAGTGAGCTTATTCAGCACATAGTTAAGAACCCAGGGGGGAGGAGTCAATTTTCTGAAGGGGTCTTAAGTGTAAAACACCCTTTAGAAATAGCTTGGCTGGAAGTCTGGAAGCTAGTGGAGGTTCCATAGGTAGGCAGGGAGAAATGGCAGACAGGTGCGCTTTTAAGGAGGAGTAAAACAAGCCTGTTTTCAGCAGTTCACACAGGTAGGACAGAATTAGAGGTAAGTCGCTGCCCAGCGGCTCTGTCTGTCTTTTGTGACACCAGATAGAAAACCTTCTCCATTTAGAGAGATAAGATTTCCTAGTAAATGGTTTCCTGGCCTCCTGCAGGACTGAGAGCACATCCTCATTGTACATGTGTCTGAAGGACATCAGAATCCTAACAGCCACAGGGAGAGGTGCAAGGATATCCACTGTGGGTGAACCTATGTCCCCTGGTGCTGTGTGAGTAGATCCACCGAAGGGGGTAACTTGTGGTGATTGTCCTTGGATAGATGAAGTAGGGGGAACCAGTGCTGCCTTGGCCAACAGGAGGTCACCAACAAGATTTTTGGTGAGTCCTGATGAATTTTCATTAGGACTCTCTGGATAAGAGGGAAGGCTTACAGGAATCTCCCCTTCCAGGGCATTAAGAAGGCATCTGTTTGCAGGGCCTTCGGGTCATGAGTTCTGGAGTTGCCTATTTGTGGAGGAGGGAAACAGGTCTATCTGTTGAATATCCCACCTGTGGATCAGATTTAGGAATACATCTCTTGACAGCATTCATTCTTGACTGTCTGAGGAGGTTCTGCTTAAGAAGGCTGCCTGACAATTGTGTTGGGATGGGATGTAGGTTGTCTGGAAGGAGATCCCCTGGGAGACAGCCAGATCCCATACCTGTAGGACTAGCCTGCATAGGAGGTAGGACTTCATCCCTCCTTGCTTGTTCAGGTACCACATCACTGTGGTGTTGTCTGTGAAGATCTTCAGAATGCCCTATCTGAGGAAAGGGTGAAAGGCCGGCAGGGCAAGAAGTATGGCTGACATTTCCTTGATGTTGATGTGCCATTGTTTGTATTTGTCTGTCCACAAATCTTGCACTGTTATTGTGTCCACCATTGCTCCCCAGCCCAGATCAGATGCGTCTGTGTGCATGATCTGAGAAGGGGAGGGCAACTGTAGCAGGAAGCCAGGGTTTTGGGCTACCTGAGTCAGCCACCACTTCTGCTCTTGGAGGAGGCAGTGGAGGAGTGGGATCTTGGACTCTAGGGAATGTGAGTGTTGGGTCCATACCGAGCGAAGATACCACTGCATTTTCCTCATGTGTAACCTTGCCAGTGGTAGCATGGGAATACTGGCTGCCATGTGGTCAAGAAGTCTGAGGATTTCCCTCACAGTCAGAGTGGGTGAAAGGAGGGCAGCTTGATGGTCTTGGGTCAGGGAAAACACTTTTTCTTGAGGTAGAAAGGCCATCTCAAGGTCTGTTCTGATTCTGCATGCTAGGAAGACAATGTGTTGTGTAGGATTTAGTTTTGATTTGGGGAAGTTTATGAAGAACCCTAGAGACTGGAGCAGGAGGTCCTTGGTGTGGCAAGGAGGGTCTGTCTGCTGCTTGAATGAGCAGGTTGTCTAGGTATGGGAACATTTGCATACCCCTTGTCCTGCAGTAGGCAATGACTGGGGGTATGCATTTTGTAAATACCCTTGGTGCAGTGGAGAGTCCAAAGGGCAAGGCACAGAACTGAAAATGAGAGGAGCCTGCTTTGAACCTGAGGAATTTTCTGTAGGACGGTTTTATGGGAATATTAGATAGGCCTCCTTGATGTCCAGGGTCACCATGAAGGCCAGGGGAAGGATGAGGGGTAATAGAATGGGTAGTGTTATCATCCTGAAGGAGGGGACCTTCAGGAAATGGTTGAGATGGGAAAAATCTATGATGGGTCACCATGGTCCTTACTTCCTGAGCATCAGAAAAATTCAGGAGTAGAAGCTTTTCCTTCGAGCGGGGGGGGGGGGGGCGAGTTCTATGGTGCCTTGTAGCAACAGGCTGTTTAGGACCTCGGGAAGGAGGGAGCACTGGGGGGGGGGGGATTAGAGGTATAAGGAGTCTTGGAGGAGGCGCCATCCAAGACATGAAGTAACCCTCCTTCAGGATAGACCAAACCCATTTGTGGGATGTCACTAGGGTCCATGCAGGGAGGCAGTGAGAGAGATGGAAGGATAGAGGTATGGTGGAAGGGGGGGAGGCAGGCAGTCAGATGCTGCCTGCCCTTTCTGGAAAGGGGGGTCGCTGGGCAGTGGCCTAAGAAGTCCTAGGCTGAGTAGCCTGTGTCCTGTGGGGGTCTTCTAGACCTGTAGGGGGCAGGGGGCCTTGAAGACTTTCTTATAAATTATGTCTTGGACGGACAGTTCCTTTGAAGTTCTGGGATGGGGAGACAAGTAGATGCTTCAAATCTTGGAGCTCTTTCCATTTTTGCTAGAGTGACTTGAAGAGATCAGCCACCTTGATGCCACAAAGGGCAGAGTGATCCAAAGGAGCACCCAAATGTTTGGCCTTAACGTCATCCGGTAGGGGCTGTAGATGCAGCCAGGAGTATCTCCTTGATACAGAGGCAGATGCAGCTGACCTGGCAGAGGCCTCAGCTGCATCACATGCACACCTTAGAGAATGTTTATTGACTTGGGAGACGAGCCTGAGCAAGGAAGACAGGGAGGCCTTTGCAGAGCAGTCAAGGATCTAACTGAGTTCCTTAGAAGCTTTCTCCAGTAAGGCCAGAGAGTATTTGGCCATGTGTGACTGGTAATTTGTAGCCCTAAAGGTTAGGGTGACTGAAGTGTATATCTTTGTCCCCCTCCTTTCCATGGCTGTGCTGTCTTTATCTGCAGGCAGGACAGTGGTAGTAGGGAGAAATTTGGTAGCCCTTTCAGTAGCAATAGAAATAGTTGCTGGGTCAGCTGGTGGGCATTTGAAAAGGACATTTTTCTGCATCAGGCACCCCCATACAACCAGTCAGCCCTTCTAGGTGCAGGTGGCTGGGAATCTGGGTTGAAGCATGCTGCAACAAAAACATCCAAAAAGGCAGGTTGGACAGGAGGAATAGGGGCTGAGGTTAGGAGATTCCCTCTGAATCAGGTCATAGAATCTTTTTTGGGCCTCAAGAACATGTCTGCGCAATCCCATTTAAAGTGTTCTCTTATAAGATTGACTGTGTCCCCGACAGTAAAATCTTCCACAGGGGAGTCAGGTTCAGCAGAGGCTTCTTCTGGGGATCCATACCCCAGAAGAGAACAGATTTGTGAAGAGCAGGACAAGGAGTCCTCTGAAGAGTCAGACATTTCCCAGGTTGGCTAGGTTGGAGAGGCCTGGGACTACGAAGAGGTGGGGCAGCCTGAGGGAGGTCTGCCGTGGGCCTAAGGGCCAAGAAGGCATTGTAGAGGATCTGGCTGAAGGCCTGCCAGTCTGCCAAGGCCTCTGGGGTTGAAGCGATATGCCTCGTCTTCTGTTTTCTCTTGGTAGGCCTAAACAGGCATCTGGCTGGCGGTCAGCCTGGTAGTCATAGAAGGAGCGGCTGAGGCCTGCTCCGAAGCTCCCATCCCAGAAACTGGTTCCCCCTGGCATATAAATCAGGGGCCGGGATATCCTCCCAGATTGTGCGGCCTCCTGACAGGTACCCGCTTTAGCCAATGTGGCGGATGCTGGTTCCGCGGCCAAGCTAACAGTGGCTACAGGCTGAGAATCGGCAGCAGGGAGGCGCGGTGGAAGTAGACGGCCGCGTGGGCTTGGCCCTCTTCCTGGGTGGTTCGAATGGGGCATTGGAAGCAGCGATCTGTCTAAGGCATTGGTTTTCAAGGTATAAATCAAGGGCCTGAAATCGGCGACGAAGGGTCTTAGGGACGAATGACTTACAAATGCGCAGTTTTTATAATCGTGATCCCTATCCAAACAAAACAGACACTGGTCATGGGTGTCTTTGTGGGGAGTCTGACTCCAACAGTTGCACTTGCTCTTACCGGACATTAACAGACTACAGTAATACAAAAAGGACTGAAGAAAATCCCCAACGGGGTACTTATCTTAATGCAAAACTGATCCGAAGGCCACGAGTAGCAGGAAAGTACAGTTGTGTACACTTACCATAAATGTAGGTGCTTGAGTATATTCACTGTTGCAGTCATCACCTGTGGGTTATCCCTACTGTGGTAGCCCTCGGCCAGCCTGAGTACAGAGTCTATTTTTTTCTGCCCCGGTTGCTGTCGCTTGTGACTGACATCAGGTCATCAGTGCTATAAAGCAAGACAGCCGATGCCATTACATCAGATTCCCCAGGAAATATGGTAAGGGGATCCTGGTGGCAAAAAGCCACTGTAAGAAGCTTATGTCTCCCTAAGGAAAGAGGATATAAAGGGGAAGGAGTGAGGGAAACCAGGACTGCAACAGAATACACTCGAAAATCTACATTTATGGTAAGTGTACACAACTGTACTATGTTCTTTGTGTTTCAGTGTTGCAGTCATCACCTGTGGGAGGATTCCCAAAGCTGAGGAGAGGGGTGGTAGGATTAGTAGACCTAGGCCTTGGGTCAGCATGCCCTGTAGAACTGCATTGGCAAACCCTGCGCTAGCCTTAGAGAAAAGAGGTAGGTGGTAATAGGTTCATAGGTTCGTACTAGGCTATCTGCCCTAGGGCATTTATAAGCCTAGCCAGAGTGTGTGTGGCTTTCACCACCCCTTAGGATGAGAATACTACGCCCTTTTAGGGTTTAGTTTACTATGCGCCTCTGTCTAGTAGTGACACAGAGATGACCCCTGGGGTAAACCTACGATCTCCCATCCATTCGTCAAGATTTCTCTTGAATAGAGTCAGTGCGGGGCTCTGCCTAACATGGACTGGGATTCTGTCCAGAGTGTAGGGAGCCTCTGGGTTATGAATCTGTCCCTCCAGCACGTCCTATTTATTTCTGTGTTGAGGTTTAAGTCTCTTGCTCTCGTGGCTCTGATGGATTTGGATTTTCTGAGGTGGAGCATGTCCATTAATTCCGGATTGGACATGGCCTTGTACGTCAGGCACAGATCACCTCTGAGTAGGCGGTATGCGACTAAATAGAGCTAGAGTTTTTTCAGTCGGGCAGCATATGACATATGTTTAAGACCCTTTATCCTCTTGGTGAGGAACTTTTGGGGTCTTTCCAACTGCTGCAGGTGTCGGGTGAGATACATCCCAAATGGGGCATTGTACTCAATCATTGGCCTGATAAGAGAAGAGTACAGGGGCACAATGACCTCTCTTGATCTAGATGTGAAACCCTTCATGATAAGGTGGGCAATATAGAAGGTCTTCCTAACCACTTTGGCAATGTGAGTGTCAAATGAGAGGTTACTGTCAACCTGGGTCCCTAGGTCCCGGATTACCTCTTCCATACTTAATGGATTACCACCTATGTGGTAATTTGTGGGTACCTTGTCTTTCCCAAAGGGTATGACTATACATTTTTTGGCGTTCAGCTTAAGGCCATGGCTCTGGCACCAATTATCCGTTTCTATGAGGCCTCTCTGAAGGATGTTTGTGTCCGCTGGTGTATCAATTATGGCGCCCAGTTTGCAGTCATCTGCGAACTTTGTCAGCCACAATCCTCTTATGTTTGCCTGTACCTCGGAAAAATAAATGCCGAACAAGAGGGGTCCCAGGACTGAGCCCTGTGGGACACCGCTTGTGACTGGCTTAGAGTCTGACATAGCTCCAGCAACTCTGACCCTGTGCTTTGTAAAGGTATGGACAGAAGTCCAGGTGGCAGCTTCCAAGATGTCCTTGGTGGGACTTCCTCTCAGGAATACGTGGAAGTGGAGACTGCCCTAGTGGAATGGGTACGAACAGACTTAGGGGGTGGTTTCCCATGAAATCTGTAGCAGAAATGGATGCAGTGTGATATCCATCTGGAGATGGTTTGCTTGGAAATGGGCTTTCCCTCTGCCCCTGGGACAAAGCTGACCAGCAATTGGTCTGTTTTCCTGAAGGCTTTAGTACAGTCCAGGTAGCATCTGAGCTGCCTCTGCACATCTAGTGAGTGGAGAATTTTTTCCCCCTTGTTTTGAGGGTTAGGGAAGAAGGTGGGTAGATGTACGGTCTGGCTGAGAGTCACATTAGATACCACCTTGGGCATAAAGGAAGAGTTAGTCCTCAAGGAGACTCTATCTGCATGGAAAATGATGAAGGGCACAATTGCCATCAATGCCTGAAGTTCTGAAACCTTTCTGGCTGAGGTGATAACCACATCGCCACAACAGTCAGAAAATCCTACGTGGCACACCACCATCACTAAGGGCTTTTTATCCAGAAAAAAGGAGGTCACTGTCCCACTGTACGCATCCCTCATTAGACCCATTATAGAATACAACACCCCATTTGGTATGTACCTGACAAGACATCTGCAACTGGAAAGGCCGCAGAAATACCTCACTAAAAGAATCACAGGCCTAAAGCAGACGCCCTATGCTGACCACCTTAAAAAACTCCAGCTATACTCTGTCGCATATCGTCTACTCCGAGGTGATCTTTGCTTAACATACAAGGCCATGTCAAACTTAGAGCTGTTGAACATGCTACACTTAAAGAAATCCCAATCCCTCAGAGCCACACGCTCCAGGGATCTAAACCTTGTCATCACAATAAACAAAACATGCTGGAGGGATAGGTTCCTGACCCAGAGACTCCCAGACTCTGGAATTGACTGCCCATACATGTCAAGCAGAGCACCTCTTTGGCCCTCTTCAAAAGGAACCTTGATGATTGGATGGGAGAAAGAAAATTCACCCCGGGGATCACGGCAGTCGCCCTGCCAGACAGGGGTCCAGGGAGTAAACAGTGTGGGAAGAAACAGCCAGGGAATTGTTATGGCTAGGTTTGTATAGGCCCTAGGGCCGATAGCCTAGTACCAACCTATGAACCTATGAGCCTATGATAGCTAACAGGAAAGCAGTCTTCCAGGAGAGGTATTACAGTTCTGCTAAAGCAGCAAGTTAGAAGGGTGGAAAGATTAGTTTTTCCAAAACATAATTCGGGTCCCAGGCTGGACTGAGAGGCCTTCTGGGAGGTCAGATACTCGAAGCCCCTCTGAGGAACTGTTTAAACAAAGGATGCAAGAACAGGGGCTGATCTGCATTGAAATGAGCCGAAATGGCTGAGGCGTGGATTTGTAACAGAAAAGAAGGATAGGCTACTATTTAATAACTCTGCTAGATAGTCCAGAATAAGAGGGATGGAAGGTTGTGAGGAATTGCCCCCTCTGGACTGGTTCCAGGAGCAGAACCTTTTCCATTTTCTTGCATAAGATTTTCTGGTACTGGGCCTTCTGGCCTCTGTGATAATGTCTAGGACCTGTTTGCTTAACAAGGGCCCCTTATTTGCTTTCAGAGTATAAACCATGCTGACAGTCTGAGATTTTACAAGTCCAGGTGCACCATCCCCCCTCCCTGCCACCTGGGCCAAGAGGTCTGAAATGAGGGGAAGCTGCCTGGGAGGCTGTGATGTCAGGCTGTGCAGTAAGGGGTATCAATGCTGCCTGGGGCAATGAGGATGGCCCTTGGCCTCTCCTCCCTTATCTTGATCAGTACCTTGGGAATAAGAGGCAGAGGGAATGCGTACACAAAGATGGCTTTCCAGGGGAAGGTCAAGGCATCCACCTTCCATGCTAGGCGGTGATACTCCCTGGTACAAAATTTTTCCAACTGGCAGTTGAGGTGCAAAGCAAAGAGATCCACCTCTGGAGTTCCCCACTCCTGAGTGACTAGCAAAAAGATTTTTCTGTGGAGCTGCCAATTGTGGGGGGTCCAGTAGGTTTCTGCTTAGGTGGTTTGCCAGGGAGTTTTTGATCCCTGGTAGGTACTGGGCTATTAGGTGCAATCCCATGGAGGAGGCTGTCAGCCAAAGGTTCATGGCTAGCCTGTACAGAGGGTAAGATTGGCTCCCTCCCTGTTTGCTGATGTACCACATTACAGTGGTGTCTGTTTTGATAAGGAGAACCCCTGGCCTCAGATGGGTTTGAAGGATATCAGAGCCTTTTGTACTGTCATTTCCTTCTGGTTGATGTGTAAGGGAAGGTGATGGGCATCCCAAAGGCCTTGGGTGCACCTGCCTGCTAGGTGAGCGCCCCAAGCAATGAGGCGACAGTGGTGATGGTCTGCCCGGTAGGGCAGAGAATGAAGGGAAGACCCTTGTTCTTGGCACAGGCCCCAGCCCACCAGAGAAACTTGGCCCTTATACAGGGGATCAGAGGGAGAGCAGTCTCTACAGGCTGAGAGTGCTGACACCAAAAGTTCTTTAGATACCACTGAAGCTTCCTTATGTGAAGCCTGGCCAGAGGAATTAGAAGGATGCAAGATGCCATGTGCCCAAAGGCTTGCAGAAATTTCCTCACTGTGAGGTGACTTCTGGAAGCCAGCCAGGTAAAGTAGAGCAGCAGGAAGCTCTGCTTTTCTGGGGATAGGAAGGCCATTTGGTATGCTGTGTCCAGCAGTGCTCCAAGGAAAATGATCCTCCTGGAGGGTGTTTGCTTTGATTTCTTTTAGCTGATGGTGAAAACTAAGGAAGTTAGGAGGGTTTTGACAAAGAGGAGGTCCTGCAGCAGCTTTTCTTTGCACTCTGCCTGAATGAGGCAGTCATCCAGATAAGGGTAAATCTGAATATTTCTCTGTCTAGAAAATGCTATGGCCGGGGCTAAGCATTTGGTGAATACCCTGGGAGCAGTAGATAAGCCAAAGGGTAGTGCAGAGAACAAAGAGTTGTGATCCTGCCCTGAAGCACAGGAATTGCCTGCAGAATTCCCTTATGGAGATGTGGAGGTAGGCATCTTTTAGGTCTAGGGTCACTAACCAAGCACTGTTTGTCAGCACAGGCAGCAGCTGCTGCAAAGTTAGCATTTTGAATTTGGGGACCACCAGGGAGGTGTTCAGAATGGATAAATCCCGGATGGGGTGCCAAGTGCCCTCTTTTCTGGGAACAAGGAATAGTCTGGAATAAAAGCCTTTGCCTGTTTGATCTGAGAGTTTGAACTTGTTTCAATGCCTCTGCCCACTGATTTGGAGGTAAGTCTGGGTACCCTCTTGGAATTGGGAGTTCGTTGAAAGAGAATTTGTATCCCTGAAAAAATTATCTTTAAGACCCACTGGTCTTTTGTTACAGAAAGCCAATTTTTTGCAGAGGGAAAGCCTTCCTCCTAGCTTTTGATGGGTGAAAGGAGGGTAGAGGGGGGAAAGGGAGTCATTGAGAGTTTTTGCCATAGAAGAATGGCTTAGAACTCCCTGCCTTTGGGGCGGAAGTGGTCCACCATTTGGTTCTCTGCTATCCCTGGGATAGAGGCCTGGTTGGTTTGTCCCTGCGGGGCTTACCTTGTCCCTGTCTACTAGGTGCAGGAAAGGACCAGTCCTTACAGGGAAAATTCCTGCTGAACCTGGGAGGTTGAACCTGAAATAAATCGTTTGCTGTTTGCATACATTTTGCTTTGTCTTCCATCTTTTTAAGCACCTCTTCTGCTTTTACCCCAAACAAGTGGTCTTTATCCAAGGGTGCATCACTTAGTTTAGACTTGACATGATCAGGGGGATGTTGTTCCTTCAACCACGCATGTCTCCTAATGACAGATCTTGACATTACTGCCCTGCTTGAGGCTCGTAGTGCGTCATATCCACAATGCAGTGTGTTTGGCCAATTGACAAGTAGAGTGCTAACTCTTTCAAACTGGCAGTCAGGAAAAATAGAAATATTTTGTTTTAATAGTTCCAAAGTGTGTTGTTGATATTTTAACATATGGAACTGACAGTTGAGTGCTCTGATAGCTAAGGTTGCAGAGGTGTATACTTTTTTATCCCATCTGGCCAGAGCTCTGGATTCCTTGTCAGAAGGAATAGGATTCTTTGCAGAACTAGCCTTAGCTCCTTTTGGTCCCTGTGTAATGACCTTCAGGTCTACAGCAGGATTTCTGTACAGGTATCTGTGAGAATTTGGTACTCTGTAATACCTGTCAGGTTTAATGGGAGTAGGTGGGAGGGCATCAGGGGCTAAACTGGACTCATGGAAAATGATCATCCACCACTTCTAAAACAGGGGGGATGGCCAGGGGTCTGTGCTGGGGGAGGTCTAGAAACTCTCTTAGCCTTTTCTTAGACTGAGGAAAGTCCTGAGATTCCCATAAGAAATGTTCCCTGAGGATGTGAAGGGTTTCCCCAGGGGAACGGTCTTCTGGTGGGGAGGCAGAAGGAATGGATTCCTCTGCATCTGAGTCTTCATAAGCAGTAAGAGGCTGTTGTTTCTCTTCAAAAACTGAATAATCAGATTCCTCAGAATCCTGCTCTGTCATTATTTCAGGAGAAGGGTGTCTTTTTCCTATTAGATGTGGCCTGACTACCCTTGATAAGGGAGATAAGATCCTCCACCATCTTAAGCATTTGGGCTTGGGGTGGTGGGCAGGAGTAAGATGGAGACTAGAGGTAGATTTTTTAGAAGTGGCCTGGCTTCTAGGCTAAAGAGTATTCATCGGTCTGAGAGAAACGGTAGTCGGATGAGAGGGTGTCGTTTTTTGTCTAGAATCAGTAGTGCGAGAGGCCTTTTTGGAAGCCAGTGCCTGCGTTGCAGCTCCGGACCCAACCGAAGCAGAGACAATAAAAGGCTCAGAAGATATAAAAGATTTCTGCAGCATACCGGACTCCAAAAGGGTCTTGGTAGAGGCCTGTATAGATATTGTATCGGGCATCAGGGGGTGCAAAAACACCCCATTGAATTCCGGAGAATGATGACCTGCTTACCGGTAGCGTCGTCAGAAGGCTATTGCTGGCTGACGGATGCTATTTCTGAATGTGAAGACGGAGGACAAAAATACCTGCCTACAATAAGAGCTCTATGACGAATGGTTCTCTCATTAAAGAGGGCAAAGAACTGGCAAAGGGGACGTCATGGTTTGGGCCTAAACAAGTGACGCAGTATGAACGGAAGTCTCAGTGTGGGATCTGCTTTCCACAGGCTAGACAATTGTTAACTTTTTCGGACATCGGTTCGTGCAAGAAAAAAAGGTTCCCCAACTGGGTACTTAGCTTTAGATGTTTTCAGCTGAAATTCGAGCTCTGGTAGTGACCGACCAGCACACTTGCGAACTGCTTCTGCTACGGGCTCTACGGCAAGAAAGACTGATGTAATGGCGTCAGCTGCCTTACTTTATAGCACTGACGACCTGATGTCAGTCACAAGCGACAGCAGCTGATACAGAAAAACAGTGACTCTGGTATTCGGTCTGGCTGGGGGCTACCACAGCAGGGATAACCCACAGGTGATGACTGCAACAGTGAAACACGAAGAACATCACCTGGCGTACAGCTGAAAAGTTCTGAGGACTGGTGTGTGCAGATGTCACTTTTATGGCCCACGTACCTGCCAACACATCAGACGTCTGACGTACATTCAGAGACTGGAAAAGCTTTGGAAACCTGGCCGGACAAGCTGATGGGAAGAAGGGTAAACCCACTAATGAATACTGCAACATTGGAATAGAAGGGCATCTACAGGGAGGAACCTGTCCTAAGGGGGAAGGTGCCGACTGGGTCTCTACAAGAGAGAGGGCCCTCTGCATAGCCTCGAAGGCCAGTCCCACCAAAGAGGGAAGGGAGTCTGGAACCAAGAAGAACTGCCTCACAGCCAGGGCCACTCCCCACTCCAAAGAACCAACCCCCGGGACCAAAGCTGGAGCTACACTAACTTGAGCCGAAGCTCTGAGGAGCACGGATGGTTCAGAAGAACCTGGAGTCGATACTTGTCCCCTGGAACTGGCAAGGTAACCATGGCCCCAGCAGGTCTCCAGTTCAGAAACAACTGAAGAGCTCAGGGTAACTACTGGTTCCAAAGAAGCGAGCATTTCCGGAGCTGATGATATAGTTGGTACCCGGAGTTCCAGGACAGAGGAAGATCGCCAAGGAGGTTAGAGGAGGGTAGTTAATGGAGTAAAAGTGTCAGCCCCAATACCCAATGTGGGCGGTAACGAAGAGGGGTCTGAAAGCCCTCTAGCCCATAAGATCTTATTCACTAGTCTCTCCAAATTGAGTTCTGAAAGGCTTTTGGTGGAAAGGATGGACGAAGTGGAAGTTAGGCCTCTGTAAAAATACCTCTGGGAGTTCCCCAATAAAGGGATTAATAGAAGGAGAGTAGGTAATTTAGTCTTGTCCAGTGAAGCAGTAGTCACTTTCTGTAGCGAGGCCTTCGATGTCGAAGGGCTTGAAATTGCGATAGATGTTGGACTGCACGTCGGCACTGAAATATCAACAGCAAAGGCCTTCGGTTCCATGGGAACTGTCGGAGCCAAGGTCTTCAATTTTTTTGGGTTTCAAAACAGACGGGGAGGTCAGAATCGAAATAATTATTTTCTTTGATTTTTTAGCACAGGATGGAGAAGATGTTGAAGAAACATCTGTCTTGGTTTTATCTCCATCGGGTAAGGCTTCACCAAAGGCTGAAGGGAGAAGACCTTTTAAAATATGTTTATCCCACTTTTCCAATAAAGCAGGATGGTTGAAGGCATGGCAGATGCTGCAATCTTTCTGGAAATGGTGAGGGCCAAGACAATATACACACAATAAGAGGGAATTTTATGGCCAAACTTCTGGCATTTTTTGAAGCCAGAGGGACCTTTACTCTTATCAGCCAAATCAACAGAGAAAAACAACTAGGTAGATCCACTAAACAAAGCTCGCCCACACAAACAAGAAAAGGGAAAGAAAAACTATCAACGATACTGATATACACGTGTGTACAGAAATAAAAACTATGATGGGGGACTTTCAGCAATGATAGTTGGGAACACACAAATGTGCAGAGAGAAAAAGTATCAGCGATGATACTTATAGAAACATACTAAGTGTAAAAAGAAATGGAAAGGGAAATGACAGAGAAAAAACTAAAGAAAACGTTTCTAAACCAACTAGCACTTGACAGCAGAAGCTAGATGTGAAAAAAGTGGAAAATGAGATATGAGGCAACTGAGAGAGATGGATTCTGGGTACAGGTGAAGTTTGAGAGTTTTTGGCTGGCAGGAGGTGTAGTAACGGACGAGTTGGTTCTGTTTTCTTGATGGAGGTAAGCGGGTTGGTAATAGGGGTGGAGTGTGTGTGTGTTTTTTGTGGGTTAACTAACCTTTACTTTAAGGGGACAGGTTTAGTTTTATGCAGGTGTATTTGTGTGTGGGAAGCATATCTGAGTGTCTTGTGTAGTGGTTCTATTAAGGAAAGGATTTTTCAGAAGGTAAGGTGCAGGGCTGTGGTTAGTGGTGGACTGGCCTCTAACAGCAGCATTTTTCAATGGATGGTTACCCAGGTGATAGCAAAATGTAATATGTACAGGAAGCAATTGTTTTAAAGAGATTGCTTAGATGCTGCAAACTCCTTTTTGCCATGGAAAAAAAGGAAACAAACTGCACCTAAAGCATAGATATTGTTCAGACAGAATTTGAGCTAACACTGCATAGCCAGGGTATGAAGATCTTTTCTCCATCTTCCACATTTTTGACACACGAAAAAAAAGCACCACTGTGTACACTTACCACAAATGTAGACATTTGAGTGTATTTACTGCTACAGTCCTGACTTATTGGGATTTCCTTCTTAAGAAGCCCCTGGTCAACCCGACTACCAGAGTAAAAAAAATTTCCCCCCTCCTAAGGCTGGTGGATGCTCTACCCTGATGCCAGTAATTTGGGTATAAAGGGAGCCAGCAGACACCATGACATTAGTTTTTCTTGCTCCTAGAAGGTATGAGCCCCACAGGTGACCCTTAAGTGAGAGGTAAAATAAGAGGAAATGGTGTCTGAAGGGTCCCCCTCCACAGGGTCTTCTGGCTGGGGAGGATAGGGAAATAAGTTGTTACTGTAAGGAGAATAAGGAGGATGAAGGGAGGGAAGAGAGGCTGCATTTGGGAATACACTCGAACATAACATTTATGGTAAATGCACACAACTGTATTATGTTCTTTGTGTTTCACTGTTGCAGTCCATCCTAAACCTGTGAAGAAGGTGGAATGAGTATTAAGAAGAGAAGATGCCCTGCAAAATGGCAGCTGCAAATCCTGCTCTGGACCTGGAGAATGCTGATGAATGGTAGTGTTTGATAAAGGTATGCACAGATGATCAATAAATCTTTGGTAGGTACTCCCTTTAGGAAAGTTGTGGAGGTAGACGTGGCTCTAGCAGAGTGTCGCCTAACGGATTTCAGAACCTTTTTGCCATGGTAGATGTAACAAAAGGAAATGCAGTGGCAGAGCCACTTGGAGATAGTTTATTTGGAGACTGGTTTACCTTCAGATCCCAAGGCAAAGGAGACAAACAGTTGTTCTGTTTTCCTGAGACTGGTTTACCTTCAGATCCCAAGGCAAAGGAGACAAATAGTTGTTCTGTTTTCCTGACAGCTTTAGTTCTGTCAAGGTAGTAGCAAAGTTGCCTGTGCACATCTAATGAAGGAAAGATTCTCTCTCCCTGGTTTTGTGGCTTAGGGAAGAAAGTAGGCAAGTGTATGGCCTGGTTCAGTGAATTGTCTGTGACCACCTTGGGCTTAAAGGAAGGATTAGTTCTGAGTGATACTCTGTTAGGTTGGAAAATAAGAAATGGTTCCACTGCCATGAGGGCTTGCAACACAGATACCCTTCTAGCTGAGGTGATGGCCAGTAAGAGGGCAGTCCGCCATGTCAATAATTTTATTTCACTGGAAGTAGATGGTTCGAAGGGGGGTAAGGTCAATTTTTCTAGAACAAAGTTGAGGTCCCAAGGAGAGGAGGACTGCTTCATGGGAGGTCTGATGTAAAGCACTCCCCTAAGGAATTGCTTCATTAGGAGGTGGGAGAAGATAGGAGGAAGATTAGGAATGTGAGATTAAATTGCAGAGGCATGTATCTTAATGGAGGAGAAGGATAGACCTCTGTCACCAAGATAGACAGGTAGTCCTAAGACGGCTGCAGTGCTGGCTGAGGAAGGGTTGAAGGCTTTCTCCTGACACCAAACAGAGAATCTTTTCCATTTGGCACAGTAGTTTGTCCTAGTACTGGGTCTTCTAGTCTGAGTATATTAAGCACCTGGCCAGGGTAAAAGTTTGTTGAATTATGCAGGCAGAGAGTTTGACAGTCTGCAGGTTGGGTGGAGGAGTTTCCACTTTGCATGCTCTATGGGGTAACTGCCAATGTTTTTCTTTAGTCAAAGGCATTAGCAGAATGTACCAATGTTGCCTGGGCCAATCTGGGGCTATTAGGATGACATTTGGTCATTTTTCCCTGATTTTTAGGAGGAGTCCTGGAAGGAGAGGCAGGGGAGGGAATGCATAGAGAAACAGAGGGTTCCAGGAGAACGAGAAGGCATCTGCCCTCCAGGCTGCGTGAAGTTTGTTCCTAGAACATAATACTTTTAGCTGAGCTTTTTTGTCAGTGGCAAAGAGGTCTATTTGAGGGGATCCTCATTTCTGGCCTATGCTGAGAAAAGTTTCCTGATGCAGCTGACACTTTTGGGGATCAATCAAGTGTCTGCTGAGGCAGTCTGGTAAAGTGTTCTGAGCCATCAGGTTCAAACCCCACAGCATCTGCTGTCACCCAGATCTGTACTGCCAGACGGCAAAGAGGGTAGGAGTGGGTGCCCCCTTGTTTGTTTAGGTACCACATGACTGTTGTGTTGTCCATTTTGATAAGCAGGATCCCTGGTTTCCAGTGATCTTGGAAGGTCACCAAGCCCTTTTGTACTGCCATCAGTTCCTTGCAATTTATGTGTTTGTGCCTTAACTGTTTTTCTTATTTGCCCTGAGATAGGAAATGCTGAGGCTGTGTCGGATGCATCCTTGGTTAAGGTTCGTTACTGAGGGATGAACCTGAAGGGGAGGTCCTGGTTCTAATGTACATGCTCATGCCCACCATGACAGTTCCTCCCTGAGGAAGGAAATTAGCTGATTTTCTGTCTCCAGTGGCTGTGAATGCTGGCACCAGATATTGTTGGGGTACCACTAAGTTTCCTCATGTGAAGCCTGGCCTTGCAAGATGCTATGTAGCCCAATGTTCTGAGGAATTCTCTGGCAGAAAGGCACTGTCTCTGCATAATGGCCTGGAAGTACTGGGTTAGAAAAGCAGCCTTGTCTGGAGGGAGGAATGCCTTTTGGAGGGAGGAAACCAGCAGAGCCCTCAGGAAAACTATCCTGGTGCTAAGTTTTATGTTGATTTGTTGAGGTTTATGATAAACCCTAGAGAAGCGAGTATGGCCTGGATGAAAGCCAGATCCTTGAGGAGCTTTGACTGACTTGTGGCTTGTATGAGGCAGTAGTCTGGGTAAGGGTACATCTGGATACCTCTCATTCTGCAGAAGATCACAGGCGCCAAACATTTTCTGAAGACCCTGGGAGCAGTAGACAAGCCAAAGAGAAGAGCAGAGAATTAAAAGTGATTTGCATCTGCTCTGAAGCATAGACAACTTCTGCATGATTCTTCTACAGGAATGTGTAGGTAGGCATCTTTCAGGTCCAGAGTAACCAATAGAGCCTGAGGGGTTATCATGGGGAGCAGCTTTTGAAGAGTAAGCATTTTGAACTTGGAAACTAAGACAGACTGAGGATTGACAGATCCAGGATAGGTTGCCAGGAGACGTCTTTCCTGGGGACCAGGAAAAGCCTTGAGTAAAACCCTTTTTCTACCTGGTGGTTTGATACTGGTTACACAAAGCCCTGTGTGCACAGAGTTTGGATTTGAGAAATGGCCTGTGCTCTTTAGTTTGTGGTACATCAGGGAGGCCTGAATCTTAATGGTTCTTTGAAAGTGAGCCTATAGCCATTTGAGATAAATTCTAGCATTCACTTGTCAGAGGTGGTAAGGGCCCAGTTCTCCCTAAATAGGGGAAGTCTTCCTCCTGTATTTTCTGGGGTTGTGGTGGAAGGGGGTTGGGCATACAGTGGGGGCCGATTCATTGTTGATCTCTGCTAGAGCCCTGTGGCTTAGAACTCCCCAGCCTGGGTGTCCCTGATGACTACTGTCTTTGCCCTTCGAGATTGTTGCTGCTGTCTATGAGGCCTTTCTCTTTGGGTTTTTTTCTGACTTGGCTTAAACTGTGAGGAAAAGGACCAATGCTTAGTGGGAAAATTCCAACTCAATCAGGTTGGCTGGACTTGGAGGAAGTCTTCAACAGTCTGCATGGACTTAGCTTTATCCTCCATCTTGTTTAAGACAGCCTCAGCATTTGGTCCAAAGAGGGAGTCTATCCAAAGGTGCATCTAGTAGTTTAGATATGACCTGTTCTGGTAATGTCTGCTCTCTAAGCCAAGCATGTATTCTGATAACAGAACCAGACAGAGCACCTTGGGGTTGATGCCTCAAGGGCATCATACCCGCAAGTGCAAGGAGTACCTAAGTAACCTGGGTACTGGAATGGCAGAGATCCAACAGTTCCTTGGAGGCAGACTTGTCCTCCAGGGAGAATATTTTTTCCCTTATAATTTCCAAGACACTTTGTTGGTATTTAATCATATGGAAATGGCAACTGAGGGCCCTCATGGCCAGGGTAGATGAAGTGTAAACGTTCTTCCAAACCTGTCAAGGGCCCTGCTTTCTTTGTCTGTAGGTAGTGGGTTTTTTCGAGGTACTAGCCTTAACTGCTTTGCGGCCAGGAGTGACAACCTCTGGGTCAGCAGTGAGATTCTTGTAAAGGAATTTATGTGAGTCCAGTACCCTGTAAACCCTGTCTGTTTTTTGAGGGACTGATGGAAGTGAGTCTGGGTTGAGAGATAATTTCATGAAAACATCCTCTACTACCTCCAAAATGGGAGGAATAGCCAAGAATTTGTGCTGTGGGAGATCCAGGAACTCCCTGACCCTCATTTTTGATTGGGGGTATTCCTGTGCCTGCCACTGGAAACATTCTATCATGGCATGCCGAGTTTCCCCAACAGTAATGCCCTCAGGGGGTGAAGCAGAAGGTAAAGCATCTTCGGAGTCTGAATCCACAAAGGAGGTAAGAAGGGGTTCATCTTTCAGGACAGAATTCTCCAGATAAGAGTCCTCATCTGAATCAGGGGGTTCTGAAAGGGGTTTAGGAGTAGGATCTCTCATCCTTTTTTCTGTTGAAAATTAAGGGGGAACCGGCCTGCCTTTGACCAGAGAAATAAGGTCCTCGGCCAGCCTAGGACCTGTTGGCATCCAATTGGATGGGTGCCAGTAGGCCTAAACACAGGCCTTGAGGGTGAGCTCTTCTTGGTTGTAGCTTTTGCCTTGGGCCTGTGTGGATCCACTACTCCAATGCCAGTCTCTCAAAAGGAAGAAATGGTTGCTGGCAGACACCCCAGGGGAGCTTCGCTTTCTGTGGATTGTTTGCCAAAAGCAGAAGCCTGCAGAGCAACTCTGGACTCGTCTGATGAACAGTATGTCAAGGCTTGCACTGAAGTCAAGGCATCTGACAACCATGTTGGACTCTGAACGGGTCTCAACAAAGACCTATGCCACCACCACACTCGCAAAAGGGGGCTGCAAAAGTGCCACACCTTCTTCTGCAATGATTAGAATTGGGGGAGTGGAAGAATGGAGGACAGAGAACCAGTGTTGTCAGAGACCCTAAGTTTCTATTTATTTATTTATTTTGCTTAAGGAGCTCAATCTCGGGACAACTAACGGTTGCATGATGGGATGTTGACTAAGGTGCTCAGACAAAATTTCAGTCCTACACCTTATAGTTCTGGTATTGAAATGGGACACAGACAGCAGTTAGGGAAGTCATGATTTAGACCTAAGCAAGTGAAACACAAAGTATAAAAGTCTCTGTGTGGGATTTGTTTTCCACAGCCGTCACAGTTGTTAACTTTATCCAACATGAAAGAAAAAAAGAGTTCCCCAACGGGGTATTGGCTTCTAGAAATTTCTCACTCCGGTGCGGACTGACTGATGCATTAACTACTGCTTCTGGCTCCGACAGCAAGAAAGACTGGGGTCATGGCATCAGCTGGCTCCCTTTATACCCAAACATACTGGCATCAGTGTAGACTGTCCGCCAGCCTTAGGAGGACAGAATTTTTTACTCTGGTAGTCAGGCAGACCAAGGGCTTCCGAAGCAGGGTATCTCATAAGTCAGGACATTTTCCAGAGAAAATGTGTATTAGTCCTAAGGGGCAACAGATACTTGTGCAATGTCAAATGAAGTTTGTTATAAATAAGTCTGAAGGTTTGAGATCTTCTAAGTGGACGTGATGGCCATCAAGAAGATTATATCCCAAGAGAGAAAAAAAATATCACAGGCTCAAAACCAGCAAGGCCACATAAAGACAGCTAAGTCTGTGAGCTATGAAGTTCAGTATCCAAAGCAGAAAACAAGTAAAAACCCTTTAAAGCAACTGCCTAACCACAGTTCTGCATCTCACTGAGATCCTTATCATACAAGGTGCCTCAGATAACCCATGAGTCACTGCCAGACAGTTTACCTCTTTACACAGTGGGTATTGGCCACGTGCTTGCCCAGTTATTCAGTCAGCACATACCAAAGACTGGTTATCTGACAAAAGCAGAAGGGGTAGTAGTCTCATGATCCTTTCCAAATCTTCAGGACAAGACATGCTGCATATATTTCCAATCAAATTAAGCAGAGACATCTTTCCTAGGAGTCTATTTCTCCTGGATCACTGAGAAGCTGAAATAAGCTCCCCACCTCAGTAGCAAATAATCTGAGACTGATGTCTGCAAATGAGTGCTGTACACAGAAAATCTAAATTAAGACTGATAAGATCATCTACTATGGTGACAATAGTCTAATACCAGAAAAAAAGATTCTTGAATGACTGGTAACTCTGAAGTAACCGATACCTCATCATCAACCAATACCAGCATCCTCAGGTGTGTAAACACAATCATGACAAATGCGTCCTTCAAGCTTAGAAGATTCAGCAAGTTCTGGACGATGACCCTCCATTACAGCTTTATCTAGGACACCACAGACATAACATCCTAGGCTCTATCTGCAAGGAGGAATAAATGATAATGTACAATGCCAAATTACCCCAATTAAGGCAATAATCTGAATGAGCTCACACAGGATTTCTCCCAGATGGTGGATACCCAAAGGGTGTGCAAGCTTGGAAGTGCTTAAACGAAGGAAACTACCACAAAGTCCACCAATGAGGCTGACTATAAGGGCTTGAAATCAGTTAACCGGAGCTAATCAGAGTTTGATGACTAGCCAGAGCTCTGGAGAGCATCTGAACTGAAATCCAAGGCATTCATTGCAAACAACTGAAAAATAAGTATATTTAAAACCTATATTACACTTTAACTGCATTTATTTGAATTGCTGTTTTATTCTTACTGATTGTGTCTGCAATTTTTTTCTGCACTTTGAACTTCTGTACTACTGATTTATACAGCAAAGGCTAGATTCAGACTTGCTGAATCTAGACTGTTTAGTATCACTGTGCTTTAAACCAACCATCTTATATTAAGAGAGTCTCCCTGCACCCTTGTGGCAGAAGTGTGTAGCTCAGGTTCCACACAAGTTGTGGATTGCTGGAGAAAGGCTCAGTTTGGGGCTTTCTCACTGGTAGGTTGTCTTAAAACTGTTGAACTTTGCCTGTTATTAAGCCTCGTGTTTGCACGTAGCTGTGCATCGCACAATGGGGGTTAGCACTGCCCTGTATACATGCAAACACTTGGAAACTTAAATTTTTCTTTGACGTCTGTCAGTACGACCCTCCCAAATCCCCTGTTGCTCTGCAGGCAACTCAACTCAGACTGAGCAGCATCGTCACAGTTCTTCACCTTAAACAGACAACAAAATAAGACCCTCTGTCATTCCTACAACATACCTGATCTAACTTACCCAGTCCCTAATAGTACTACGGTATAAACCTGCCATTACAGATGGTCACTTTCCCACTATTTCTCTGGCCAGCATGATTGGCTTGGGCATCTTGAGGCAATGTAGTAATTGCCTTATGTATACCAACAGCCACTTAGTCCTGAAACAAATATCGTATGAGAGAGATGTAATTACACTATCAGTTTGAAAACAATCCTCTCATGTAATAAAAAACAAGACAAACAGGTTGTCAGCTCATGCACTTTACCTTTCACACAGGTTCAGGACACAACACATGAATCTACACACGCAGGAGTACTCACTAGAAGCCTACCAAAAGATCAGACACCTCCCAAGCAAAAATTATCTGCATACACCTCAACATGTATATAAACCACTGCACATACACATATCAGTGAAGCCCTTAAAGCAAAACACCTCAAAGGCTAACATCTTGGTCATAGAAGACTCCATAGTGAGACGCACAAACGTCCTTCTCATCAGGAAGAACAACGAGAAGGTCATGGTTAGCTGTCTAACAGGTGCCAGGATCCATCAAATCATGCACGCACTCAGGTTACTCAACAAGTAATGTTAGGACTCTGTCACAGTTCATGTTGGGGTGAATGATTTGAGACGTACCTCCTGAATTACATACAGACAGAGACATGACTGCAGTCTCAGATTGCGTGTCCCAGACAGGTATGACCCAAGCCGTAAGCAGCATTCTATTTCACCCAGGATAACGCCACAATATAAACAAAAAATGACGGACTTCAAAAACTGTCTTAAGCTTCTGGTGTCATTCCAGGGAGATCCAGTACTTGCCAGCCTGGGAAGACGTGGTCGACAGGCCACATTGCTTTGCTGAGATGGTCTGCACCTGTCTCTCCTAGGCTTTTGGATACTGGCTAGTGCTTGTCTCCCCCCATAAAGCCTTTTTAGGCAATGTAAAAACAACAAAATTTCCGACACAGCAAAATCCACGAGATAAACTCAAGGTTCTGCTGCTTAATGCTTGGAGTCTATACACAAAACTGCACTCACTGGAAGCACTCCTCACCTTGGAAGATGCTGCTTTCTGTGCAGTCACTGAAACATGGTTCAAGCCCACAAACAGCACACTAGCTGTGCAAGGCTACAATGACTTCCATACATTCAGACCTCAGAATGAGCAAGAAAGAACCAAAGGTGGAGGTGTATCAGTCTTCATTAAAGCCAAGTACACCTCCAGACTGGTCAAATAGTATTAACCTCTCAAACTACTCCATGCCTAATTAACTATAGGCAAAACACCCAACCCCCATCATTGCTAGCTACAGATCCCCTTTATGAACCACAAGAAGAACAATGCCTACCTTGCCTTACAGGAGTCGCTCGCCATACTGCCCAATATCTTAGTTATGGGAGATGTCAATCAGCACTCCATCAACTGGGTAACAAACATGCACGCCTAGAGGTTCCAGGACTTTGTCAATGCAAATGGCTCTGGAATAGACAGTCTGCACCCCAACAAGGGGCTCTACAGTCCTTGACACAGTATTTACCAACATGGGTGGTCACTGCACTGCCCCGTGTGATGCCCTCCCTAGTAAAGTTGGACCATATATCAGTCTAATTCAAAGTAACTATTAGACCTCACACCCCCAAAGCAGCAAAAAACTAGGGAACTTCTACAAAGCAAACTACAGCCTTCTAAGTGATGGTGGTATAAAAAGTTTTATACCCCCTGCAATCACAAGCAATAAAAAGAAGTTATGTACCCACCATAACGTTCCATCTGAGTAGGTACTTCATTTGTCTGCAACCTGTGGGTATTGGATCCGACCTCGGATCTGAGCCGGCAGCTTTACTAGCTAAAAGATCCGAGCTCCTAGCTCCTCCCCTTTACCTATAATCCCCTGCTGCATGCTGCCTTTCCTCAGATCGAGTTTGCTTAATCCAAAAACTAACACCCTCGACAGAGGACCAAATAAAGCCTAACCTCATGACACAATCTCAATCATGATCAGGAATCACGATAATGGTTAGGGGGCATGGAGGGGGGGGGGTCGGTTGCAGACAAATGAAGTACCTACTCAGATGGAACGTTATGGTGAGTACATAACTTCTTTATCTCAAGTAGTTACTTCATTTACTCTGCAACCTGTGGGACAAGAGTCCTCAGCTACCTAAAAACCTTGGGCGGCCTTTAAGGAAGGATATTCCGAAGTACCGCGGAGCCAAAGGAAGCCCTGCTCCTGGATATCATATCCAATTTATAATGAGAAATGAATGTATGGGAAGAGGACCAAGTAGCTGCTGAACATATATCGTCCGGAGGAACCCTGGACCAGAAGGCTGCTGATGTGGCTATGGATCGGGTCGAGTGGGCATGGACTCCGATAGGAGCAGGTTTACCTGAGGATACATACGCTTGAATGATGCATCGTGAAATCCAATTTGCTAAGGTAACTTTGGAAATAGCTCTACCCATGGCAGATTTGGCAAAGGACACAAACAACTGATCAGCCTTGCGAGTATCCTTCGTCCTGTGCAAGTAAAAACGTAGTTGTCTATGTACATCCAACTTGTGTAATCTGTATTCCCCTTTGTTCTGAAAGTTGGGAAAAAACACTGGTAAATTAATCGACTGATTGACTCTGAAGCCACCTTTGGTAAGAAGGAAGGGTTAGTCCTGAGAAACACTCTATCCTTATTGTAAAATTAGATAAGGGGGTTTCATGCAAAGGGCTTGAAGTTCCAAAACCCTTCTGGCTGAAGTAATAGCAACTAGAAAGGCTGTTTTCCATGATAAAAACTTTAAAGGAACTGAGGCGGCAGGCTCAAAAGGTGGGCTTGTCAATGCTTGTAAAACTAGAGTTAAGTCCCATGGTGGGACCGGAGTCTTAACTGGTGGTTTCAATAGAGAAATGCCTTTCAAGAAGGTTTTGCATATCTTCGCAGAAGCTAAAGATCCCAATCCATCCCCCACATGAAAATGGGAAATGGCTGCCAATTGTACTAATGTGTGACAGAAAATCAAGAACCGTCGGGATAGGAATGGAAAAGGGATCTAAGCCCTTGTCCTTAGCCCAGATAGAAAAACGCTTCCATTTGCTCCTGTAAGAATGGCCTTTACTGGTGATGAGATGCCGGGAGTCCTTGTCATCAGTGGAACTGGATCAACCAAGCCGTGAGCTTGAGGTTTACCAGATTCGGAGGTTGCAATCCCGCAGGATTTGAAATCTGATCCGGAATGGGATCCTAGATCCATGGAGGAACTACACTGTGAGACTGCAGATATGGGAACCAGATCTGGCGAGGCCAGAATGGGGCTATGAGGATAATTCTGCTCCCCAACCGACGTGCTTTCTGAATGAACTTCATCATAAGAGGAAGGGGGGAATAAGCATAGAGGAGACCGGGTGGCCAAGCATGAACCAGAGCGTCTCTGGGGCACTCCCCTGATGGGGGAAGTATCGCGAAAAACTCGCTGCACATTGTGTTTGACGGAGAAGCAAAAAGATCGCAGCAAGGTAGACCCCATTTGAGGAAGATCTGTTTCGCAACTGATGGTTTGAGAGACCACTCGTACGGTGTGAGGATCACATGACTCAGTTTGTCCGTCAGAATGTTGGACCGACCCGGAATGTGCGTTGCTACCAGAAAGCGGTTGGTGGATATCGTCCATTCCCAAACTCTCATAGCCTCTCGACAAAGGGGATAAGATCTGATTCCTCCCTGTTTGTTTATGTACCAGACTACTGCCATGTTGTCTGTTTGAACTGCAATAATCCCTACAGGAAGAAGGTCGTGGAGAGCTTGCAATGCCAGAAGCACCGCCCTCATCTCTAGGAAACTGATATGCAAAGCGGTCTCTAAGGGGGTCCACGTGCCTTGGACGGTTCTGCCCAAACAATGCCCCCCCCCCACCCAAGGAGAGAAGCATCCGTGGTCAATGTGGCTCGGGCATTACGAAGGGTCTCCCTTCTCGCAGCTCCCTTGAGTGAAGCCAACAGAGGAGGGAGTCCCTGCAAGCCCTACTTAGTGGAATACAACGGATGTAGTAACAGAGACCATTGGACTTGGAGGGTCCATTGCAGAATCCTCATTCGTAGATGAGCGTGTAGACAAAGACTGATTGCCGCCGCCATAGACCCTAGTGCTCTCAGGACTAACTCTGCCAAAGGAGCCGGGTTCTGAAGGAGGGCTAATACCTGATAAGTTAAACTGTTCACCCTGTCCGGAGTTAGTAGGGCCTGAGAGATGCGAGTGTCCAATTTGGCCCCTATAAATTCCAGAACCTGCACAGGATGAAGAAAGAACTTTTGAAGGTTTATCGAGATGCCCAAACTCTGGGCAAGAGTTAGAGCACAATCCCTGGCAACAAACAGTTGATGCCTGTTGGAGGTGGTGAGGAGCCAGTCGTCCAGGTATGGAAAGACCTGAATGCCCTGGAGTCTCAGGTGGGCTGCAACCACTGCCATGACTTTGGTGAACACCCTGGGGGCTGAGGTGAGGCCGAACAGAAGAACCCTGAATTGATAATGACTGGCTCCCAGCCGGAAGCGGAGAAACCTCCTGGATCGTCTGTCCATCAAAATGTGGTAGTACGCATCCCTGAGGTCTATGGAGCACATCCAGTCGTTCTCCCGAAGGAGGGGGAGAATAGATTGAAGAGTGACCATCCAGAATTTCTCTTTGGGAATGAACAGGTTCAGGGAAGAGAGATCTAGAATCCGTCTCAAATCCCCCGTCTTTTCTGGCACCAAAAAGAACCTGGAGTAATAGCCCAATCCGAACTGGTCTGGGGGGACGCGCTGGATGGCTCTTTTTTCTAGCAGCTTCAAAATTTCTAAAGCTGCCACCTCCCTTTGATCAGGTGGGACATCGGGGAGGCGCTTCACGGTAGGGGGAAGATTTAGTAAGGGGATGAAATAACGTCTGGATATGATTCGGAGCACCCATCGATCCGTCGTGATGGACTCCCAATTTAGCAGGTGCTCTGACAAATGCCCCCCCCCGACTGCCTCCAGAGAGGGACAGTCGGGTAAGCCCTCAGGGCTTTTGCGCGGGTCTATCTGAGAAAGGTTCTCTAGACCCGAAATTACACGGCCCCCCTCTGACTCTGGGCCGGCGTCCACCTTGTCCTCCTCTGCCTCTGAAGGACGAGGGGTCCGAAGCTGGATGGGACTGCTGAGACTTCCGGAACCACATCTTCTTTTGTCCCCTCCGATTCCTTGAAAAGGATCGTTGGGGATTAGAGAAGCGGACTCCGACGGCAGACAGAATCTTCCCGTCCTTCTCGCTTTGGACCAGCGTCTCATATACGGTCTTGCCAAAGAGCGAAGAACTGTCAAAGGGAGCATTCGCAAAGGACGCCTTAAAGGGTTCCGCAAAATCGCAAAGACGGAGCCAGGCATGATGCCGCAAGACGACCCCGGCTCCGCTAGCTCTAGCAGCTCCCTCCGTAGCATGGGAGAGTAGCCGCACAGACGTGTTCGAGATAGACTTCAGAGTGGCCATACGAGTCGAGAAAGTCTTCTTATCCTCGACCGTCATGGACTCCGGGGGAGCTGCAGCGTATTCCTTTATTAGGTCTCGCTGTAGCCTGATGATGTGTGCCATGTAGTTCAGCGCCCTTACAGAGAAGGTGGCTGAAGCAAACATCCGCTTCCCAATGCGGTCCAACACCCGAGATTCCATATCCGGAGGGTGGACCGAGGAACTCTCCTGCGCGAGTTCCTTCTTCGTGGCAGCCGCCACCAACATGGCATCCACAGGTGACCCCTTAGACCAGGCCTGCATATCAGAGGGAGGGCTAAGAATTTTGTCTGGCCATCTTGGAATTGGCTCCATGGTATCGAGCTCCTTCCACGCCCTGGTAGTAATTAAGTCTACCGGGGGTCAGCCGGTGGGGACACCCAGGAGGTAGACGGGCCTGCCTCAAATGCCTCCAGAAACACGGACTTGTCCGAGGAAGGTTTTTGGGCAGACCACACCCCTCTAATTCACAACATTTCCATGATGTCTCCAAAGGAGACATCCTCAGGGGGTGACCTTGGGGAACCTTCCCCTTCATCCAAATCCGTGTCTGTCGTGAGGGACTCAGGGGGGTCCAGGTGCCTCCTTTTACACTTCCGCTTGCGAGGAACCTCCTCGGTGGGACTATCTGAGGAGGGCTCACTTACGGGGTCCTGTTCCTCTAAGGGAACTAACTGGAGGGTTTGAGCAGGTTGTCCCAGTGGTCGGATGACGGAGGATAGACCCAAATGCAAAGGGGGAGCGGGAGGATCCGACGCCCGGACCGGGGATCTGGAAGACCTTGACAGAACCCTCTCCACTACCTCAAAAGCCGAAGGCGAGCCCCTTTTGCCAGGCTCCAAAAGCAGTCTCTCTAGCTCCGAAGCAGGGATCGGTGTCGGAGCCAAAGCGGTCGGATCCGAGAGGGAAATGTGCTCCGACCTGAAGGGCGCCGAAGACACACCAACCCCAACGGATCTGACGCTCGGCTCTTGGCCCCGAGAGCTAGGATCCGACACGCTCGAGAGTACAGTTGGCGGTGAAGCTACCGGAGCTATCGGCGCCGACAAATCCCCAGCTCAAAAAGGGCCTGGATCCGATGACTCCAAAACCCGAAAATGGGTTGGAGGAGGAGTGATCGGAGCAAAAAGGGGGACTGCACTCCCTCCCTGAGGGAGGGGGGCAGGAGCACCCCATCTGCATCTGAGTCTGCATAAATCGACGCATCATCCGATCCATGTCCGCGTCAGTCAGGCTTCTTGTAGACCTAGAAGACGTCGTCGAGGTTTGCCGGGAGGGCCGCCTCGACGACCTCGAGGGAGACCGGTACTCCTCCTCCGGCTCCGGCGAGAAACACGACCAAAAAACTTAAATTTACCACAAAAGATTAAAACTAAGACTATAGCTCGACGAAGGGGGCTAATCACTCACACACTGGCAGAAAAAAATAAACTTTTTGTCTCACTTTGAACAAGATATATAGAAACGATCTCACCCAAGCCTAAGGAGCTCTTCACTAGTAGCTTCTATCAGCCACGGCAAACTCGATCTGAGGAAAGGCAGCATGCAGCAGAGGATTATGGGTAAAGGGGAGGAGCTAGGAGCTCAGATCTTTTAGCTAGTAAAGCTGCTGGCTTGGATCCAAGGTCGGATCCGATACCCACAGGTTGCAGAGCAAATGAAGTAACTACTTCAGATCGAATCATATGCAGAGATGTACACAAATGCCCTGTATAATTACCTTAGCAACTGTAGAGTCTCGGCTGTACCTGACCACATTAAAACTAGGCCCTCCTAAAAAAACAAGCCACCTTGGTGGACATTAGTTTAAACAGATAGCATAACAAAAGGAAGAAAATGATGTCCAAGAAAGTACAGTTTTGTACCTACCATAAATGTAGATGTCCGATAGGAATGTATCTGCAGTCCTTACAAATGGGTTGTCCTGTCGTCAGGCAGCCCTTCGGTCGGCCGGATTCCAAAGTCTGGGTCTGGCCTCGGCTGGTGTCGCACTTCACCCGACGTCATTGCTGCAGTTATTCGGGTATAAAGGCATCAGCCGACGCCATTTTCCTCAGTGTTTCTTGCCCCAGATGCCAGGTGCCCTCTAGGAAGGCTAAATTTGGATAAATGCCAATGATTCCAAATAGTAGATAGCAAACAAACAAATAAGCATGTATGTACATATATACAAACAAATACACCATAATAGATTCCCCCAGCTAGCTACAGGATAGGCAAGTACCCTAGGAGTACCACAGAGGGGAAGGAGGGTGGGTAATCCTGACTGCAGATGCATTCCTATTGAACATCTACATTTATGGGAGGTACAAAACTGTACTATGTCCTTCAAGGATGCATCTGCAGTCCTTACAAATGGGTAGAATACCATAGCCAAACTGGGGGAGGAGGCAAAAGAAAATTATGGTGTAGTTAAGATCCCTTGCAAAACAGCAGTGGCAAAACCTGCTCGGGATCTAGAGTATAAAGGTAAATTATAATGCTTGGCAAATGTATGCACGGAGCTCCAAGTAGCAGCCTCTAAAATGTCTTTGGTAGCCACTCCTCGTAGAAAAGCTGTGGTAGTGGCTGTAGCCCTTGTAGAGTGAGGCCTGATGTTTTCTGGAGTTTTCTTTCCATGGTAGGAGTAACAAAATCTAATGCAGTTTCCTATCCACTTAGAGATTGTCTGTTTTGAAATTGCTTTTCCTTCCATTCCTGTTGCATATGCTACCAGTAGCTGGTCAGTTTTTCTATTGCCCTTGGTCCTGTCCAGGTAGTAGCGTAATTGTCTATGTACATCCAAGGTATGCAACAGTCTTTCTCCCCTAATCTGTGGGTTGGGGAAGAATGTAGGTAGGTGGATAGCCTGATTTAAAGATACTCTGGAGACCACCTTAGGCATAAAAGTAGGATTTGTTCTCATGGACACTCTATCTTGATGGAAGATCAGAAAGGACTGTACTGCCATTAATGCCTGTAGTTCAGATACCCTTCTTGCTGAAGTGATTGCCAGCAGGAAAGCAGTTTTCCATGATAAGTATTGTAATTCTGCTGTTGCTGCTGGTTCGAAAGGAGGAAGTGTCAATTTTTCTAGCACAAAGTTCACGTCCCATGCAGGCAATGGTGGTTTCCTAGGTGGTTTTACATTTTTAATTCCTCTCAGAAACTGCCTGAGCAGAGGATGTGAGAAGACTGGAGGATCCAAGTCAGATTCTGCTGAAATAGCTGATGCATGAATCTTAATGGAAGAATAGGACAGGCCTTTGTGGAAGAGCTCTGCCAAGTATTCCAGGATGTTGGCTATGTTTACCAGTGACACATCTTCTCCTTTTGCAGTACTCCAAATGAGATATCTTTTCCATTTTGCTGAATAATTTTTCCTTGTTGAGGGTCTGCGAGCCTCCAAGATAATGTCTTTAACCCTTTGGGATAAATTTGGGTTAATTGGTCTTATGCAATGTTCCAGGCAGTCAGCTGCAGAGTTTTCAGGTTTGGATGCAGGGTGTTGTAGTTGTTCTGTGTTAACAGCAAGGGAACTAGGGGTAGGGGCCATATTTGTTCCCGAGACATGCTCCTCAGTAATGGATACCGATGTTGTCTTGGCCAGTCTGGAGCTATCAGAATGATCCTTGGACGGTCCTCTTTGATCTTCAATAGCACCTTGTGCATCAAAGGAAGTGGTGGGAATGCATATGCTGTCAGGTTTTTCCAACTGAAAGATAGGGAGTCCACCTTCCAAGCAAGTGGGTGGTACGTCCTGGTGCAGAATTTCTTTAGTTGGTGATTGCGTGGGGATGCAAATAAGTCTATTTCTGGGAGTCCCCATTTTCTTGTAATGGTTTTGAAGATGTCCGGATGCAGCATCCATTCGTGGGCATCCGTGGTAGTCCTGCTTAATATGTCTGCTAGAATGTTTTCTTTTCCTGGTACAAAAATTGCTTGTAACTGAATGTTGTAGCTCAGGGCCACATTCCAGAGGTCCAGTGCCATCCGGCATAGAGGGTACGAATGTGTGCCTCCCTGCTTGTTGATGTACCACATAACTGTGGTGTTGTCTGTCCTTATCATCAATTGACCTTGTTGAAGAAATGGTCTGAATGTCTGAATTGCCAGTTTTACTGCCAGCATTTCCTTTAGGTTTATGTGTAGGTGCAGCTGGTCTTGAGTCCATAAACCTTGTATGCACTTGTCCAGCATGTGGGCCCCCCCAACCGAGGTCTGAGGCGTCCGTTGTGATGGTTTGGTTTGGTTGAGTGCTGTGGAAGGGCAATCCTTTGTTTGATTGACAGGCCTGAGCCCACCATTGGAATTCTTGCTTCAGGCATGGAATTATTGGAATTTGGGTTTCTAGGCTGTGCTTGTGTTGAGACCATAAATTCCTTAGGTACCACTGTAACTTTCTCATATGCAGTCTGGCATGTGGAACCAATATTATGCAGGATGCCATGAAGCCCAAGGCTTGCAGGACTTTTCTTGCTGTTAGATGGTTCTGCTTTGTTAATGCCAAGAAGTAGAGAGGTAGTTGCTCCTGTTTTTCTACTGTTAGGAATGCCATTTGTTTCGATGTGTCCAGCTCTGCACCCAAAAAGGTTATCCTTTGGGATGGTATCAGCCTTGACTTTTTTATATTGACTGTATATCCCAGGGCTTGTAGTAGGTAAATGACCCTTTTCAAGTCTTCTGCTAGCTTGTTTTTGTTGTCCGCTTGTATCAGGCAGTCGTCCAGGTAAGGGTAGATTTGGATCCCCTGAAGCCTGCAATGAGCAATTACTGATGCCAGGCATTTCGTGAACACTCTGGGCGCAGTAGATAAGCCAAAGGGCAATGCTGAGAATTGATAATGCTCTGATCCTGCAAGAAATCTGAGGTATCTTCTGCAATTTGGTCGTATGGGGACGTGCAGGTATGCCTCCGCGAGATCTAGAGTTACCAGCCAAGACTCCTTGCCCAGCATGGGAAGAAGCTGCTGTAGAGTCAGCATTTTGAATTTTGGAACAATGAGGAATGTGTTTAAAGCGGACAGGCCGAGAATAGGTCTCCATTTGCTTTCTTTTCTTGGTACCAGGAAGAGTCTGGAGTAAAATCCCTTTCCTTGCTCCATAGATGGTACCTTTTCCACAGCTCTCATCCTTAATAATTGAGATATTTGTTTTAGAGCTTCTGCCTTTTGATTTGGAGGTAGGTTTGGTATTCCTCTCTTCCCTGGTAGAGTATGGAAGTGAAACCTGTAACCTTGGTCTATTGTCTGCAAAATCCACTTGTCTCTTGTGATGTAATGCCAGTTTATTGAAAATAAGGCTAGCTTCCCGCCTAAGGGTGCTTCTAGTTGTTCCCTGGTAGGCGGTGCCAGAGCCAAGTCACTGTGATTGCCCTGTAGTTGTGGTGGTGGCTGTGTCTGTGGCTGTACCTCGCTGGCTGTTACCCTGCCACTGGCGTCCCCTGTAGGCACCCCTGGATTGGCTTCTGCCTCTTGAATGCCTATTCCTGCCTCTCTGAGCTCTGGAGGAGTCTGGAAAGGACCAATTCTTGGAGGGCCAATTCCTGCTAAACCTTGGAGGTTGGACCTGTAAGAAATCTTTCACTGTTTGGACAGATTTTGCCTTCTCTTCCATCTTCTTCAGCACCTGTTGTGCAGGAGAGCCAAACAAATTGATCTTATCCATGGGAGCATCTAATAGTTTTGACATGACATGGTCTGGTAAGGCCTGCTCTTTTAACCATGCATGCCTTCTGATAACTGTGCCAGTCATGGCTGATCTAAAGGAAGCCTCCAGTGCATCATAGCCGCATTTTAAAGAATGGTTACTGACTTGCTGAATGTTATGTACCATTTCCTGAACAGATTTTTTTGTCTAATGGTTCATCCGAGGACAGCTTTTTGGTTAACTGGTCTAGCATAAATTCTTGATACTGGATCATGTGAAATTGACAGTTCAAGGCCCTAGCTGAAAGAGTAGCAGAAGTGTAAACCTTTTTACCCCATCTCTAAGGACCTGGATTCCCTTTCAGAGGGGAGGGGAATTTTGGCAGAGGTAGCTGCTACAGCCTTAGGTCCTTGGGAGATAGTCTCGGGATCTGCAAAAGGAGCCTTATACAAATGGTAATGCGTGTCCGGGACCCTGTAGTACCTATCGGGCTTAGCAGGGGCCGGAGGTAGAGAATCAGGAGCAGTACAAGCATCATTAAATGCATCATCTACAACAGAAAGAACTGGAGGTATGGCTAAAGGCCTATGTTGAGGTAAATGCAGAAAGGTTCTAAGCCTTTTTCTGGAGTCAGAAAAATCCTGGCCTGCCACTGAAATTGTTCCCTCATAGCATGCAAGGTTTCCCCAAAGGAAAATTCCTCAGGCGGAGAGGCAGAAGGGATGGACTCTTCAGCATCCGAGTCTTCATAAGGGGAGAAAGGAGCCTCTGGAGGGTCTGTATTATCTGAATCATCAGAGGAATCATCTGTAGAAACTGGCTCAGGGGGCTCTGCTCTAGGCCTCTTCTCTGGAGGCGGGTGAGAGGCCCTGTCTGGGTGAGGTTGGGATCCCCGGATTAAAGAAATGAGATCCTCTGCTAAAGTAAGCATTTGTGAACTAGAGCTAGGCCTGTGAGAGGGGGTCTTAGCAGGCACAGATTTAGTAGCTTTAGCTGCTTTAGCCCTGGCAAAAGCCTTAATGGACATGGCTGCAGGTGGCCTAGCAGCTCCACGTGCAGGGGTTGAAATATCCAAGGGAATAGTGTCAGATAATTTCTGAGAAACTGCAACTGCAGGTGGGATTTCAGAAGCCGATTCCACCAGGTTGGAAGAGGCCTCGGTAGAAGGTAAGTTTTCGGCTAAAGGAAGAACCGCTTGCTCGGTTTCAGCCGAAACCGAGACACTCGTGGTTGGCTTAACCACGGTTTTGGCCGAAACCGCGGACCGCGAGTGTCGGTCCTTTTCCTTGCGCTTTTTTGATATTTGCGAAGTCGGAGGATCCGACGGCATAATATAAGCAAAATCGGAGCCGAAAAACTCCTCAGCAAATTTCGACCGACGTCTAAGCGTCCGTCGGTTAAAAGAAGCACAGGCTAGACAAGCTGCTACGTCGTGGTCTGGGCCTAAACAAGGTAAGCAGTAAGAGTGGAAATCTTTATGAGGTATTTGTTTCCCACAAGTTAAACAGTTATTCACTTTTTCTGACATCGGCTGAGGCAAGAAAGAGTCCCCAACGGGGTACTTAGCTTTTTAGAAGTCTTCGGTAGAAGAAGTATTCGGTAGTAGTAATCTCTGGTTCTGACCGACCGGCACTTGCGAACAGCTTCTGCTTCGGGCGCCACGCGGCAAGAAAGACTGAGGAAAATGGCGTCGGCTGATGCCTTTATACCCGAATAACTGCAGCAATGACGTCGGGTGAAGTGCGACACCAGCCGAGGCCAGACCCAGACTTTGGAATCCGGCCGACCGAAGGGCTGCCTGGTGACAGGACAACCCATTTGTAAGGACTGCAGATGCATCCTTGAAGGACATCAAGAGGCACCTGCCTCTGTACAGGAAAAATTCCCTCCACAGACTGAACCAGCAAATCAGAAGGCTTGCAAAGTCCTCTAAAGCTAATTATGAAGCAAAAATGGCATTCTTAGTCAAGGACAATCATAAGGCATTCTTTAACTACATCCAAAATCTAAAAGGGAGTGCCCAGCTACGTGCAGAATTGGTAGTAGATGGTACCACTCACACTATACTGGAGGAAATTACCAACCTGCTAGATGACAGATTTGGTGAAAACTTCACCTCCCTATCCCCACCAGCCACACCCCAAAGCATACCTGACACCTCTACCTAGGATCTCTAGAGATCAAGTCATATCTGTGCTCTCCAAGGCCAAAACACGGCCTCACTGGCACCAGATAATATCAGAGGTTGCTTACTAAGCAATTTAAAATAACACTTACCTATCCAACTTGCTGTTCTCTTTAATCGCAGCCTGAGAACTGGCTTTCTATCTGCAGAATGGAGAACAGCAACAGTAATCTCCTTGCATAAAGGGGGGGGGGGGTCATCAACCGACTCTGGGAGCTATAAACCCACAAGTCTAACCAGCTTCATCTGCAAGGCCATGGAAAGGATCATTATAGACCTTATTAACAAGGACACAGGTGACCTTCTAAACTCTAGCCCCAACCCAATTTGGCTTTGTTAAGGGTGGAACATGCTTACTGAACCTTGTAGACTTCTTTGAGAAAGAAACCAAAGCCCTGGATGAAGGTAAGACAGTGCATACTGCCTAGCTGGATCTAGCCAAAGGATTTGATACAATCTCCCACTCGGGTATCATTGAAAAACTCTCCCAGATAGGTGTTAACCCTTACATCACTAGATGGGTAGCAAACAGGCTCACCAACAGAACACATACTGTCAAAGTTGGTGACTCTACCCCTACCAGTATAACTGTCACCAGTGGCATACTGCAAGGATCTGTACTGGGTCCTTTACTATTTGGAATCTGTTTCTTGACAGTCCAGGCTAAAGCAGACAGACTTTGGCTTATTAAGTTCCCTGATGATTGTAAACCAAGCGCAATCATTAAGTCCCCTGACAATGTTAACATATTACTGGAAGGGCAAACACAAACAAATGACTGGTGCCAAAGGAATGGTCCAAAACTAAATGCAAAAAAGTGCACTATTATCCATTTGGCAAAGCAGAATTCCCCACTAATTACAATATTGACACTTAAGTTCAAACCCAGTGGTGCGAGATCTGGGAACACAGGTTGACAATAATCTGAACTTTGACCAACAGGCTTTCACAGTGGCAAGGAAAGCCTTCTACATTGCGCTCCTCATAAGTAAAGGCATCACATCCAGGTCTAAGGATGTTATAATCCTACCTTACTCTACCCTAATCAGACCATTAATAAGAGTACAATGCTCCCTTCTGCATGTATCTCACCAGACACCTGCAGTAACTGGAGAGATCACTGATGTTTCTCACTAAGATGACAGAGGAACCCTGAACCATGACCTACGTGGATAGACTGAAAGCCCTGTCACTGCAAACTGTATAACATAGGTTACTGAGAGGTTACTTGTGCCTGGCCTATAGGGCAGTCTCTAACCCCAACCGGATGGAAATGCTGCACATCCGCAAATCAAATGCACTAGAATAACTTGAGTTATGGATCTCAACCTTGCCAGTGTCATTAACAGAACTTACTGGAGAGAGAAGTATGTCTTCCAGAGATTGCTGCTGCTGTTCTGGAATAAACTTCCAATTCATGTGAAGCAGAGCTCCTGAATGACCCTATTCAAGCGCAACCTGGACAAATGGATGGGTGACCACAAATTCACCCCAGGGGTGACGCCCATGTCCCTTGTGGACAGGGGTAGTCGGTGCCAATCTGTAAAGTATGTCTATCTAACCAAGGAAATTTGGGCAATCCAAGATTAACATGACTAGGCTTACAAAGGCTCTAGGGCCGCTGGCCTAGTAGCTTCCTATGTACTTGTGAATCTGCACTACTGCCACCAATTAATGTGACAGCATGGGATTCAAATTCCAATAATCTGTTTCTAGAAAGCTCCTAGCTATATGATGCAATGTTTTAAACGAACAGTAATGGCAGATGAAGTACATTTGACAATGTGGCTACAAATGGACACTTGGACACTTCTAAACTCTGCTGCCTTTGCCACAAGCAGCAGCTAAAAACAGCGTGTACAGTTTCTTTAAATGTACAATTTGTTGCAGTTTTACAGTAAAACATGTACATGTTTTGTACAGTTTTTTATACTACACAAATCTACTGCATCGCTGCTGAAAAAAATGATTGCTGTTTTTTTACAACTTTTCAAATCTTCCCACAGGGGGGCTATCAGTAGTTAGTTATCCAAAGAAAGGAAACACAGGTTTGTACTATCAAGGCTGGTATGTGTGTAAACATTCTGCCAGCAGAAGATAAACCAAAATGAGAGCATTATGTATTGAAAATGGCACCCAAACAGTGAACTGGGAAAAAAAACCCTCTAGTGTGGATAACAGATAGTGATGTGAAGGAATGTGTCCATCAGGTCCAGTTACATCACTCTGTATACCTGGGCAGTCTTCTCGGGCCTTTACGGATACAGGGATTTTTCAGTGACTAGGCTCCAGATGGTCCCACTGGGCCAATCGCCTAGTGTAAAGCACCTTGTGGGAGTAATAGTAAGATCCCACTGAAGAAACATTAGTCAAAACGGGACATAACAGAAGTGCCTGTTGAAACGTCTGTGGTCCATGATGGGAAGGAAATCTCCTGCAGCTTTTGAACTGACAGGAAGCAGTATACCTGGCATCTTTCTGAAGGAGGGACAACTTATATGGCACTTTCATGAGTGTGGAATTCCTTTTTTTTTTTTTTATTAACTATGTAACAGGTTGTTTCCTAGGGTTCCACTCACAGCAAAGCACCCTCTATAAGTCTGAAAGTCCAGCTTTACTGTTACCCTAACTGCAGTAAAATCTGGGCTACCAGCCCCTTCTTCATATCTGTGGAGCAGGCAACTGGATCAATGAGGACAGGAGGCAGTAAAGATAAGGGAACGGCATTCATCATCATCACCAGTGATCGCTCCAGAGAACTGAAGATAGTTGGAGCCCTGTCTCTTTCAATGTGCTGAGAATATCATCTGGTGGGGCTTGCAAGTGAACATTCTATAAGAAAACATGTCCTGCCTTCCACTATGATATATTAATTACACTGACATACTACGTTTTTCAAGTTACACTTGAAATGGGCTAGGGAGAAACTCTGTCTCACATGGATGGGGAGACTGTTCCAGAGAAGGGGTACTCTCTGGGATACACACCTCTCTCTCCAGCAGGTCCTACTTATATCACAGGTAAGGTTTAAGTTTTTAAAGAGGATAATTCTTGTGCTGTTTGTTTTGTGGATATGCAGGACATCCGTCAGGGTGGGATCTAACAATGCCTTGTACGCCATGCACAGATCTCCCCTCAACAACCTGTAGGAGACAGAATATAGGAATAGAGCTATGAAGTGGTCTGCATTGGACATGTTATTTACACCCTGTATTCTATTAGTGAGAAACCTCTGTGAATGTTCCAATTGTTGGATGCGACCTGTTAGGTTCATAACAAAGGGGGTACTGTACACAATGAAAGGTCTGATGAATGTTGAATACAGTGGAACACTGATCTCCTTGGACATAGATGCCATACCTTTGCTTATAATTTGCACAACACAGAATAACTTATTCAGTACTGCAGACACACGAAGAAGGCTAGATTACTGTTTGTGTGTGTCCCTAAGTCCCCGACTACTGGGTTGATTCTTAGTGGTGTGATGTCAATATGATAGCAGGGGTGAAGGATACCATTATACATTTCTTGGCATTTAGTTTTAGTCCATGGCTCTGACACAACTTATCTATCTGCAACAGCCTTTCCTGGAGAACATTAGTGTTGGTGGAGGACTCTTATGACTGCTCCTAATTTGCAGCCATCTGCAAATCAAGTCAGCCAGAAGCCAGTGGCATTGTCCTTGACTTCAAAGAAGTATATGCCAAAAAGAAGTGGTCCAAGGACTGATCCCTGAGGGACTCCACTTGTGACTAGCCAGTTTGTAGATACGGACTCCCCAATTATAACTTCCTGGATCCTATCAGCCAGCTGACTATCTGCCTGGTGATAAAAGGGTTTATACCTGACCTTCTGAGTTTGTCAGCAATGCCCTAGTGAGGTATTCTGTCAAATGCCTTGGCCAGGTGAAGGCATGCAGTATGAACCATTTTGCCCTCATCCATTGCTTTGGTGACATTCTCAAAGGAGTCCTCCAGGTTGAGTAGGCATGACGCAATCTCTGTTTCTTTGTCCTGTAATATGCTCTCCACCATGTCACTCCATCTATCTTCTGCTCCTTCTTTTGGCCCTGCCTGGTTCATCAAATCTCTCAGCACTTGCATCTCCAGTCCTCCATTTTCCAACCTTGTAAGAGTTACTTCAGCTATTTTCCTTCCCCCAGTAAGATTTCTCCAGCTCTGCTGCACTCTCCTCCAGTGCCACCTAGTAGCTACAAAGATTCACTTCCTCACATCCAAAGAGTTGGGTAAATTCCCTGGTGCCCTTGTTAAATTTTCCCTAGTCAGTATAAATACCACCTTAAGTCTCTCCTGAAAAGAAGACACAGGCCTTGCGGGACTAACCCTGTTAGCAAAGAAAATGATAAATAAATAAAAACAACAACTACACAGCATGGTTGCCAAGCAGCTCACAGCACAACCACAGGTCTTCTTAACCTTTATGGATATCATCAAAATAGCCAGGTACAATGGCAAATTTGTCTCCTCCTTTTTCTTAGACTTGTCTAAAGCCTATGACACAGTCTCCCACAGTAAACTTCAACAACTTCCCCTGGTCTACTACAATCTACTTTTCAGTCGTTTAATAACTACCTGTTGGACAGACATCAGTCTGTTAAATGGCATTCTACCCTTTCTCCTTACCTATCCATCACCAATGGACTTCCATAAGGCTCTATTCTTGGTTCTCTGATTTATAATATTTTCACTAATAGCCTTCACACATCCTTCCAACAAGCCTCCGTTGTACAACACGCAGATGGTTCCATTTTTACATGCTCTTTTGACAGTTCAACCCTTATGAGACAAATTACACAAGAAACATCAATCTCTGTCTAAAGCTGGCTTTGTAATAGCCAGATTCTGCACAACACTAAAAAAATTATTCCCAAAAATAAATCATACTTCCAAGACTAATCCAATGTCAAAATCATTTAAGTAATCAATACTGAAACTGAAATAGTCTCCTACACAAAACTGCAAAGAGTGACAACAGATGATAATCTTAAATTCAATCTCCATATCCAAAATAGCATAAAACAACCTAACTAGGAATGCTACAAAGAACTAAGAACTTTCTAACAAATTCTACTAAAGTAACTCTACCTACCACCTGTCTCCTACCTGTAATGCTATACGGCGAGCCCATCCTTATAAACCTTCAGGCCTCTCCAAAAGCTGTAATAAACCTGCAAGATTTGCTACTAGTAAACCTTACCAAACCCACCACTGCTCTGCACTTAAGACTCTTAAATTAGTTAGAAATATCCCACCACTGACATAGGCCCACAGCTAGCTGTTAGTCATAAAAAAACAAACAACTCTTCTGCTTGTCCGTCTCCCAGTACCAGTCTCCATAACTACCCCTATGATCCAATGACAAAAAAAAAACCCCTCAAAAATCTACAACCCACAAAAAAATGTCAGACATAGCCTGTACTCTGTGAAATCAAACCTTGAAAATCAATCCCTATATCAAGCAGATCTATAACTAAACTCTACTCAAACCCTCACTAAAATATTTCCAACTCTTTGCTCTGCTCTGGCTCTACAATGGATTAAACCCTTCTAGTACTTCCATATATCCAAGCTTCTCGACCTTTCCCCTCTTTTTATTTCTCCTGATTATCACTGAATACTCAACATATTTCACTTCCTTTACTATTCTTTTGACTCTTCTGACAGCTTTGTATTAGAACACTACCCCACCAGATGCGCAGTAGCAAGGATTGCCCAAACCCCACCCAACACCTTGAGCATGATTTGTGTGTAAATAAGCATGCAAAAATCTGCATTTGCCATATGAATTTTCAAAACATTGAATTGTTCATCCTTCAAAATAGTTGAACACTAAAGTATGCAGGGCATCAGCTTTGCTGTTAAGTACTGTGCAGAACCAGTGCATGCCGCGCTACAGAAGTAGCCTAAAAACTGCAAAACTGCAATTTTCTTTCAACAACCACAACAACTATTTAAGTGTAGAGTAGTTTACCATTTTCCTCAAAGTAGTGTGATCTCAGAGTTGGTACATTTAAGTAGTGGGATGTGGGGGGTGCAGGGGTGCTTGACCCCCTGCAAAAGCGATTGCTATACTATACCATACAAGTATGCAACTACTATGAAAGTGATGTTGGTAAAATAAACAAAAAGAAAAGAAAGGCACAGTACGACCACACACTGAACATTCACGATGACACTGGCAAATCGATATGGCTTGTCAATCATGCATGATTAACACGCCATGTCACACACCCTTGCCATGTCAATCACTTTCACCATGCCCATTTCTGCGCAGAAAGGCCAGTGAGGTACTGTTCAAATACAAATCCCTTCTGACTACAATAAAATACTACAACATCTTTCCCAAAGAAAGGCACAGTATGACCACACACTGAACATTCGCGATGACACTGGCAAATCAACATGGCTTGTCAATCATGCATGATTAACATGTCACGTCACACACACTTGCTATGTCCCTTTCACCATGCCCACTTCTGTGCAGAAAGGTCAGTGGGGTAGTGCTCAAATACAAATCCCTTCTGACTACAATAAAATACTCCAACATCTTTCCCAAAGAAAGGCACAGTATGACCACACACTGAAAATTCACGATGACACCGGCAAATCGACATGGCTTGTCAATTATGCATGATTAACATGCCACGTCACACACCCTTGCCATGTCAATCACTTTCACCATGCCTACTTCTATGCAGAAATGCCAGTGGGGTAGTGTTCAAATACAAATCCCTTCTGACTACAATAAAATACTACAACATCTCTCCCACTTCCACTACAAGTTTATCACCTGTAATTTAACATTCTATTTTTCTTTCTAACCTCTGATTTTTCCTACTAATCCTTAACTCTGTTAAGCCTCTTCGTTCAATTCTTCCTCTTCTAACATGTACTCATGCTGTATTTCAGGAATACGTACACTGGTGTTTCTTTTTCTATCAAACTCACCCTATGCTGACACCATTATCAGTAAACTGATGTTATGTAACCTGTATAATGAAGTAACACTGTAACTTACCATGCTGATTTTGCAAAATTTACTCATGGAATACTGTAACTCTGGAGTTTTCCCCACCTGCTTCCACCAAAACATGACCAGCACTGCCCAGTCAGACATTCCTGGTAAATAACTGTCAGTAACCATAACATTTGTACTAATGATGATGATGACGACGACGACGTAGACAGAGTGAGACGACTGTGCATGGCGCAGCACTGGCATCAGCACAAAACTTCCTTAGATGTGACTGTGCTGTCAGGGAAGTGCCACTAGATGAACAGCTTGTGCACTGCCCAATACCTGGACCTGTCCAACAGTTCTTGTAGGTGTGGGGCACCCTAGTGAATCCTCTTAAACCTGGGCTAGGGAACCTACTGGACTTGAGGGGAGGCCTAAAGAGGAGAGATTTCAGATCAACTGCTATCAATATGCATGTGCTGGGGAACTCAAGAGATGGCTACTATGGTGGTGCAAGCAGAATGCAAACATGGTGTGGACATCTCAGGACATACCCTACAAAGTTAGCTTCTGGCAGTGACCTCTCAGACCTCCCTCTGTTGGGCGATGATAGGTACAAGTGTGATCAAGAAGTTGGCAGCATAAACCTTATGGACTATAACCTGTTTAATCTAACCAGCTCTTACTGCACTGATTCTCTTACAACAGGATGCAGGCATGTAAATGAAAACCTCTGCTAACATCATCTTTCAATGCTCTGACCAAGCCTGGTATCACATGAGGTACTGCCTCGCAGATCTATGTGCTGGGAGCCCTCGATCACCTCCTTTTTTACTGATGTTAAGCTGGCCCTCCAACTTCTTCCTTCTCTGTCTTTAGGTGGTTCTCTTAAAATGCTGCTGCTGTGCTCCTTCGTCAGGCAACAGAACCACTGCAAGTGTGGATCTTGGTTCACAACCTAACAGCCAATGGAAGATGATGAAAGCTTCAGCAGTCTAGGCAATTAACAAGGGAACTTCTCTAGATTAAAGGATCATGACCTAAAATGTATGACAAGCAGAAAAAAGTTTAGTACAGGTGGCTAGGCACACTCTCCAACCCAGAATAGTAACACCATGGTGACAAGAGGCTCATGTTCCCTTGAATACGGGCATGGGAAATAAATCTACTACCAAAATGGGAAGAACTACTGTGGGAAATCCCTACAGCTACTCAATGCATTAGACATCCTCATACATTCATCCACAACCCCTTTTTCCCATTTTTGAACATGGGATTGGGGTGTCACTTACAGGGACAATCATCTAGAAATTCCAAGGAACAATTAGGGTGATCAGGACAGACATGTCATGCAAGTATAGCAGGAGTGCTGTAGTACTTCATGAAGGTACTGCAGTCATGGTGGCAAAAGAGGAAGAGAGGGGGCAGTGATAAAGTAGAGTAAGAGGACAGGGTCAAAGAGTCTGACAGTACAACTGATAGGGAAAAATAAGAAGTTAAGTACTCACCATAACGTTCCATGTGAATTGTTCCATCTCTCCTTCATTCTTTACTGATTGGTTCGGAGCCCGATACAACCATTTGCAAAGCTCGAGGTTTACCAGTAGCTCGAGACCAAGCCCCTTATCCCATGATGCACTGCTGGAATTACCTCAGATCTTGTTTGCTGCATGTACTACGGCCATATAAGTGAACTACCGTACCATGGAGAGGAAGAAGAATTGAGCAACCAGGATGAGACCAACCTCTAGGTCAACTATCAGCCAGGTGGGGGGAGGAGGGAGGGAGGGACGTTAAGAATGAAGGTGAGATGGAACAACTCACATGGAACGTTATGGTGAGTACATAACTTCTTAATGTGAAGTTGTTCAATCTCGCCGTTCATTCTTTACTGATGGGTAGCGTCCCTAGCACCTTCAATCTCGGGTGGCTCACGGGAGTACATTCTTCAGGACCGTAGACCCAAAAGAAGCCCTGTCCTGGAGGCCTTAACAACTTTGTAATGAGTGGTAAAGGTATGAGGTTTAGACCAAGTGGCTGCAGCACAAATGTTATCAAGAAGCAATTTGGCTTGGAATGCAGAAGATGTAGAAACTGCTCTGGTTGAGTGAGCTTTAATCTAGTGTAGTAAGGGCATATTAGCAGCTGAATAAACAAAGGTGATATAATCGAATACCCATTTAGAAAGATTTGTTTTAGCCACTGGTCTACCTTTTCTGGCTTCGGAGAATGACACAAAGAGCTGGTCTGATTTCCTAATATCTTTTGTTCTGTCCAAATAAAATCTGAGCTGCCTGTGAATGTCAAGTTTGTGCAGCATATACTCCAATTTATTGGAATGGTTAGGGAAGAAGACTGGTAACTCAATGACTTAGTTGATATTAGATTCTGAACAAACTTTGGGCAAAAAGGAGGGGTTTGTCCTAAGAGATACTCTATCAGCATGAAAAATCAAATAAGGAGGGCTGATAGATAAAGCTTGAAGTTCTGACACTCTGCGGGCAGAAGTAATAGCTACCAGAAAGATGGTTTTCCAGGATAAAAATATGATATGACAAGATGATGCTGGCTCAAATGGGGGTAGAATTACACGAGACAGCATAAAGTTTAGATTCCAAGGAGAATAAGGAGTTTTCACTGGGGGCCTCATGTGAAAGGTTCCTTGGAGAAAGGCCTTGGACAACTTGTGGGACATTATGTTCAGCCTGTCAACTTACAAGATGAAAGTTAGATATAGCAGCCAACTGGACCTGAACTGTAGCAGCTGCCGCTCCTTTATTAAAGATCATAGTCAAGAATTCTAATATGGACGTCAAGGGGGCTTGATATGGATCAATATTCTGCTTAGAAGCCCATATAGAAAATCGCTTCCACTTACTAAGATACAATCTTCTGGTGGACGGCTTATGGGAAGACAAAAGGATCTGTTTTGTCTTACTGGAAAAGTTATGAAGCCTGGCTGTAAGGGGAACTGGAGCAGCCAAGCTGTTAGCTTCAGTGACTGCAAGAAGGATGGAGGTCCCCGGACAGATGTGTCAGAAGGTCCTGAACTGGGTCCAGAATCCATGGATCCTCCAAGAGATGATGATGAAGAATGCAGAGGCCAATGAGGGGCTATAAGAATGCTGGTCCTTCCCAGAGATTTTGCTTTCTGTAGAAATATGGGTATCAATGGGATAGGAGGGAATGCATAGAAGAGACCCGGAGGCCAATTGTTTACGAGTGCATCTCTCGGGGGTTCTCCCGGTGGGGGAATCAGGAAAAAGTAGCTTCTGCATTTCGTGTTGATGTGACTGGCAAAAAGATCGCAGCAAGGCTGGCCCCAAAATCCTGTCCACAATCTCTTTCTTGAGGGACCACTCGTGCGGCAAGATTGCCATGCTCAGTTTGTCTGCTATCACATTGGATCTCCCCAGGATATGCACTGCCAACAGAAAGCGCTGGGAGGAAACAGCCCACTGACAAACTCTGAGGGCTTCTCGGCAAAGGGGTTAAGACTGGGTTCCCCCCTGCTTGTTCAAGTACCAGACTACTGACATATTGTCTGTCTGAATTGCAATCGTTCCTAGGGGAAGAGAGTCCTGGAAGTACTGCTCTCATCTCCAGAACATTGATATGCAAGTGTGACTCCTGATCTGTCCATGTGCCTTGGACAGTCTTTCCCTGAAAATGCCCCCCACCCTATCAGGGAAGTATCTGCAGTCACAGTGGCTACTGGAGGTAGTAGAACAAAGGAACGTCCTATGGTGACATGAAGAGACGTCAACCACCACTGGAGATCTTTCTTGCAAGAGCTCGTAATCAAAATCGTGTGGTCCATGGAAAGTTCCTGGTAAGACCATTGAGTGAACAACAGCCATTGAAGGATCCGCATATGCATTCTTGCTAATGGTATGGCTAGGATTGCTGCAGCCATCAAACCCAATACTTTCAGGACTTCTGAAGCTGGTGCTCTGTCTTTCGATACCAACGTGCTGACATGCTGACGAAGAAGAAGAAAGACTCTTTCTATTGGTAGCCTTAGAGTGGTGGATGAGGTGTCTAGCTCTGCCCCGATAAAAACGATATGCTGCGATGGCGACAAGGCAGAATTTTCTGAGTTGACTGTAATGCCTAGATGATTGCAGAGTGACATAGTGTACTCCCTTGCCTGAATTAGTTGATGCCTGGTGGTGGCGGTAAGGAGCCAATTGTCTAGGTACAGAAACACCTTGAATCCTAGATGCCCCAGGTGAGTCTTGACCATTGCCATTAATTTGAACACTCTGGGGGCTGCAGTGAGACCAAAGGGCAGGGCTCAAAACTGATAATGATTGGCTCCCAGCTGGAAACGCAGGTGATCTCTGGATGGCCGGTCATTTTTATGTGGTAGTACGCATCTTTGAGATCTATAGAGCACATCCAATTGTCTTTCCCTAAGAAAGGAAGTATAGACTGGAGCATGACCATCCAGAACTTCTCTTTCTTTACGTACTGGTTGAGTCTGCTGAGGTCCAAAATGGGTCTCCAGTCCTCTTGTTTTCTTTGGAACCAAAAGTTCCGGATCCTGTTTGGTCTGCTGGGACTGGCTAGATGACTCTCTTTTTTCTAGCAGCTTTTGGACCTCTATAGTTGCGCATTCCTTGTAACTGGGTGGAACATCCGGGATTCTCCTTATGGACGGGGGGGGGGGTGGCAAATGGTATGAAGTACCCTCTGGAAATGATACTTTGTACCTACCTGTCTTTTGTTATTTCTTGCCAGGCATCTGGATATAAAGATAAGCAACCCCTGACTGCCTCCAGAGCAGGACAGTCGGGCCTCCTTTCAGGAGCGCTGGTAGGGATCTCTGTCACCCTGATGTTGCAGACCACCTCTGCCTCGAGGGTGGCTTCTTCCACTATTACCTCCTCATCTACCCCTGGAGGGGGGTTCACCACGTGTGCCCTGAAAGGCTCCTTGGGCTTTCCGGAACCACATTTTTCCTCCCCTTTGGGATAAGGCTGGGTAGGGGTGGAAAAATGGACTCCAACTGCAGACAGAGTCTTTCCCTCTTGTTCACACCTGGTAAAAGTTTCCATCACTTTAGGCCCAAAAAAGGATGAGCCATCAAAAGGGGTGTGTATGAAGGATGACTTAAAGGGCTCCGCGAAGGAACACAAGTGCATCCTGGAATGTCTTCTAAGAGAGATTCCTGTACCCACTGCCTTACTCTTTCCATCAGCCGCATAGGATATGAGACGCATAGATGAGCTGACAGTAGAATTTAGGGTAGCAACTTTGTCAGAGTACCCTGCAGCTACTATACCCTGAAGAGCATCTCCCAACTCCTTAAGGAGATCTCTTTGCAACCTAGTGAAATGGGTTAAGTAGTTCAGTGAGCAGAGAGCAAAAGTCACTGAACTGAACATGCATTTCCCATATCTATCCATGATCCTAGACTCTCTATTAGGAGGATGGATAGACGAGGAAGTCTCAGACATTTCCTTTTTGGTGGCCGCCGCCACCACGGCATCAACAGGGACTCCTTTGGTTAAGAAGGTTTTATCTGGTGGGGCTGATATAAACTTGTTAGGCCTCCTAGGAACAGGCTCCATGGACTCCGGTGACTCCCACGCCATCCGAGAGACCAACTGCATGAGCTCATTGAAGGGCGGAGACACCCAAGAGGTGGAGGGCTAAGACCCGAAAGCCTTCAGAAGAACTGACTCATCCTCAGTAGGGCTTTTGGACTGCCAATCACCCCTCTGCCTAAGGATCTCAAGTATCTCAGCAGAGGAGATATCCTCAGAGGGGGACCGCGGGGACCCTTCTGACTCATCCAAGTCAGTGTCAGATATTAAAGACTCCTGTGGGGAGTCCAAGTATCTCCTCTTGCACAATCTCTTCCTGGGAACCTCCTTGGTGGGAGCCTCTCGGGAGGTCTTGGAAGAGCAGGGGGCACCCTGTGGGGCTACCTGAGGCTCTGGGTCTCTATGCTTAGCCTGGGCAATGGAAGCAGAAGCAGACACAGGCACTTTAGGGGATGAGGAGGCAAGGCCTGAAGTCGAGGATGTCTTGGGGGACAAAACTCTCCTCATGGCCTTGAAGGCACCATGGCTCTGATAGGAAGGAACAGACGGATCTAGAGGAAACATCAAACCCTCCCGCACTGAGGCCGAGGGCTCCAAGCCGGATGTAGGAGACGAGCTCATCTGAGCCGAAGCCCCAAGAGGAAAAGTCGGCACCGACAAGTCTGTCCGACTATCCTCCCTGGATCCGACTGGAGAGTGTCAACTCCTAGAGTCCCCGGTCGGTGCTGAGGACATCAGAGTGGATGGAGCTGAGGACACTGGAGCAGGTCTCGGCTCTACAATCAACAGGTCTGCTTCCTCTGGCTCCGAAGGGCCGGTACGGCTTGCAGGAGGAGTAGTCAAAGCAGGAGTAGTGGTCTTCAGCTCCAAAGCCGCTTGGTTTGGAGCCGACAACAATTTAGCACGGCCTGGTGCCTAAAGAAGCTTCTGCACCAATCCATCCATATCCAAATCAGACAGGCTGACAGATGATCAAGATGAATGCACCGATGGTGCCGAATGAAGCAATGGTGACTGAGGCACTTCGGATACCGGCTCCAAAAAGAAAAGACAGTCGGCTCTGAGGTCTGTGGAGCCGATGTCGCAGAATCCTCCGATTTTTTTGATTTTTTCGAATGCTTGGAGTCCTTAGATTCCACAGAAGACCTAGAGGGCTTGGAAGATTTGCTGGCCACATCCTGGTCACTCAAAGCCTCTTGAAAAGGGTACTTTAACAGGCCCCTGTCCATCAACTTCCTATTCCTGTCTAACAACACTCTCGAAGAAAAAGAATGACATATGGCACAAGACTCTTCTAAGTGGACAGTTCCTAAACAATAAACACGTTACATGTCCATCCGTAACAGACATTTTTTGACTGCAGTCTGGACATTTTTTAAAGCCAGACTTTGGGTGCTTGTCTTTATCATCCGTCATAATAACTGCTATAAAAACACACAGAGCAAATAATAAGCTATTTACTAGGCTCTAACAATATACACACACACACACACACACACACACACACACACACACACACACACACACACACACACACACACACACAAACAAGCCTAAGAAAAAAGTATCCCAAAATTATTAAAGCTACTGGGCTCCACAGACAGACACAGAAATTAGCCTGAGCTAAAGATTCTAAAGATTTTAAACAACTAGAAAAAGCTGTATGTAGCCACTAGAAAACACACTTACTTAAACACACAGTAAGAAAACTAGGCCAAAACACATGAGGCCGATATTTTAAAGATTAAAAACAACACACAGGAAGGGGAGTTTTAAGGAAGCTATAAATGCTAACTACCTATCTAACTTATTTATGAAAAGTTTAGTAAAAATGATTTAACCAACTGCTAAATATAAAAGTTTTTAAATTATACTGGCCCGAGCTTGCACTGGAACCTCCGATCAGATGCTGCAGCAAACTAGATCTGAGGTAATTCACAGTGCATCATGGAATAGGGGCTTGACCTCGAGCTACTGGAAGACCTCGAGCTTTGCATACGGCCGTACCAGAGCCGATGGATCGGCTCCGAACCAATCAGTCAAGAATGAACGGCGAGATTGAACAACTTCACATCAAAAGTTATGTGGTTACCATAACAATCCATGTTGTCTTCTTCCATCCATCTCAATTTGTCGGTTATCGGATATGGCTCTGATCAGACACCAGCCTTCTCAAAATCTTTAGTCAAAGAGCTCTGCAACCTCTTTCCAAAATACCCTATTCTAAAAACTTCTCCTCAGATAAAATTTGCCCCATGAAAACTCCTGGATATATAACACAGCATAAACAAGATGATTAATTTTAAAGCAGGGTACAGAGGGCAGCAAAAATGAACTCTCGTATACAGGGTTTGTGGCTGGACTGCAAGGGCCAATCAGAAACATTCACCAAATGGTGACAAGTTGGATGGGAGGATGGATGGTTTAGACAGGTGGAAGAAGACAACACAGACCTATCATTACAGTAAGTACATAACTTTCATAACAGACGTTTTTTCTTTTCCATCTAACCTCAACCTATGGGACAGAGTCCCCGACCAGCAAAAGCACCAGGAAGACCTCCAGGACCGAACATTTTGCAAAACAGTGGAACCAAAGGTAGCTCTAGATCTTGACTGAGCATCCAGTTTATAATAAGACACAAAGGTACGAGGATTAGACCAGGTAGCTGCAGCGCAAACATCATAGGTTCACAGGCAATTACCAAGCAAACTGCCCTTGTGGGCCACTTTAAGCCTGGCCAAGTTCCCTTTTGATACTCAAATTAACCTAACCCGTTTGATTAGAGACTGGCCTTACTCAGCCAATGGGAAATTACCCCTAATGAGAAAAACTGGGATCTTACCAGAAATAATTTGAGGGACAAATAGGATAAAGGACTTAGGAACTGCCTCTGTCCATCAGTAGTACAAGGGACAGTCTTGATGTAAGTTTTCTGTTTCCCATCCACACATCTAAGTTGTGCTTAAACAGGGACACGGATGAACTCTGTTTAATGAAGATGGGGAGTCTGTTCCAGAGCAGCAGTATCCTCTACAAGATATACCTGTCCCTCCAAACCATTCTGTTGATGCGGTAAAAGAGATTTAGATCCCTAGACAGAGTACTTCTGATGTCACTGAATTTTCTGATATGCAATTACTCCATCAGTACTGGTTTGGAGGATGCCTTGTACACCAGACACAGGTCACTCTTACACCCTCTTATAATCAATAGCAGCCTGTGAGAAAAAGGCAGCTGAATTAACTACTGCTCTCGTGGAATGACCTCTAGGCTTCACAGGTAAAGACATTCCTGTTAAGGAGTACGCAAAGAAAATACAACTGAAGAGCTATCCGAATAGGGTCACTTTGGAAACAGGCTTACCAAGTCTTGACTTTGAAATGGATACAAAAAGTTAGTCAAATTTTCTGAAAAAAGAAGTCTTACCATATCATTCCATCAGTGGTGTTGATCTTCACTTGTCCTTGACTCTTGGGTTCAGTTCCGTATTTCGGAACAGAGTCGTCCATTTCTCCAGCTCACACCCTCCAAAAACTCTCAGGCTAAGCTTATATCCATAATGCTCCTTGCAGAATTACCTCCGATCGAGTTTGCATAAAAAAGTGACCGACTGCAAATAACAAATCAGAGACCGTGTCTGTATTCCTAACAGGAAGGAATCAATTTTTTAGAAAAGATCTGTTCCACCAAGAAACCAAAGGGCAGGGGGGAAGGAGTGTGTGAATGTCAAGAATAAATGAAGATCGACAATACAGATGGAATGCTATGACATAACTTCTTTATCTGATGTTGTCAATCTTCATTTTATCCTTGAGTTTTGGGAAAGAGTCCCCAGCTACCTAAATCCAGGGTGGTCTCACGGAAGACTTCCTGACCAACACTGAACCAAATGACACTTGTGCCCTAAAGACCAGATCTAGCTTGTAATGAGTAATAAAGGTATGAGGGGAAGCCCAGGTAGCCGCTGCACAAATATCATCAATAGAAGCTCTGGAATGAAAAACTGCACAAGCGGCTACTGCTCTAGTTGAATGTGCTTTGACAGAACTCGGTAATTGCACCTTCTTGTTATAAATTAAAGTTATACAGTCTTTAAGCTATTTTGATAAGGTAACCTTAGAAACACACTTTACCATGGAAGCAGAAAAAAAGGAAATAAACAACTAGTCTGATTTCCTTTGTTCCGTGAAGGTAAAAAACAATTGTCTAATTACATCTAGTAAATGAATACAATATTCACCCTTGTTAGAAAAGTTGGGGTAGAAGACTGGGAGTTAAACAGTCTGATTGATAACTGGCTTCTGACACTACCTTAGGAAGACGAGAAGGATTTGTTCTTAAAGAAACCCTATTCTTTCTGAAAAATAAGGTATGGAGGTTTGGAAGATAATGCCTGAATCTCAGAAATCCTTCTTTCGGAAGTAATAGCTATCAGCAATATAGTCTTCCAAGACAAAAACTTAAGATCACAAGTTGTTGCAGGTTCAAAACGGAGACATTAATTACTGACTGAAGTACAAGATTCAAATCCCAAGGAGCAGAGGGATCTTTACATGGGGATCTGAGCATCAAAGTTCCTTTTAGAAATGCTTTGCAAACTTGATGGGAAATTACCACGGAGTTATTCAAACCATTATGAAAAACTGAAATTGCAGCTAGATGCACTCGTGTGGTCAAGGCAGAAGCTACTGCTTCAAAAAGTAATGTTAAGAACTCCAAGAGCTTATTGACTGGTGCTGAAAAAAGGATCAAGATTCATCTGCAAAGCCCAATTTGAAACGTTTTGTCACTTACTGAAGTATAACCTTCTAGATGAAGGTTTGTGGAAGGCTAGAACAATTCTCTGAACTGGGTAAGTAAGAGTCGAATGCCTAGAATCATTGGAACTGAAGAAGCCAAACAGTGAGCTTGAGATTGGGCAGATCGGCTGAATTAGTCCGTCCAGATGGGACAAAAGGTCTGGATCTGGGTCCAGTGTCCAAGGTTTCCGAATTAGGTGAGGCCAAAGAAAGGGAAACCAGATCTGAAGAGGCCAGAATAGGGCAATAAGAACTATTTTGTTCTTCAACCTGTAGGCTTTCCTTAGAAACTGACATATAAGAAGAAAAGTACAGTTGTGTACACTTACCATAAATATAGATGTTCGTGTGTATTCACTGTTGCAGTCATTACATTTGGGTAATCTGCTGGCAGGTTGCCCTCAGTCGGCCTGATTAACAAAGTCTTGGGTCCTACGTCGGTTGCTGTCCCTTCTTCCATGATGTCAGGTCGTCAGGGGTAGAAAACATGCAGCCGACACCATTACATCAGTTTTTCTTGCCCCAGATGTCAGGTGCCCCTCAAATGGGAAGCAATATATATATATATATATATATATATATGGTAAGTGTACACAACTGTACTATGTTCATCGTGTTTCACTGTTGCAGTCATTACATTTGGGTAGATTCCCAAAGCTAAGGTTGGGAGGATGGATTTATAGCATTAGGACCAGCTATAAGGTCCTGCAAAACAGCAGTGGCAAAGCCAGCTCTGGACTTAAGAGAAAATTGGTAAGTGATAATGCTTGGTGAAAGTATGAACTGAACTCCAGGTTGCAGCTTCTAGAATATCCCTGGTAGGAACACCTCTGAGAAAGGCTGCTGAAGTAGATGCAGCCCTGGTAGAATGAGATCCGATCCCTTGGGGGATAGGTTTTCCATGGTGCTTATAACAGAAATGAATACAATGGCTTATCCATTTGGAAATAGTTTGCTTTGAAATAGCCTTCCCCTATGCCCCAGCAGCAAATGCTACCAGCAGTTGTTCAGATTTTCTTTGAGATTTAGTCCTGTCCAAGTAGAATCTAAGTTGTCTGTGTACATCCAATGAATGCAGAATCCACTCTCCCTTGTTCTGTGGTTTGGAAAAGAAAGTTGGCAAATGAGTGGACTGATTAAGAGCCACACTGGATACCACCTTGGGCATGAAAGATGGATTGGGCCTGAGTGACACCCTGCCCGCATGAAAGATGATGAAAGGCTCCACTGCCATAAAAGCCTGTAATTCAGATATCCTTCTAGCTGAAGTGATTGCTAAAAGGAAGGCTGTTTTCCAGGAAAGAAATTTTAAGTCTGCAGTTGCAGCTGGCTCAAAAGGAGGTAGAGTGAGTTTCTCCAATACAAAGTTAAGGTCCCAGGCAGGGGTTGGAGCTTTCCTGGGTGGTGTCAAGTTTTTGGCTCCTCTGAGATACTGCTTTAGAAGGGGATGAGAGAAGAGGGGGGGGGGGTCTGTGTTGTAATGTCAGATGTCAGGTGCCCCCCAAATGGGGAGCAAAATACACACAGACACACACACACACACACACACACACACATATATATATATATATATATATATATACAATTAAAAACACAAAAATATACCTCCAAACAAAAGCAAATACACCAAAAAGGCTTTTAAGCATAGTAAAAGGAAGAAGGGGTATAGTAAAAGAAAAACAGGGGGCTGGAGGGAGGGTAACCAGGACTGCAACAGTGAATACACTCGAACATCTACATTTATGGTAAGTGTACACAACTGTACTATGTTCATCGTGTTTCATTGTTACAGTCATTACATTTGGGTAGATTCCCAAAGCTAAGGTTGGGAGGATGGATTTATAGCATTAGGACCAGCTATAAGGCCCTACAAAACAGCAGTGGCAAAGCTAGCTCTGGATTTAGAGAAAATTGGTAAGTGATAATGCTTAGTGAAAGTATGAACTGAATTCCAGGTAGCAGCTTCTAGAATATCCCTGGTAGGAACACCTCTGAGAAAGGCTGCTGAAGTAGATGCAGCCCTGATGGAATGAGATCTGATCCCCTGTGGGATAGGTTTTCCATGGTGCTTATAAAACAGAAATGAATACAATGGCTTATCCATTTGGAAATAGTTTGCTTTGAAATAGCCTTCCCCTCTGCCCCTGCAGCAAATGCTACCAGCAGTTGTTCAGATTTTCTTCGAGATTTAGTCCTGTCCAAGTAGAATCTAAGTTGTCTGTGTACATCCAATGAATGCAGAATCCCGCTCTCCCTTGTTCTGTGGATTGGGAAAGAAAGTTGGCAAATGAATGGGCTGATTAATAGCCACACTGGATACCACCTTGGGCATGAAAGATGGACTGGGTCCGAGTGACACCCTGCTCGCATGAAAGATGATGAAAGGCTCCACTGCCATAAGAGCATGTAATTCAGATATCCTTCTAGCTGAAGTGACTGCTAAAAGGAAGGCTGTTTTCCAGGAAAGAAATTTTAAGACTGAAGTTGCAGCTGGCTCAAAAGGAGGTAGAGTGAGTTTCTCCAATACAAAGTTAAGGTCTCAGGCAGGGGTTGAAGCTTTCCTGGGTGGTGTCAAGTTTTTGGCCCCTCTGAGATACTGCTTTAGAAGAGGATAAGAGAAGGGGGGGCGGGGGGCGGGGGTCTGTGTTGTAATGAGCTGAAATGGCTGAGGCATGGATTTTTATGGAAGAAAAAGACAGACCCTAGTGAAGCATCTCAGTTAAGTATTGCAAAATCTGAGGTAAATTGGGCACTGTTGTGCTCATCCCTTGAGACTGATTCCAGGCATAGAATCTTTTCCATTTGTCAGCATAAGATTTTCTAGTACTAGGTCTTCTCGCCTCCAAAATGACATCCATCACAGGTTTGCTGAGGGATGCTAAGGAGGAATTTAAGTGATTAGCCAAGCTGCAAGATGTTTGGAGCTGAGGGTGCAGAATTTGGTTCTTCTGCTGAGACAGTAAGGAAGGTGTCTGAGGCAGGTGCCACGGAATAATGCGTGACACACTGCGCAGGAGTGGGTACCAGTGTTGGTGAGGCCAGTCTGGAGCAATCAAAATAATTTTTGGTTTGTCTTGTTTGACTTTTAGTAGAACTTTGGAGAGCAAAGGCAGAAAGGGAAAGGCATAGACCAATAGGTTTTTCCAGCTGAAGGACAGAGCATCCACTTTCCAGGCTTTTTTGTGAGGAGTTCTTGTGCAAAATTTGTCCAATTGGTAGTTCTGGGGTGAGGCAAAAAGATCTATGTCTGGGCTCCCCCATTTGCGTGTCAGCATGTTGAAAATCCGTGGTTCCAGTTTCCATTCATGAGGGTCCATGAGATTTCTGCTTAGTTCGTCTGCCAGAACATTCTGCTTTCCTGGCAGGAATTGAGCTTGTTAGTACTTGGTAGCTCAAGGCCATGTTCCACAATGCCATGGCTAGTCTGCAGATGGGGTAGGAATGTGTACTCCCCTGATTGTTTATGTACCACATAACAGTGTTGTCTGTCTTTATCAGTAATTGTCCTGGATGAAGGTATTCCTTGAACGCTGTCAGTGCATTCTGTACAGCTAGCATTTCTTTTTGATCGATATGAATGTACATTTGATTTGGGCTCCATTTGCCCTGAATGCACTTCTCTGCCAGGTGAGCCCCCCATGCATAGTCTGATGAGTCTGTAGTTAGGGTTTGGGCGGCAGGGGGTGGTGTGAATGGCAGTCCTTTGTTTTGGTGGCAGGCCTCTGCCCACCATAGGAACTCTAGGCGCAGGCAAGGTATGATAGGAATCATTGCTTCCAGGCTGTGACAATGTTGACTCCAAAAACTTTTTAAGTACCACTGAAGTTTCCTCATATGCAGTCTTGTATATGGAATTAGAAGAATGCAGGAGGCCAAGATTCATAGTCAAATTCAATCCTAGGCCTCTTGGGGGGGGCGGGGGGGGGTTTGACTACCCCTGATTAGAGTAATTAAATCTTCAGCCATTTTGATCATTTGTTTTTTAGGCATTGGGGCCTAAACATGTGGCCTGGGCATCAGTTTTTTTAGACACAGATCGAGATTTAGGCCTTAGTACTGGAGTTGGAGTCAGTTTAATATGCAAGTCTGTAGGCCTAAATACACCCTCAGAAGCCGGTGCCTGCTCAGCGGCTCCAGACCCATCCAAGGTAGACACATCCGCGGGTTCCATATGTGAAGCATCTCATGGCATACCGGACTCCGAATGGGTATCAGCAGAGGCCTGCGAATCAGAAGTAGCAGGTATCGGGGCTGCGAAAGCGTCTCAATGAGTACTGGCGAACTGGCAACTGGCTTAGTAGAAGCGTTGTCGGCAGTTTTGGACCTCAACAGCCTGTCTCTGTCTTTTTCTTCGCGTTTTTTCGATATTCCGGTAGTCGGATGGCTAACCGACGTCATTTCTGGATAATTAAACCAAGAACCGAAATATTTAGAAGCAAAAATGTTCCAACGATGGATAGTGTGCTGATTAAATAAAGCACAAAACCGACAGCAAGGTACGTCGTGGTCAGGGCCTAGGCAAGGAATATAGTACAAATGAAAATCCTTATGAGGTATTTGCTTCCCACAAGTAATACAATTATTAACTTTTACTGACATCAGTAAGGAGCAAGAAAAAGTTTCCCAATGGGGTACTTAGCTTTTAGATGAAGACTTTGGTTCTGAAACTCAAAAATGAAAATTTCAGGAGTTGGCCAACTGGCACTTGCGAACTGCTTCTGCTTCGGGCACAGCGTGGCAAGAAAGACTGATGTAATGGCATTGTCTGCATGTTTTATACCCCTGATGACCTGACGTCATGGAAGAAGGAACAGCAACCAACGCAGGACCCAAGACTTTGTTAATCAGGCCGACTGAGGGCAACCTGCCAGCAGATTACCCAAATGTAATGACTGCAACAGTGAAACACAATAAACATGATGTAAAGAGATTGCAGCAGGGCCACCCCCACTGGCGGAATATCTTTTCCACCACTGTCAGACTTCAGAGACCACTCATGAGGCATTAAGATGGTTCTGCTCAATTTGTCTGCAATCACACTGGAACTCCCCAGATATGCTTTGCAATTAGAAAGTGATCAGATGAAATTGCCCATTGCCATACTCTGAGTACTTCTCGAAAGAAGGTAAGACCTGGTTCCCCCTTGCTTGCTAATGTAGAGACTACTGACATGTTGTCTGCCTGAATCACAACTGTCTCTGAGTGGAGGGCATTTTGGAATGTCTGCAACATTAAGAGTACTGCCCTCATCTCTAGAACACTGATGTGCAAATTGGCCTCTAGTTGGGACCATGTGCCTTGGACTGTCTTTCCCAGACAGTACCCCCCCCCCCCCACCCCATATGGGACGCGTCCATAGTCACTAAGGCTTGGGGTGGAAGAGGAACAAAGGGTCTGCCTGACAAAATTTCGTTGGAGTGTACCCACTAACTTGGGTCTCTCTTCCACAAGTTGGTGATTAATATCAGATGGGACATTGGTTGATTCAGTAAAGACCACTGGGATGCCAACAGCCACTGAAGAATCCGCATGTGGAATCTGGTCAGAGGAACTAGAGTAATGGCAGCTGACATTGATCATAATGTTTGCAGTAACAAACGTGTAGTCACCTTTTTGCTGTGAATAATCTGACTAAGTTGAAATCTGATTCTCTGAAGTCATTCCGGGGAAGAGACGCTATGCCTGTACTCATGTTTAGCAATGCTCTTATGAATTCCAATTGCTGAGTTGGGTCTAGATGAGACTTTTCATAGCTTATAGTATCATGGAACACGTTTGAGGAATGTAGTCTCTTGTCTTTAAAAATAGATTCCTGATGGGAGCGGAGAGGAGCCAGTTGTCTAAATATGGAAAAACACTGAATCCTTGCAGTCTGAAGTGAGTTGCTACCACTGCCACACATTTGTTGAACATCCTGGAGGCTATGGTGAGACCAAAGGGCAGGGCTCTGAACTGGTAATGACTGGCTCCCAGCCAGAAACTTGGGAATTTTCTGGATCGCTTGTCTATTTTTATATGTAATATGCATCCTGTAAAACTACTGAGGACATCCACTCATCTTTTTCCAAAAACAGAAGCACAGCCTGAACCGTGACCATCCGTAATTTGGTTTGTTGAACCGATTTGTTCAACTGGATGAGATCCAGAATTGGTCTCTAGTCCCCTGGTTTCTTTGGCACTAAAAAGAATCTTGACTGCTTGGATGACTCTTTTGTCGAGCAGTTTTTGAACTTCTAAGACTGCTGCATCCCTGTGACTGGGTGGAATGTCTGGGATTCTCTTCAATTGTTTTTTTTTTTTTTTTTTTTTTGTGAAGGGGATTATGGTAACCTCTGATGATGATCCTCTGCACCCAGATGTCCACTGTTATCTTGAGCTAGGTGAGAAGGTGCAGAGAAAACATCACAGACTGCCTACAGAGGATGGTAATTGGGCATCATTTCAGAAGTGCTGATAAGAGTTACCAGGGAAAGAATCCCTGAAACCATGATTGTGCAGGCCACCTCTGCCTCGAGCATTTTGACTTCCTCCTCTGCCCTGGGAAAAGTCATTGCCGTGTGAGTCATGGAAAGGCGCTTGGGACTTTTTGAACCATAGCTTTCAACTTCTCTGGTTCCTGGAGTACAGCCGTTGCAAAATGGAGAAGCACACACCCACGGCAGAAAGGGTCTTTCTATCCTTCTCACATCTAGCCAGGGTATTTTTAACTTTAGGGCCAAAAATGGATGTTCTCTCAAACACATCACTGACAAAAGAAGACTTAGATGGCTCCGCAAACTCACATAAGTTCATCCAATTGTGTCTCCTAATGGCTATGTCTGAACCTGCTGCCCTCGTCGCCCCTTCAACTGCATGTGCAATGAGCCTCATGGATGAATTACAGAATCAAGGGCTGCTAGCTGAGAAATCACCTTTTCTCTAACCTCTTCAGCTACTGCTCCTGTCAGAGTGTCTGAAAGGTCTTTTATGAGATCTCGCTGAAGTACTGTGAAATGTGCCATGTAATTCAAGGACCTTAGTACGAAGGTCAATGAAGCATATATGCGCTTCCCAAATCTACCCACCATTCCAGACTTTATTAGGAGGATGAACAGTAAGACTTTCATCAGCAAGTTCCTTTCTGGTGGCTGCTGCTACCACCAGGGCATCAACTGGTATTCCTTGTGCCCACTGCTGCTGATCGTGGGAAGCTGACAAAATACAACCTGGTCTCTTTGGGACTGGTTCGATAGAGCTAGGTATCTAGCATGTGCGCTGAGCAATCAGCTTATTCAGATTGTCAGCAGGTGGAGAGATCCAGGAGAGATCCAGGAGGTACAGGATTGGTTGCAGCATCTAGGTATACAGATTCCTCAGAGGAAGGTTGAAGGGAAGTCCAGCCACCCCTCTGTTTCAGGATCTCAAGAATGTCACTGAAGGAGAAATCTTTCAGGGTGACCTTGGGGAACTTTCCCCTTCATCAAAACTGGTATCTTCACTGAAAGACTTCAGAAGAGTCTAAGTACTTCCTCTTGCACTTCCTCTTCAGGGGTACCTCTTCGGTGGGATGGGTCAGAGAGGTATCTGAAGAGAAGATGACGGCAACAGTTGGATCCTGAGGCTTCAGTGCCCACTGTTCCAGGGTAGAGGCTGGAGGAAGCTCTGGGTGAGGGGAAGGGCAGGGTTGTAGATCTGACAAGAGTAGTGTCGACTTGAGTGCCTGCAGTGAACATGTCCTCTCCACAGCTTGGAAGGCTGACCCACCCCCCCTCCATAGAGAAGTGGGAGCCAGAGACCAAAATAGACTGCTTTGGAACACAGGTCCCACCCCCGCAAGGAAAAAGCTGCATCTGAAGCTGAAGCCAGCATCGAGCTAACATGTGCAGAAGCCCAGAGAGGCATGCACGGCTCTGACAATCCCAGAGTAGAACGACGCCCCCCAGAACAGGCAAGGAAGCTGTGACCCCGGAGGTCTCTGGTTCGGGCAGAATCAGAGAGCTCAAGGCTGTTTTTGGCACTGGAGAAGAAACTTTGACTGGCGCAGAGTCAGTTGAAACCGAGACTGTTGGAATCAGAAACTCTGTAGTTGGGATCAAAGGAGGAATAGTTACTGGAGTCAAAAAGAGTAAGGTTCCCGAGCTAGGATGGCTGGGAACTGCTGAACAGGACAATCCCCTTGCCACAAAGAGCTGATATAAGGTGAAACAAAGGATAACACCTGAAGTGACAGCAACCAAAAAGAGAGTTTTCTGCAACAACAACTTCAAAGCACCATGGCTGATGGCTCAAAAGGAGGACTACTGAGAACTTGCAGCAGTTAATAAAGGTCCCAAGGAGGCACCAGATCCTGAACAGGTGCAGTAATAAAAAGGTGCCTCTAAAAAAATGCTCTTGAGAGCTTAAACATCAAATACAAAAGATTGCCTTACCTTTTTTCTTGTTGTAGTACAAAATATCCTGATAAAACAGGCATTCCAGGTTTTTCTATAGTGTTTCCCAATACATTTTTTATTTCTTAAAAATTAAATATTTTAAAACTGTGGCTGAGTGTCCTGGAATGTAGCACATGTTGCTTCCCGCTTCAGAAACTTGTGTCATCAATTGCTCCTTTTTAATAATGCTGTTTTGTGTGTAGGAAACTGAAGATGTCTTGCCACATGTAATAGCGTTAGTAGGAGAAACCAGAGAAGAAAACAAAAGTTTGGTGGCCCAGCCAAGTAGCAGCAGCATCATCATCCATTGGTACTCTGGAAAGGAAAGCTGCAGAAGTAGCTATAGCTCTAGCTGAATGACCTTTAGGCTTGTGTAGAAAAGTCTTGCCTTTCAAAGAATATGCAAACAAAACACAATCTGAAAGCCACATGGATAAAGTTAATTTAGACACAGGCCAGCCCAGCGTGGACTTTAAAAATGAGAGAACCAACTGGCTAGATTTCCTTAAAGACTTGTCACAGTCAAGATAAAATCTTAGTTGCCTATGCACATCCAAGAGAGCCTAGACAACCAGGGGGAGGAATAACACTTCTGTGGGCTGAAACCTTGGGCTTCAAAGCCAAGGAGGTGGGAATGATACCCAGCTGCAACTGAGCCTGCAAAAAAGACTGCATCAGTTGTTCCAGATCCGGAGGGTGTCTCTCCTGACTGACCTGGTAAACCTAGATGAAAAGGCAACTGATGGTGGCATGGATGACCTTTTTGTGTTCGCTGGATCTGAAGAATGGATCCCAGACTCAAGGAAGAGAGGGAGATGGTCTCACAGAAAACTCCACAGGCGTAACAGGGCAGAAGGGAGACTGCAGTCTGCCCAAAGAGACAGTAAAGTCATTACCTAAAAAGGAACAGAGTATGCACAAGGTAGAGAAGTTGGAATACCAACATCACCAAAGATCAGGGCCAAATTGCCACTGATGGATTCAAAGGGGTCGGAGCAAGAGATGCCGAAGGGTGGTGTACATCTTTACCTCCAGCTGTCCCTCACTAGACTAGGAAGAACATTTACAATTTTTCTTGCTCTTTTCCATGGGACTTGGACTCATCCCTAAACCTACTCTGCTCCTACTTTTATGTCTTCTTTTTATGGGAGTGAGAGGAGCCAGAAGCATTGGATAGTTGAAGCAGACCCTTAACAACAATTTTTACTGCCCATCTCTCATTAAGGATTTGAATACCAAAGGCAGCGCATGCCTGACACTCATTCTATAAATGGGCAGCGCTCAGGCTATAAACACATTTAGCATGGGATTTTTTTAAATCCCGTAGCCTTCTCCAAGTTCAGGGGACATCAAACTCTATGACAAACACTCTACAACTATAAAAGAGAATATCCTAACATTACCTACATACCTAGAGAGAAACAACACACAAAAGAAAACCTTAATATTATCTAATAATATTGAACAATAATCAACTACAAATAAGATAAACAACTGTGTTTTATTGTAAAATGTCAAAGGTGAGCAAGCCAAGTGCTAGACACTGTGGGAAAGCAAAACCTCAAAAACATTACATCTAACTATCCCCAGCACAAAAGATATTCAGACAAATAGCAAAGAGGAGGGGAAAAATAACATTTTTAGCAAAAAAAATATCCAAAAAAAAGATACAAATTGGCAGAGCTCTCAACCACAATCCAAACATGATAACGGCAAACGAGATTCAAGGAGAGGTTGTTAGAGTATGGTATTACAGGCAGATGGGTGCAGTGCTCTTAAAGTGAAGATTCTGAAAAGGCCAGTGTCAACTGTGATAACCCACAGTTCAGATCAGCCAGAAAAGACAACATCAGATCTTCTGTTTTACTATGCCACCTGGATTTTCTGAACTATAAATATAAAGTTCACCAGACTACATTTACCTTCTTAACAAAGAAAGCTGCCAATGGCCTAGCTGGGAAATATGCTGAACCAAATGAAAGCTCAGCTAGTGACAATGTGGGAACAGCATGCTTTTGCATAGCACTGTACTGTTTACAGAAAAGAATCATCATAAAACAATCCAAAAAGTTACAAAACATTTACATTAAAAACTGTACGACTTTTTCTCACTGGCATTTCCTACCTTTGGTCTGTAGAAAACATTCTGCACAGACAGCATGGAGACAATAGTTAACATTTCTTCACTGCAGCCCAAATGTACAGACATGATCAACATCTTACAAAGCATGGGCTCCAGGGGGAATTCAGCCATCTGCAAGACCAAAAGAGAAAGTGTAATCACATATACAATGTTAGCACAGCTATGCCTACCAAACAGAAGCCCACTTCACTGTTTACAAGCTGTGACAATCTACAGCTGTTTCTTCTCCATCCTCCACTTAACACAACTTTACAATGATAACAGGAAGGTAGAGAACAGTCTTCACTTACCCTACGTCCTAACCGAGTCAGTAGCCCCTCATCGTCTAATGCTCCCAGGGTATAGAGCTGCTCCATCGCTGTAATAAGGGTCTCCATAGGAGGGGCATCCATGAAGTCAAAGGACAAAAGATCATTGATTCCCATAGCCTGAAGCATGAAAACATAAACATAGGCATGAGTCCAAATACATAGGCTACACACACACACACACACACACACACACACACACACACACTTGTTTTAGATCAAAGTCACATGCCCCCCCCCCCCCAAGAGCTGTCTTCCACTCCATATCAATCGATTACCAAGCCCCTTCTGTATTGATCTCAGCCTCATTCACTCTCAGAATCAGGGGACCCCAACTGTATCTAAGTGAGCACTGACCAGAAGCAGCTTCCACCCAACAGCCATGAAGGAGTAAGCACCCCTGCCTGTGCTCAATCTTCCATCTGGCTGTCATGGCAGGGCATCTCTTCCTTATCCTCACCCCTACTGCCAGAGGGTCTCACTTCATCTACTCTTGACTGGAGCCAGCCATGTCTCAAGATAGAACCTAATTTCCCCAGGCTGGGAAACTACTTGGCACACCTCCTCTCTTGTACTCTTCAATCACTGACAGCATCAGCTACAGGATGTTTCGGTTATGGCTCTAATGTCACATCCTGATGGCTGATGCAAGCATCAGCATCACAGCGGGAATCTCCTACACCCTTTCTGGAAAGGATTTCCATTTTCCTCTGCTTGGTTCTTCCAGTGTCTGGGCTACTATTCAAACTTGGGCCATCCTGGCCACAGTCAGAGTTTTACCTCTCTGCAACACACAGCTAAGGGTACCAAACTGTAACTTAAGTGCAAGAATGAGGTGCAGTGAAAAGCAGAGTATTCTTTTTTTCCTCAAATTTTTTTTTATTTTTGAAATACATTTGAATGAATTCCATAGTATTTATACATAACATCTAAAATAACTATGTACACTATTTACATTAGCCTGACGTTATAACAGATCTTAATGTATACAGTTAATTTATAAGCCATTATCAGAGTGTCTGATCAATTATTGTATAGTGTCAATCAGCGATAAGACTTTCCCCCGAGGGTTGTTGATAAATGGCTTTGGATAAATTCTTAGTTCTTTAATTTTAACTTCCAATAATGCTGTGGTCTTCAGTAGGCTGTAGAAGTCTTCCAAAGTTGGTATTGTGTTTGTATTCCATCTTCTTGTTATACACTTCCTTGAAATTGCAAGTATAGTCCATACTAAATACATCTTTGACCTATTCAAATGAGGACCTTTGTTCACATTTAATAAAACAAAAGCTTTAGTTGAATAAAATGATTCATTAAATAAAGACTGTAGAAAGTTATTAATACTATTCCAAAATGGTTTAATTTTAGCAATCAAAGAAAATGTGGTTTCAATCTGCATTGCATACTTGCTCACATCTCCTACACATTCCTTTTATGGAAGAACTAATTTTACTGATTCTATCTGGAGTTAAGAATGCTCTGTGCAAGCATTTCCAATTAAAAACTTTCCAGTATTGTTTAAAGGATGTATATTTTATCGATAATAAGATATTTGTTTTAATATCGTCAGTTAACTGCATTGAGTGTCCTTTTGTTATATATTTTCAGTATGAGGTTGTGGGTGTTGTTTTATAGTTTATCAATATTTTGTAAAATTTTGAAATATTGTTTCCCATGTCAAAGTCATTATATATGACTTCATATAAGTATTTTGTAAATTTAGATAGTTCTTAAATGAAAAATTGTTAATTATTCTACTTAAATCCTGCGAATATGACAAAATGCTTTGTAAAGTTAGCCAGTCATGTTGCGGAATTTTGTACGTTGTTTGTATTACTTGCATATCTAAAACTTTTAGTTCTTTGACACATTGGAGGCAACAAACAAATCGTTTATTTTATGTCTAGATTTACTAAAATCACACATTACATAACTATTGTGTGTGTGTTTTTTTTGTCTGTTGCTTAATTAGTTGAGAGACCACAAGCTGTAATACTTATTCTTATTATTAGCTCCTTCCATGCATGTTCATACAGTCCATAGACTTTAAATTATGAGACCCTTCTAGTTTCTTATTTGTGGTAAGTATATTTCCATCTTTACATACACACATATCAGTACTTCAAGCATGGGCAGCAATGCCCATCCAGTTTTGCCAGAATACCATTCATTAGTTCATGTGGTGTGTTTCCAGGCTGTTCTTAAAATATCCAAACCAATACTTGTCCTGTTTCATTTTACCAGCCTGTCCCATGCAGTGGCCACTCTGCTAGTGAACTACTCAACACACCTTCCATTCACACAGATATTTCCACAAAGGAAATCTGATGACTCTCTAGCACTTCCCGGCAACCCCAAACACCCATAGAATCAGCTATCCCCATATGCCCAACACATCAGAGCAAGTTCACCTCTCAGACCACTGCAAAGGGTACTGCACAAGACCAAATGCTCTTAGTCTTTCACAATAACCCAGACTTCCACTCTTATGTAAGTCCTTAATGTGTTTGGACCAAAATACATTTTAAATATAAGCTTGCATTTATTGTTTTTTTTACCAACAATCAAGTTAATGAGCTAAACGAAGTGTTGGGAGACCTTTTACCAACAATCAAGTTAATGAGCTAAACGAAGTGTTGGGAGACCATCAATACATGTAATAAAACAGCCTTTTTACTATATATATATTTTTTAAAACCAAAACCTTTATTGCCGAGAATCATCTCGGAGGCTCCACAGAGCCGTTAAACATTATCGTCACTCTGTCTCCATTAGCATAGCAACCTGGAAGCATCTGTTTTTATTTGTGTGTTTGTGTACTGCATACCAGAGACTCACGATCCACCTGAAGCAAAGCTTCACTTCACTGCAACTTCAAGCCTATATTCCCTCCCTTTCAGAGAGGCAGTAGCCAGGAAAAGAATGGACAGCAAACAGATTGAAAAAAAAAGCTGTCCCAACAAGACATAACGCATTCTTCCAGCCTTCCCACCTCTCACTCAGCAGATGTATAAACAAACTATTCTCTGCCAAAATATCCTAACTCACAGTTTTATCCATCCCTTCCCCTGGATCAGGCTATAACACCAAATGTCTCTTCCTAATACACAAGCATAAGTAAACCTTGATCACAAGCCGCAACCCACAGCTTCCCGGAGACGAAAATGGCAACATACAACAGCTGCCAGACACAGCTGCATCCACATACACCATGTTAGGCTTAATCAAACAGCACTCAAAGCTATGATACCTACCATAACTGATATTGACTATGTTTAGACAGAATAATAGTGACATTTGTACTAGCTGCCAGACACGGCTGCATCCACGTACACCATATCAGGAATGATTAAACAGCACTCGAAGCTATGATACCTGCCATAATTGATATTAACTATGTTTATAGACAGAATAATAATGACATCTGTACTAGCTGCCAGACACAGCTGCATCCAGGCACACCACAACAGGAGAAAGCACAGTATTCTGATGAGCTAGGCTAAAATGTAGCTTAAAGAATCTAAGGACTTGCATTCAGTCTGTCTGATTCATGTCTAAGCTCTTCCCAAGCAGCATAAGGTATACACATACATGTAATGTATGAACATGCTACACATAAATACATATGTACCTACACATATATATATATATATATATATATATATATATATATGTATATGTGTGTATGTGTACATGTAAAAATACATACACACACTAAGCAATATATGGACATGTGCATGGGTGTGTACTTCCATTTATGTTTACAAATTTTTTTCTGAACTAAAATTAAACACTGATTTCAGGTCACCAGTTAAATAAATGAATAAACTACAGTCGATTTCATAACAGTGAAGCAAACATAATCTCTGCAAATACATACTATAAATGCCAGAGAGAAAATCTTACATACACCACATGGAGGAAGGGAACCAGCATAACCAGTGAGCAAGAGTGAAAGTGGTGGCAGTGGAGATGGAAAAGCTACATACAGGAGATGCAGTGACACAGGGAAGAAAACAAAGATAAGAGCCACTACGGGGGTCAGATAAGAGGGCTTTGGTGATTAGAAACTTTACTACAAAGGGGATTAGGAATCTAGGCAAGCAGATTTTATAAAAATCAGTATCAAGACTTAAACTCATTAAAACATGTGAAAAGGTCATCAATGCAGATGCATGCTGTGGTGCATGTAGGCACTAACGACCCATAAGCACCCTGAGAGTTAAGATAGAGGAAGCCACAGGAGAGTTGGTAGACTGATACAGCATGTCATACCCGAGTCACAAGAGAGGAGGATAAAAGACAAAGAAAATCAAAACATAATGAAAGTTTTAAAACAGAAGAATAAGTCTAAGATGACTTTGCTGCTTAGTTTAGCAGAAGCATATTGGTGTCAAGCAGGAATGGAAATCAAACCAGAAATAAAGAAAAAACAGGCAGCAACTGAATGTGCCAAAAAAAAAACAAAGAAAGAATATAAGGTGAAGGATCACATGAGAAGACAAGAAATGTAGAAAATGTATAAATACAGTTAAAAGTATAGAAAACTCTTAGAACAAATTCATGTTGATCAGGATCAAATGCAAGAATGATTAGGGAGAGGTGAATTTAAACCAAAAGATGAAAGGTTAATACTGGCGGCCCAGGATAGTGGACTACATACACGTTGGTTTACAAAGTCCATTGAACATGTTGGAGAAAAAGACAAATGCAGATTTTGTAAAACCGGATTGGATAGTCGAACATCTTGTTGCTGGGTGTGATGCACTAATGTCAGAAAGACTGTATACCGAAAGGCATAATAATGTGGCAAGACTGTTGCACTGGGGATTGTGCAAACATTAAAATACTGAAGTAACTGAGAAGTACTGGAAACATAAGCCACAAAGCATTATAAAGAATGAAGGATAATAGCAGTATCAATTGCAACTGCTGTGCTAAGAGACAAATCTTTATTGGTAGACTGCAATGGGATAGGAATGAATGTAATCACATAACTGTGATGCTGTCTGAGCACATTTGCAGTGCTCACGGTGTAAGCTGCACTTAAAAGCTTTTATTGTTAGAAAAGCTACCAGCAACTTCTTTGGGTTTATGTGAGGTTTTCTTTGATCTCGGGTCCAGACACCTTGCACCTTCATGAGTCCTAAGTGTGCTTCCCAGGCTACTTTCTGTCTGTGGTGATGATTTTGTCTGTCTCTTGTATCACAAAATTTTGCAACTGGATTCAGCTTTATGGTGTCTTTCCACCAAAGAAGGTCCCTTTTCAAGCATGGTTTGGCATCTACTTTTCCGAAGTACAAGCAAACACAGGAGGGTTATGGCTGACAAAGTTTGCAGATGACTGCAAACTGGGCGCCATAGTAGAAAACACATCTGACACAGATATCCTTCAGAAGGGTCTCACAGAAACGGATAACTGGTGCCAGAGCCATGGCCTAAAGTTAAATGCCAAAAAATGCATAGTCATACCCTTCGGGAAAAACAAGGTTACCCCTAGCTACCAAATAGGTGGCAATCCACTGAGCACAGAAGAAGTTATCAGGGACCTGGGGACCCAGGTTGATAGTAGTCTGTCATTCGACACCCATGTAGCTAAAGTAGTTAGGAAGACCTTCTACATTGCCCACCTTATCATGAAGGGATTCTCATCTAGATCAAGGGAGGTCACAGTCTCCCTATACTCATCACTCATCAGACCAATGATTGAGTACAATGCCCCATTTGGAATGTATCTGACCCGACACTTGCAGCAGCTGGAGAGGCCACAAAAGTTCCTCACCAAAAGGATAAAGGGTCTCAAACATCTGTCCTATGCTGCCCGACTGAAAGAACTCCAGCTCTATTCAGTCGCTTACCGCTTGCTCAGAGGTGACCTTTGCCTAACATACAAGGCCATGTCTAACCCAGATTTGATGAATATGCTTCACCTCAAAAAATCTAGATCCGTCAGAGCCACAAGGGCGGGAGACTTAAACCTCGACACGGCTATTAATAGGACGTACTGGAGGGATAGATTCATCACCCAAAGACTCCCTATGCTGTGGAATAAAATCCCGGTATATGTGAGGCAGAGCACCTCGCTGGCCTTGTTCAAGAGAAATCTTGACCAATGGATGGGAGATCGCAGATATACCCCAGGGATTACCTCAGTGTCACTGCTCAACAGAGGCACAGCAAAATAATGGGTATAGTTCCCCATACTAAAGGGGTGGCGTAAGCCACAAAACTATGGGCTAGGCTTGTAAATGCCCTCGGGCAGATAGCCTAGTATGAACCTATGAACCTATGAACCACAGTTTCCAGGGACTGAGAGCGTTGCTCCCAAGTGTTTTTCAGGAATCACTGAAGCTTCCTCAGTCATTGATTCACTGATTCATAGATTATTACTAGGCTAATGACCCGGGGGGGGGGGTCCTTTCTAAGCCTAGCCAAGTTTTCCTGAAAAAATAATGACGCCCTGTATCCAAATAGGACATTGAGGGCTTCACTCGTGCAGTTTTGCGAGGATACTCATAAGGATGCATGATGCCATGAGCCCCAAAGCCCATGGATACTCCCTTGCTGTGACTGTATGCCTCGGCAGTAAGTGAAGTAGATAATCCATCAGAAAGGACACCTTGTCTTGGGGTAAGAAGGTTTTCTGTTGTACAGAGTCTATCATAACGCCTAGAAAAAGAATTCTTGTGTGGGGCGCTGAACATGTGACTTGCAGAAACTGAGGATGGGCCATACCCTCTGAAAACAGTCCATGGTAGCCTGTAAGGCTGTTTGAAGTTCCAGGATATTTTTCCCCCGGATGAGACAATCATCCTGGTGGTGGTAAATACGCACTCCTAGTGTTCTACAATGTGTTACAATCAGAGCAAGACATTTGGTGAAAACTCTGTGCGCAGTGAATAAACCAAATGGTGAAGCACAGAACCGGTAGTGCAAACCAGTTTCTGTGAATCTAAGGTATCTCCCGTGTTCTTTTGCTACAGAAAGATGAAGATAGGTATCCTTTTCATCTACTGCAACCATGTATGCCCTTGGAAATATCATGGGCATTGGTTTTTGAACAGCCACCATTTTGAATTTAAGAAAGGCTGGGAACTTCTTTAACTCTAAGAGGTCCAAAACTGGCAACCAAATTCCTTTCTTTCTTGGGTCTAGAAAAATCTTGGAGTAGAACCCTGTTGCCCCTCCGCCAGCAGTGACTGGATGAATGGATTCCCGGTTGCGAGAGTTTTTGCAAGATAGGGGATCCCTAAGAAGGGAGGTCTTTCACAGAATTGAATGAAGAACCATTTTCAATGATGTTTAGTACCCACTTGTGATGGATTTTCACTGGTTTAGAAAGGAAGAAAGTCTTCCTACTAGTGGAATGGGGGAGGAGGACATTTTGGGGAGAGGGAGAAGGTTTTTTTTGGGGGGGGGGACGGGTAGAGTCTTTGGACCCCCAGGTCTAGGACATTGCTCAGGCTGCCATCTTCTGGGCTGTTTAGGCCTTTCTGAGCAGGGAGGCCTCCTCCTATCTTGCCTGCAGAGGCCAAGGCATAGAAAGATAACACGTACTACATCTTGGGGGTTTTATCCAGTTTCATGAAAACCTTCTCTGCAGGGGGCCCAAAATGGAATTCTTTATCCAATGGGGCATCCAAGAGTTTGGCCTTTGCTTGGTCAGAAAGTGGGTCCTCAGCAAATGGTGCCTGCAGACAACACAGCCAGAAGCAGCTGCCCTGCATGACTCATCTAACATGTCTTAACCACACTTCAGAGAATGCTTGGAAACCTGCAGTGCTGCTCTAGTGGTCTTCTGCTTGTCCCTTTGTAAAGCCTTATCTGCAATGCCCTCTGCTTTGGTAATGACTTGTTCCTGCAAGGACTAAGTATTTTAACATGTGAAACTGGCAATGGAGGGCCCTCAGAGATGGGAGCAGATGTGTAAGCCATTTTCCCAAACCTGTCTAGCAGTTTACCTGCCCTGTCATTAGGTAGGGGATGTCTAGCAGCAGGCTCAGGTGCACCCTTAGATGATGATGATGACGATGAAGTAATAAGTTGTGAAGTTACAATATTCTGAACTTAGGCACCATCACAAATTCTTTCTTCGGTACTAAAAGCAACCTTGAAGAGAGACCCTTCCAAAACTGGAAAGGAGGAACTGGCTGTAATACTCCCTGAAACATCATATACTGAAGGACAGGGGGAGCAGAGAAGTCTGGTCTTGTGGATGAGGAATTACTCCTTGAAAATGAGAAATTTCCCCATTGCCATCTGTAACTTTGATGAATGATCTTCAGAACCAATTTGCCTGAAACTATCTGTTGCCAAAGAGAAAAGTGAAGATTCAGACTTTCTGAAAGGGAAAATGGACTTCAAGAATGGAAGAGGGGTGACATTGCTCCCTTAAATAGTCATTCTGACTTGTTGGACTGTCCTTTGTTTTAGTGGGTTCCTGAGTTTTGTTGTTTTTGGAACCCCTTGCCATTTCTTCTTAAATGTTTCTTTGGCAGCATTTTGCAGAGTCCGTTTATTTTGTTTCGTACCAAAATCAGACGAGGAGTTAAAGAATCTCTTGGAAAATTTGGAAAGAAGAGGGCTACAAACTCTTACTGATTTCCTGTTATCTGCTTACCCCTCTCATCACACTTTTTGATAACCTCTGCAGTAGAGGGGCCAAATAATAAATCTCTATCCCAAAGAAGATTTTAAATCTAATTTTCACATCATCTGGGAGGTTCTGAGACTGCAACCAGGAAAACCTCAGAACAGTACCAGTGGTCACAGCCCTGGAAGAAGTATCAACATAGACACACACACAGACATAGACACACACACACACACACACACACGCACACATAGACACACACACACACACACACACACACACACACACACACACACACACTTTAAACAATGAGCTGTGAATGTACAATGGAGGAAATAAAACCATTTTAAGCAGATTTTTCCTCACAAAAAGAAACTGCAGACAAAACATTCCTTGTACTTTCACAATTAGTCAGAATAAACTTTAACATTCAAGCCTGACAATTCAAAATTCTGAAAATCAAAATTGCAGAAGCATATACTTTCTCCCATACTTATCAATTATACTCCTATCCTTGCCAGAAAGTATAGAATTGGAATTAAATAAATGTTCAGCAGCAGTAGGAATAACTAAAGCTACAGCTTCTGGGTCAGGTTTGGGATGAGTACATAAAAACTTAAAAGTTTGTGGAACTTTATAAAATCTGTTTTTCTTGGGGTATAATGGACTGATGATCAGGAAAAACACAGGCAGTGACACACATCCTCCAGTGCTAACAGTACTGGAGGAATGGGTGAAGGTCATTTGTAGCAACTCATAGTATTTTCTAAGGGACTGGGAAACCTCAGTGTTCTTGCACTGTAAATACTGGTACATTCACAAAATAGTCTCAGAGAAACAGAAACCACCACGGAAAGAATCTGATGCTGGATCTAGCTTTGTTTGTGTAACTTGAGCACTAATCCAGACATTCTCTAAAGTATTCAATTGTATTTATTACTGCTTGGTTGTAACTTGATTAAAGTGTAGCTATCATTCTAAGTCTTTTGGATTAAGCACTTGGGCTTCAGACCAGTTGTTTTACATTAGGAAGGTTTGTGGCAAGTACTGTGGTGGCAGGACAGGTAGCTTTCATCCTTCTAAGTTGGGAACTGCTGATTGAGAGCCCAGTGTCCAAGGGTATTAATTCTGGTTTAGGCACTTGGGCTTCAGGCCAGTTATTTTACATTAAGAAGGTTTGTGGTCTGCACTCTTGTGGGAGAAGAGGCTGGACTCTGCCCTTCTGAGCTGGGAATTTCTGGTTAAAGGTTTATAGTGCCTGAATATTTGAACTCTATCTTACTGAAATTGGTACACCTTGTTTGCTCTAGCATAGACTAGATCCAGGCCTGCTGAATCTAGCTTTGTTTATATGCTTGTTGTTTGTTTGCTTGTTATTTCCCTGGAAGCTAATTCCACCTAATACGCGGCTTCTCAGCGCTTCTGTGGATCACTAGTGATATCTGCATTGCTTACTGTACTAGTTCCTTGTTTCACTTGAAAGAAAGTTACTGTTTGTCGTTTTTGCATTTAGTTACTTGTAACACATTGCACTCGTTACCTGGCGCTTGCTCACTATAGCAATTATATAAGTCGGCACTAAAAATTAAAAGCACTACACCCTCACTCCCCACTGGCCCTTGTTTTCAATTATTAAGGAATTCCCAATATTATTCTAGCATGTCCAAAGGTCAGTTGTCAATCTCCTCTCCGGTCCAGCTGGTGAATCTGGGAATCTTGAGGCAATGTTATAACTGCCTCATGTACACAGACAACCCTCTCCTCCTCCCACATAACACAAATACTTGTGAGAGATGCAGCTATTTAGCCAAACTGGAGGCTGAGCTCTCTCAACTCAGGACTGGCAAGACCAGACAGGAGGAGAAGGCAACTACACACACCACAAAACCAGCCTCACATAATGCTACCACACCAATGAATCAAACACATAAACACACAAAGACATACTCGGAGGCTCTGAGTAAAAATTTACCTAAACAGCAGAGGCCTCCAAAGCAGACACCCAAACAACTGCTACCTCAAGACACCCCACAAGCAACACATAAACCACAAAAGCAGTGTGCAAAGCAGTCACAGCCCTTAAGGCCAAATACAACACCAAACATACTTGTCATAGGTGACTCCATAGTCAGACACACTGACGTCCCACTCACCAGGCTGAACAAGGAGAGGGTCACAGTAAGCTGCCTATCGGGCGCTAGAATCCGCCACATAACACAAGCACTCTGGTCACTCCACGGCAAGTACAAATATGACACAGTCATTGTCCATGCTGGTGTGAACGACCTGAGACGTACCTCCCTGGACTACATGAAAAGAGACATAGAGGAGCTCTCTGATTATGTAGCCCAGGCAGGTATGACCCTGACCCTGAGCAGTATCCTTCCTTCACCAAGAATGATGCCACAATATAGAGACAAGATGATCAGCTTTAACAATTGGCTTAATGTCTGGTGTCATTCAAAGGGGATCCAGTGTCTGTCTGCCTGGGATGACATGCTTGACAAGCCACGCTACTTGGCAAGGGACGGCTTGCACCTGTCACCCCTGGGATTCCGGATATTGGCTAAGGCTCTTGCCACCCCATAGTGCCTTTTTTAGGCAAGGCTCAAATTCTAAACCTACCACCCTAGAAAACAAAAATGGGAAGAAACTGAGGGTAATGCTGCTCAATACCAGAAGTCTAAATCTCAAAATGCACGCACTCGAGGCCCTTCTCAGTATGGAGAACATCGATGTCTGTGCTGTAACTGAAACCTGGTTCAAGGCTCCTGAGAGCACCCCGGCACTATTAGGTTTTACCTCATATCATGCGTTCCACCCCAAAACCCAGACCACACCACAAAAGGAGGGGGTGTATCCATATTCATAAAAGATACCCACACCTCCAGGTTGGTGGCAACGCAAGCTCGGAAACCATCCAGGTGCAACTAACCATAGGCAAAACTGCTCTACAAATTGTAGCATGCTACAGGCCACCCTCTCAAACTCAGGAACCCCACACAGCCTTCCTGAAGACACTGGAGGGTATAAATGTATCTCCAAACACCATCATATTGGGTGACTTCAACTACCCGAATATAGACTGGGAACATTACTCAAGCCCTAACTTTCTAGCCCAACGGTTCCTGGAGTTCATAAATTCAAATGCCATGGTACAGCTAGTCACTGTTCCCACGAGAGGAGAAAATATACTAGATCTCATTATCACAAACATGGGGACAAAATGCTCCACACCAGAAGTATATCCCTCATTGGTGAGATCTGATCATAAACTAATCTCACTGGAAATCCACATCCCACCCCCACCCCAAACAAAAAAGACCACAGTGAAGAACTTCTCTAAAGCAAACTTCACACTACTCGACTGGTGTGGTATCCTTCAAGGCCCCTGAGCCAGTGGAAACCACAACCCAAGCTGTGGAAGCCCTTACAAATGCCTTCTATGAACACCTCCAGGACTGCATGGATCAGGCAATCCCAAACAAAACCAAGACTCTTTCCACAAAGGGCAAACGTCCAGTCTGGTGGACCCCAGCCATTAACAAACTTTACAATAAGAGGAGAAAGCTATTACATGATAGAACAAAATCCATAAAAGGGAAGTCACCCCTGATCATTATTAGTAAAAAAATACGAGCACTCATAAAATCAACTAAGGCCAATTTTGAGAGAAAAATTGCCATGGATTCAAAGGACAATCATAAGGCCTTTTTCAGCTAAGTTAGGAACCTGAGCGGAAACTCCCAGATATGCTCAGAATTAGTCCAAAATGATACAAAAATCACTGAACCCACAGACATTGCCAACATACTGGCAGACAGGTTCAGTGCAAACTTCACCCCCCTCCCCTAAAGGAGAGATGACTATCCCAGCAGAGTGTAGCCTCCCAGACATCTCAAATGCGCAGGTGAAAGCTGCTCTCTCTAAAGCTAAAAACACAGCATCAATGGGACCGGATGGTGTCCCCAGCTGTGTGCTACACGAGCTAAATGAGGAATTAAACCCGCACATAAGGCAGCTGTTTAATCTCAGCCTTACCACAGGATACGTGCCCAAGGAGTGGCGTACGGCAACTGTGGTCCCACTCCACAAAGGCGGTGCGTCTACGGACCCTGGTAATTACCGCCCCATAAGCTTAACAAGTCTAGTCTGCAAAGCTATGGAGAGGATCATAATGGAGCTCATAAACAAAGATATAGGGGACTTGCAGACATTGGACCCGACCCAGTTTGGCTTTGTCAAGGGCAGATCATGCCTTTTGAACTAGGTCGACTTCTTCGAAACAGTCACCAAGGCCATTGATGAGGGAAAGGCAGTCCATACAGCCTACCTTGACCTTGCAAAGGCCTTCGACACAATACCCCACTCGGGTATTGTAGAAAAACTTACCAGCTTAAATGTAAACCCATATGTCACAAGATGGGTTGCAAACTGGCTTAAGGACAGAACCCACAGGGTTAGAGTTGCTGGCGCTATGTCAGACTCCAAGCCGGTCACAAGTGGTGTCCCACAGGGCTCGGTCCTTGGCCCCCTATTGTTCGGCATCTACTTCTCAGAAGTACAGGCCAACATGGGAGGACTTTGGCTGACAAAGTTTGCAGACGACTGCAAACTGGGCGCCATAGTGGAAAGTGCATCGGACACGGATATCCTTCAGAAGGGACTCATGGAAACAGATAGCTGGTGCCAGAGCCATGGCCTGATGTTAAACGCCAAAAAATGTATAGTCATACCCTTTGGAAAAAACAAGGTAACCCCAAGCTACCATATAGGTGGCAATCCACTAAGCACAGAAGAGGTTATCAGGGACCTGGGGACCCAGGTTGACAGTGGCCTTTCTTTTGACACTCACGTTGCTAAAGTGGTTAGAAAGACCTTCTACATTGCCCACCTGATCATGAAGGGATTCACATCCAGATCTAGTGAGGTCATTGTTCCCCTGTACTCTTCACTTATCAGACCAATGATCGAGTACAATGCCCCATTCGGGATGTATCTCACCAGACATCTGCAGCAATTGGACAGACCCCAAAAGTTCCTCACCAAAAGGATAAAGGGACTCCAAAATCTGTCATATGCTGCCAGATTGAAGAAACTCCAGCTCTATTCAGTTGCATACAGTCTGCTCAGAGGTGACATGTGCCTGACATACAAGGCCATGTCCAACCCGGAATTAATGGACATGCTCCACCTCAAAAAATCCAAATCCACCAAAACCACTAGAGCAAGCGACTTAAACCTTAGCACGGATATAAATAGGACGTGCTGGAGGGATAGATTTATCACTCAGAGACTCCCTATACTGTGGAATAAAATCCCGATCCATGTGAGGCAGAGCACCTCGCTGGCTCTGTTCAAGAGAAATCTTGACCTGTGGATGGGAGATCATAGGTTTATCCCGGGAATCATCTCTGTGTCACTGCTGGACAGAGGCACAATAAACTAATGGGCACAGTATTTTTTCATATAAGGGGTGGTGTAAGCCACAAAAATTTGGGCTAGGCTTATAAATGCCTTAGGGCAGACAGCCTAGTATAAACCTATGAACCTATGTACTATTCTACGAATCTGACTCAGAAATCTGAGGAGAAAACCCTGCATCTTCAAATTCACATTCAGAATCATGAATCTCTTCAAATGAGAATTTTTTTTTTCTTTTACCAGAAATCAGCTTACAAGCAGGATCAACAGCCTGAATTATACCCTGAGCCAGATCTAGTAAACTATGTCAGTCTAAAGAAACTTGAGCATGAGCAGTTTTTAGTTTTCTGTTTCTTTTTGATGGGAAAAATGAGACCAATAGAGTTGTTAATGGCAGCAGCTACTTTCCCAAGAATGGGCGCAACATTCTGACTAAACAGGCAAGACTTCTTGTTCCCTCTCCAGGACTGACAAGAGTGGCTCTCTCTTGTCTACTGAGGGGACCCTAATAGCCGCATAGGATGTGGCTAACCTCTGGTCCATACTGGCTGCAGATGCTACACCAGAGAGGATCTGGGCTAAAACATGAGTGGTTAGAAGAACCAGCTTTGGCTGCAGTAGAGTCACTCGCAAATTGTTAGCCTCCTGGGGTGGCAAAGACTATTTGCTTAACTTTTTTGTTTTGTGGCTGGAGGAAGGACCGATCATACAACCAGTAATTTGCCCCATGGTCAAGACAAAAACAGTGCTTCTTTCTCAAGGAAAACAAGCAGCATACACTGGTAAAAATTTAAAAGTTATTAAAAGTCACTTTTTTCTCATAAAAACAGCACTTAAATACCCCTTACCAGTCCCAAAAGTAAAATAAGTAACTTTAGCCACATAAAAAAATGGTTTACAACTACTTTTCAAACTGACAGGAAGGAAGTGCATTCCTGTTTAAAAGTACAGTCTTGTGACAATTTGTTAAAACAACAGAATCTTGAAACAACCACACCAACCGATAATTGATGTGTATTCAGGACGACCCCAATAAGTGCACAACTTCCTCAAAATGTTTAGATTTTTATTGCGGACAACAAAATAAAAACTGAGAACCTGGTACAAGTTTGAAAAAGGTTAAGCGCTTTCACTCACTATGTGCGCTTCTTCAGAACACTATTATACAGTGTAGATACCATTAAATATTCAAACTTGGCGCCAAAAAATCGCCTGTGACGTGTACTTAAAGGTACAATTCGTATAAAGTAGTATTCCATGATAAAATTCCATTTGGATCAATAACCTAAGAATATTTTCTTTTTCTTTAAAACCATTTGTTGTAAAAAATCCTTTTAAAAAAACAAGTTATGTTATATATGTTAAAAAGGTTTGTATTTGTATATAAAAAAGCGCTTAAAAAACGCTGTGCTAAAATATAACTACATATAACACTGACACTGGTCCACTTCTTATGTTGCTGAACCAAGTATAAACACTAGTAAGAACTAGTAAAAATGAGTGTTCAGGAATTAATATGCTATATTCAATATAAAAATGGAATGTAATATGTTTTACACATACAAAATGATATGTCTCGGTCCATAGGAAATCCATAAAATATATGAACGACAATCTTTGTGTATATATTCATAATTAAACACATTTGTTGACGTTCATGTGCCTATTGTCTGTCAGTTTTCCATCTCCAAAATAGGTTTACAAGAAATGAGGTTTACAAGAAATGAAATCATTCAAACCCGGTGGGTTTGTTGCGTCTAAATACAATTGCCATCATACTTCCTTAAAATTCAACAATTTCTTAACATCCCCTCCTTTCGGATTGCTATATATAATATCTAATATGGCAAATTTGAATTCATGATTAATCCTCATTTTTTCTACATGTCTAGAAAGTGCATTGGTAGAATCTTTTTTTGTTATACTATAAATGTGGTCATATATACGCTTTCTGAAATTTCTCTCAGTCTTACCAATGTAAAAACTTGTACATACCCCACACTTATTACCATCTTTGTATTACAATTCCCCTTTTTTGGTTTGACCACTTGTTTGTAATCATTATCAATACACATTTTGTTCACCTCTAGAATGTATTTACATTGATTACATGCTCCACATTTTCTAGTACCTTCCATGGAAACCTTCCTATCAATAATGTTCATGTTTTGCATGTTTTTCATACTATCTCTGGGTTTTTTTTGTAAAATTTTCTTAATATTGTCCCCCATTTTGTACACTATTCCAGGTCTACTACCTACAATTTCTTTAACATTGGCATCAGAATATAACAAATACCAAAGTTTATTCACTATGTCTATTATTTTATCAGATGTTTAGGATAGAAAGATACAGGATAGGACGCCATGAGTTGTCTTTTCTGGGTACCAGGATACCAGGAAAAGCCTTGAGTAGAAACCTTGTCCCTTTTCCTCTTCTGGTACAGTATGAATAGCCTTTATTCTTAAGAGAGAGAGTACTTGCTTTTGAGCCTCTGCCCACTGATTTGGGGGTAAGTCTGGCCAACCGTTTGGGGTTGGTAACATGTAGAAGTGAAATCTCCGTCCTTGGGAATATATATTTAAAACCCATTTGTCCTGGGTAATGAGTTCCCAGTTTTTTGCCTGCAGAGCAATCTTTCCCCCTAAAGGGGCAGCCAGTTGAGAAGTGCTTGGAAGTTTTAAAGTTTAAGTCATTGAGACAGCTTACCATAGTGGGGAGTCTTACCACTCCCGGATTTGGAAGTGGGGGCCCGCCACTGCTTAGTCCTGTGAGTACCCTGGGACTGAAGCCTGGGTGTTCTGCTGGTTCTGGGTTTGGACTGAGAAGGCCTGGAAGAGGCAGGAAAGGACCAGTTCTTACAGGGCCAATGCCTACTAAATCTTGGAGGCTGTACTTGTAGGAAATCTTTTAACAGTTTGCATAGATTTAGCTTTTTACTCCATCTTTTTAAGAACTTCTTCTGCTTTGCTGCCAAACAGGCGGTCCTAATTTAAGGTAGCATCCAGCAATTTAGCTTTAACATGATCTGGCAAAGATTGCTCCTTAAGCCAAGCGTGCCTTCTAGGTACAGACCCAGTGACAGCAGCCCTGCAAGATGCCTCTAGTGAATCAAAACCACATTGCAAAGTATGTTTTCCAACCTGTAAAGCAGAATGCAATACATCCTGAAAATGCTTATTTTCAGCACAGTCAGAAATCAACATCATTTTCTGTTTAAGTAATCCAATAATATGCTGCTGATACTTTAACATATGAAACTGGCAGTTTAAGGCCCTAATAGCCAAGGTTGCAGAAGTGTATACCTTCTTACCCTACCAATCCAGTGCCCTGGAATCTCTATCAGAGGGGGTAGGATTTTTGGCAGTAGTAGCTTTTATGCCCTTGGGTCCCTGTGAAATGGTCTGAGGATATGGAGTAGGATTTTTAAATGGAACTTGTGAGAGTCAAAAACCCTGTAATATCTATCAGGTTTTCTGGGAGCAGGAGGTAAAGAGCCAGGGGCCAAGCTAGATTCTGAAAAGGTATCATCAACAATTTCCAGTACAGGAGGAATAGCTAAAGCCCTGTGTTGGGGCAGGAGTAAAAAAATCCCTAAGCCCCTTTTTTAGAATCAGAGTAATCCTGGCTTTTCCAGCGAAAATGCTCCTAAGAAAATGCAAAGTTTCATCAAAAGAGAAATCCACTGGCGGGGAAGCAGAGGGAATATAGTCCACTGCATCAGAATCCTCATAGGTAGATAAGGGTAAATCCTGGTCATCAGAAGAAACATAAATTCCAGAATCCTGGTCAAAAGTATCATAAGCAAATTCAGTCCTAGGTCTCTTAGAGGGGGAAAGTTGGCTTCCCTTGATTAAAGTAATAAGGTCTTCAGCCATTCTTATCATTTGTTTTTTAGGCATAGAAGCCTGACCATGCGGTCTGGGAGTCAGTTTTCTAGGCATGGTTCAAGTTTTGGGCCTTGAAGAAGAAGATGGCGTTGGTTTAATATGCAAGTCAGTAGGCCTGAATATACCCTCAGAAGCCAGTGCCTGCACAGTGGCTCCGGACCCATCCAAGGTAGAGACATCCGCAGGTTCCACAGCCGAGGCATCTCGTGGCATACCGGACTCCGAATGGGTCTCAGTAGAGGCCTGCGAATCTGAAGTAGCAGGTATCAGGGGCTGCAAAAGCACCTCACTGAGTACCAGCGAACTGGTGACTAGCTTAGGAGAAGCGTCATCGACAGCTTTGGACCTAGGCGCCCTCTCTCTGTCTTTATCTTTGCGTTTTTTCGGAATGTCAGTACTAGGATGGCTTACCGAAGACATATCTGGATAATTGAACCGAGTACCAAAATATTTAGAAACGTAAATATACCGACAACGAATAGTTCGTTGTTTAAATAAGGCACAAAACCGACAGCGAGGTACGTCGTGGTCAGGGCCTAGGCAAGGAATACTGTACAAATGAAAATCTTTATGAGGTATTTGCTTTCCACAAGAAATACAATTATTGACTTTTACTGACATCGGTTTAGAGCATGAATAAGTTTCCCCAACGGGGTACTTAGCTTTAGTTGAAGACTTCGGTTCTGAAACTCGAAAACGAAAATTTCAGGATTCGGCCAACCGGCACTTGCGAACTGCTTCTGCTTTGGGCACCGCACGGCAAGAAAGACTGATGTAATGGCATCGGCTGCATGCTTTATACCCCTGACTACCTGACGTCACGGAAGAGGAGACAGCAACCGACGCAGGACCCAAGACTTTGATAATCAGGCCGACTAAGAGCTACTGCAAGCAGATAACCCAAATGTGATGACTGCAACAGTGAAACACCAGCAAAAGCCTACCATTGATCCTCGAAAGCCTGCAGAGGAGCACTCTGCTCAGCAACAGGAAAGCTTTGAAGTGACTGGTACTCAGACCTGTTTTTAGGCAGCTCAGCTTGAGCTGCCTGACAGTTTGTAGTCACTGAAGATGCCTTGAAGTCATTGAAGGTGCCCTGAAGTGTTGGAAGCTGGCTGACTGTTATATCCTTAGCAGGATATAACCAGAGTTACCAGATGTCCTTATTTCAGTGGGACTGTCCCGAGATCAGCAACCCAATCCTGAGTCTGGCACTGCCTTTTGAAAATCCCAGTGAAATAGCCTCTGCTTTGAGATTTTTGATTGGCTCATATACCGGCATACGAGCCAATCATAAAACACAATGCAAAGCCACTTCTGTTCAATTTGGAACAGCGAGCTGTTCCGCAGTGAACAGAAGAAGCTTTGCTGTGCAATTTTTGATTGGCTTGTATGCCGGCATGCAGGCCAATTATAAATTGCAAAGCCCAGCCACTTCTGTTGAATGGGAACAGCGAGCTGTTTCACACTGAACAGAAGAGGCTTTGCTGTGCAATTTTTGATTGGCTTGTATGCCGGCATATGGACCAATCATAAATCACAAAGCAGAGTAAGTTCTGTTTAGTGCTGTTCCACACACAGCACTTTATTTTTTGGTCTGTCTTCACTTAGCATGAAGGACCTTTTTTTTTTTTTTGTCCCTACCGAATATAGCTAAGGCTACTGCAGCAGTGATCAGTATGATGAACATCAAAACATAATACTGAAATCAGCATTAACAATAAAATAAAATTAAAAACAGAATTACAGAGCAAGAAATAAAGAAGCAAATACAAGAACAGAAAAAGTTACCAGTTGAAAACAGCACAATTAAAGATATACCCATATTTCCTACACCATACTCTAAAGTAGAATTCATAACATAACCCATAGTGACAGAAATTTACTTTAGAATAATGCAGCAGTATAAGCTCATCAACTTGTTCAACAATTTAATATTTCATATACTACAATATATACAGTAAAATATATAAAATACAATTATACAAATCTGAACATGCACTCTGAAAATACAACACTCCTAAAAATATCATTAAGTGAAAAGTGAATACAACACGTCAGGTATACAAAACAAGGTACATACTAAACTGAATATCAAAGTTCCTCTAAAAAATAAATAAGTAACCCAGCACTTGGCTCGCGTAGTGTGAAGGACAACCACTGTACTACAGTACAAAATTCTAATAATTTAAAGAAAGCAGTTGAAAAGCATAATAAAAATTGCCGCAGCAGCAATTATCACAACTGTTACAACAAATATCAAAATGGTTAAGCACTTTTGTCCTACTAGCACAGTATTACTTCAGAACAGTTAGGGAAATGCAAAACCTTGTATCTGTAGTATGTTAAGTGATGACTCATCAGAGTTCAAAGTTCAACAAATGAATAAGAAAAGTTAAAATCATACATAACTAGCCACAGTCAGTTGAAACAAAAAACATTAAATGCAAAACAATCTCATACCAAATAATTAAGTAAAAAATATGTACCATATAATAAAAACATTGCCATGTGTGCAGCACAAAATGAAATCAAATTAAACCCAAATTGAAAATATATGTTATCTTATAATTTAGCTGCCATATGTTTAAGTACAGATAAAATAGATGCATATTCATTCAAACCCGGGTGAGTAGTTTTAATTTTAACTGCCAATACAATTCTCGATATTCAATTTTCGTTTCCCAAGAGCCACCCCTAACATTAAATAGGATCATAAGTAGGTACTAGGCTATCTGAAAACACGAAAAACTAGAACTCGCAACAATCCAACAACTAATGAACGCAATAAAGTTCTAGTAATATTGCCACGATCCAATAAGTTAAAATCCTTTATTCAGACACATAAATAAAACTGATTTAGCGCTTTCATCTACGTGACCGTAGACTTCATCAGAACACTAGTATCTGATTACATGAACATATATATTCTGAAAAAACCGCCAAAATTATTCAATTAATTAATGATTATTATAAACTTAAAGTCACAGCTACTTCCAAAATACATTCATACCTTCATAAAAAACACCAAGTAACTGTCTGATAAACAGTTACTTATTGCAAATATATGTGACCTTACTATATAAAAAATATAAAGAATAAAATAAAACATTTAACTAGTAGCATACACCAAGGTGTACATGCCATCCATCTAATAAAAACAATTTCTTTCTGAATACATTTGCTTATTATATCTGTATATAAAAAAAACTACATAAGTAACTTTTACATATTAAGTTCAACATAAGCATATAATAGCATCAAAATATTCAAAACCCACAGTTAATAAGATAGGTACTAGGTACTAGGCTATCTGCTCGAGGGCATTTATAAGCCTATCCAGTGTGTCGGCTTTCGCTGCCCCATTGATTAATTAACTGATCCTCTGTCAAGCAGAGCTAATCAAGTGATCCCAGGGGTGTATTTTCTGCCACCCATCCACTCGTCAAGGTTTCTCTTAGTGTCTTAGTGAGGGGCTCTGCCTAACGTAATTTGGAATTCCGTTCCAAAGCATGGGGAGTCTCTGTGACAGGAATCTATCCTTCCAGCATGTTCTATTTATTGCTGTGGCGAGGTTTAGCTCACTAAAGCATGTTGCTCGCAGTGACTTGGATTTCTTTAGGTGGAGCATGTCTATCAATTCTGAGTTGGACATGGCTTTGTAAGTTAGGCAAAGATCACATCTGAGTAAGCGATATGCCACTGAGTACAGCCAGAGTTTTTTCAGTCGGGCTGCATAGGACATATGTTCGAGTCCAGTAATCCTCCTGGTGAGGTACTTTTCTGGTCTTTCCAGCTGTTGGAAGTGTCTTGTGAGGTACATCCCAAATGGAGCATTGTACTCTATGATGGGTCTAATGAGTGATGAGTAGAGGGGCACTATAACCTCTATTTCTAGATGCGAACCCTTTAGTACTTAGATGGGCCACATAGAAGGATTTCCTAACTACTTTGGCAATATGAATGTCAAAGGAGAGATTACTATCTACCTGGGTCCCCAGATCTCTTATTACCTCTTCTGTATTAAGGGGCCTGCCACCTATGTGGTAATTTGTGGGTGTTTTGTTTTTCCCAAACAGGATGACTATGAATTTTTTGGCATTTAGCGTGAGGCCATGACTTTGACACCAGGTGTCCGTCTCAGTAAGGCCCTTTTGGAGGATGTCCGCATCATCTGGAGAGTCAATTATGGCTCCCAGTTTGCAGTCATCGGCAAACTTGGTCAGCCATAGTCCTCTTGTGTTTACCTGTAATTCTGAAAAGTATATGCCGAACAGTAGGGGTCCCAGGACCAGGCCTTGCGGGACACCAGTTGTGACTGGTTTAGAGTCGGACGTGGAGCCCGCTATTCTTACCGTGAGAGTTCTGTCAGCCAGTTGGCAACCCATCTTGTGACATAGAGGTTTATGTTCAGGCTGGTGAGTTTTTCTGTAATACCCGAGTGGGGAATGGTGTCAAAAGCCCTGGGAGGTCAAGGTAGGCTGTGTGAACCACCTTTCCCCTGTCTATGGCCTTGGTGACTGTCTCGTAGAAGTCAACCAGGTCTAGTAGGCATGATCTGCCCCTAGCAAAGCCGAACTGGGTCGGGTCAAGTGTTTGGAGATTCCCAATGTCTTTGTTAATGAGTTCCATGATGATGTGCTCCATAGCCTTGCAGACCAGGCTAGTCAGGCTTATGGGTCGATAGTTACCAGGGTCAGTTGTGACCCCTCCTTTGTAGAGAGGAATAACCGTTGCTGTGCGCCATTCTATGGGCACGTAGCCTGTGGAGAGGCTGAAGTTGAACAGCGTGTTTAGGTGGGGGGTTAGTTCGTTCTGTAGTTTGTGCAAGACGCAGCCTGGGACACCATCAAGTCCCATTGACGCTGTGTTTTTGGCTTTTGAAAGGGATATTTTCACTTGTGTGTCTGTGATTTTTTGGGACACTACACTTTTCCGGTATTGTTGTGGGCCCTTTTGGGGGTGAGAGGGGGGTGAAGTTTGCACTGAATCTATCTGCCAGGATGTTGGCAATGTCAGTAGGTTCAGTATATTTTATGCTATTTTGCACTAGTTCAGTGCATAATTGCGAGTTGCCACTTAGATTCTTAACATAGCTAAAGAAGGCTTTGTGGTTATCTTTTGAATCCTTGGCTATTTTTCTTTCAAAGTTAGCCTTGAATGATTTCATGAGGGACCTTAGTTTCTTACTGATACTGATCAGGGATGTCTTTCCTTCTTGGGATTTGCTTTTTTTCTGAACTAGTTTCCTCCTCCTATTGTATAGCTTGTTTATGGCAGGGGTCCACCAAACTGGTTTCCTTCTCTTAGAGGAGTGAGTCTTGGTTTTGGTAGGGAAGGCACGATCCATGCATCCTTGAAGGTACTTACAGAGTGCATTTGTAAAGGTTTCTGCATCTTGGGCAGTGTTATCCTTTAGCGTGGGGGCTGTGAAACTTACCACCTCTGTCTTAAGTAAGGTTAAGTTTGCTTTAGAAAGGTTTTTTTACTGTGGTTTCCTTAGTTGGGGGTGGTGGTGGGGTGTGGACATCCAGAGTGATTAGTTTATGGTCTGATCTAACCAGTGACGGGCTGACTTCCGGTGTGGAACACCTGTCGCCCATGTTTGTGAGGACCAGGTCCAATATGTTTTCACCTCTGGTAGGGGAGTTTAACAGCTGATCCAGAGCGTTTGACTTGATGAATTCCAGGAAGCGCTGGGCCTGGGAGTTTGTACTCTGTTTTCCCAGTGAATGGTAGGGTAATTGAAATCGCCCAATATCAGGGTGTTCGGTAGGACCTTCATGTTTTCCAGTGTCTCCAGAAAAGTGGAGTGGTGGTCCTGGGTGATGGAGGGTGATGTGTAGCAGGCCACAATTTGCATTGCAGATTTGCCCGATGTTAGTTGCACATGGATGATCTCAGAGGTATCATGCTACGCCACTAACCTGGAGGTGTAGGTATCCTTGATGAATATGGATACACCCCCTCCTTTTGTGTTTCAGTCCGTGTTCTGTGGCCGAAACGTGTGGTAGGAGTTGTAGCCCAGTAGTGCTGGGGTGCTCTCTGGAGCTGTGAACCAGATTTCAGTTACTGCACAGATGTCCCGTTCTCCATACTGAGGAGTGATTCGAGCGTTTGCATTTTGAGATTTAAACTCCTGATGTTGAGTAGCATAACCCTCAGTTTTTTGTTAATTGTGCTGTTTACGGAAGTGGGTTTGACTTTTGAGCCTTGCCTAAAAAAGGCACTACGGGGGCAGCAAGAGCCTTGGCCAGTATTCAAAAGCCTAGGGGTGACAGGTGCAAGCCGTCTCTTGCGAAGCAACGCGACTTGTCGAGCATGTCAATTGCTGAAATTGATAATTTTATCTTTATACTGAGGTATCATTCTTGGTGAGGGCAGGATGCTACTCAGGGTTAGGGTCATACCAGCCTGGGCTACATGATCAGAGAGCTCTTCCATGTCTCTTTTCATGTAGTCCAGGGAGGTACGTCTCAGGTCATTCACACCAACATGAACAATGACAGAGTCATATTTGTACTTGTTCTGGAGTGACCTGAGTGCTTGTGATATGTGGCGGAGGCGGATTCTGGCTCCTGACAGGCAGCTAACAGTAACCTTCTGCTTGTCCAGCCTAGTGAGTGGGACGTCAGTGTGCCTGACTTATAGAGTCACATATGACTAGTGTGTTAGGTATATTATTTCACCTTAAAGGCTGTGATTGTGCGGCACACTGATTTTATGTTTTAGGTGTTGTCTGGTTTGTGACGGGAGGTGCAGGTTGTTTGTGTGTCTGCTTTGGGGGTCTCCGATGCTTTTGCAGGCTTTTATTTAAAGCCTCTGAGTATGATTTTGTGTATTTATGTGTATTTTTTGCCAGTGCTGTTTTAGTAGGTGTGTGTGTGGCTGGAGGTGTGGCATAAGTGTTAACCTTCTCCTCTTGACTTGTCTGCTCCAGTCTTGGGTGGAGACAGCTTAGCTTCCAGTCTGGCTGTATAATTGCATCTCTCGCATATGTTAGTGTTTTGTGGTAGGAGGAGAGGGCTGTCTGTGTACATGAGGCAGTTGTAACATTGCCTCAGGATACCTAGATTCACCAGCTGGACTGGAGAGTACACCTGAAATTGCCCTTTGGTCATGCCTGAATAGTATGGTGAGCTGCTTAGTCGCTTGGTTGGTGAGGTGTGAATAAAGAGCCTTGCTCTGCTGGGCAATCAGTGTCAGGGTATATTAGTGCTTGCTATTAGGTTTGAGCAAGTGCTGGGCTGTAGGATGCTTTTTGAGTGCTTAGGTTGAGAGTTAGACTAGTTTCAAGGGAAAAACTGAAGAGGAGGCTTAGTGGAGCCGGGAATAATTTAACCGGCACTGCCTGGTGTGCAAAACCGTGCAAACGCGGTTTTTATAGTAGGGAAATGAAAGAGATAGAAATTAGCCCAAAATGGCCAATAAACTTCTAACTTCTGGGCTGGAACCACTCCTCCAGGGACAGATGGGTTGCTCAAAGCTCCCCTCTCTCACAGGTGAAAAGAGAAACTTACTTCTATCCAAGTAAGGTATGGGCAACTCAGAAACGAGTATCACAGCCCTGAATTCAGCACTAGCCTGAAAACTGGACTATACAAGCTTAGAAAGGCAGGAAACAAGGATTTTTTTTTGAAAAGATAAGGCAAAAACAGTAAAAAATACACTTAAAACAGCTTTAAACGACTACAAACGATCAGAAAAGGCTATCACACTTTAGTGTGTAGCCTAGACCAGTTAAACAAATTATTTAAACAAAAAACAACTTTTTAAAAGTGCAGGCAGTCAAATAAGTACAATATGTGAAAAAAACAAGCTTTTAAATCACAATAAACGCTGGAATGACACAATTTCTAATAATCCACACAAGAACTTAGTGTAATTATTGCAGGACTCAGTGTGTTTAAACAAAGAATTATTTTTTTCTTGAAATAGCATAACTGTGTTCATAAATTCTCATTACAGAATGTTTTTTCCATTTTCCCTATATATAGAACCCCTCACACTCAGAACACAATGCTATACAAGTCCTATAGTCATGCAGATACCACTTGCTAAGTATATCTTAGTGTGAGGATAGTTTTGACAAAATAATACATTCTTTTTCCAAGATGTGTGGATACTGAATGCAAGCCTCATATCTCTTCAAATGTTTGGTGGCCAATGGAGGGTTGAAAGTGGTGTTATGCTCAAGAAAGTACAGTTGTGTACACTTACCATAAATGTAGATGTTCGAGGTCTTCACTGTTGCAGTCATCAGATTTGGGTTATCCCTGCCAGGGTAGCCCTCAGCCAGTCTGAATACCAGAGACTTAGTATTTCTGCATCGGTTGCTGTCGTTTGAAGACTGACGTCAGGTCGTCAGTGGTATAAAGAAAGGCAGCTGATGCCATTACATCAGTTTTTCTTGCCCTAACCAGTCCCAAAATAGGAGGCCAGGCTCTGGTGGCAAACCCCCACCACTGGTAAATAAATATCAATATGTCCCTTGTAAGGAAAGGAGAAAGCACAGTTTTGTACCTACCATAAATGTAGATGTTCGAGTGCTAATACAGCTGCAGTAATCACAAATGGGTTTTTTGCCGTCAGGCGGGTCCTCGGTCGGCCGAATTCCAAAGTCTAGGTCCGGCGTCGGTTGTTGTCGCTTCCTTTCCTGACGTCAGTGAGGCAGGGGTATATAAGACACAGCCGACGCCATTTTCTTCAGTCTTTCTTGCCCCAGATGTCAGGTGCCCCCAGAAGGAAGGCAATACATAAATTATATTTATATACATGCAATGCAATATAATCAAAAATCAGTAGTTGCAAGCAAATATACTATAGAAGGATAACCCAATCAGGTTGTATGAAGAGGGGTTAGGCCCTAGGCTTTTACCAAGAGGGGAAGGAGGGAGGGAAAACTGTACTGCAGCTGTATTAGCACTCGAACATCTACATTTATGGTAGGTACAAAACTGTACTATGTTCATCGTGCATACAGCTGCAGTAATCACAGATGGGTAGAATCCCAAAGCTACGCACAGGGTGGTAGGCACTAGGTGGAACTGGGATGAGCCAGAATGCCCTGCAACACAGCAGTGGCAAAGCCTGCTCTAGTTTTGGAATATAAAGGCAGGTGGTAGTGTTTTGTGAAGTTATGCACAGAACTCCAAGTGGCTGCCTCCAAACTATCTTTGGTAGGAACTCCTCTGAGGAAGGCTGTAGAGGTAGCTGTGGCCCTGGTGGAGTGGGATCTGATGCCTGTAGGGACAGATTTTCCATGATAGGAGTAACAAAACCGTATGCAGTGGCCTATCCATTTTGAAATTGTCTGTTTGGTAACTGGCTTCCCTTGAGCTCCTAGAGCATAGGACACAAAAAGTTGTTCTGATTTCCTGAAAGGCTTTGCTCTGTCCAAATAATAATGTAGCTGTCTATGGATGTCTAAGGAGTGTAGCAGCCTTTCCCCTTTGTTTTGAGGATTGGGGTAAAAGGTAGGTAAGTGTATGGCTTGATTTAAAGCTACCCTGGATACCACTTTAGGCATAAATGACGGGTTGGTTCGAAGGAAAACCCTGTCCTGATGGAAGATGAGAAAGGGCTGCACAGCCATGAGGGCCTGTAGTTCCGAAACCCTACGAGCTGAGGTAATGGCCAGAAGGAAGGCTGTTTTCCAGGACAAATATTGCAAATCTGTTGAGGCAGCTGGTTCAAAGGGAGGCAATGTTAATTTTTCTAGAATGTAATTAAGATCCCAGGCTGGCATTGGTTGTTTCCTTGGTGGTCTTATATTCTTAGCAGCTCTGAGGAACTGTCTTAAGAGTGGGTGAGAGAATAAGGGTGGATCAGTGTTGAATTCTGAAGAAATGGCTGAGGCATGGATTTTTATGGAGGAAAATGAAAGTCCACTGTTCAGCAGCTCAGCTAGATACTGTAATACCTGAGGCAAATTCAGTTTTCTAGGGTCCTGGCCTTTTTTGTCATTCCAAAAGCAAAACCGCTTCCATTTTGCGGAGTAAGCCTTTCTAGTAGATGGCCTTCTGGCCTCCAAAATGACATCCTGCACCTCTTTGGGGAGTAGGGTCTGTTGTGGTGTTAAGGAATTTTCCATGCAGCGAGATTGAGTGTTTTCAGCTGACTGTGAAGAGTTTTGTAGCTGTGCTGAGTCAGCAGAAGAGGCATTAGAGGTAAGGACCAGGGAGGAGTATGTGTTAGGCTCCTCAGGAGTGGGTACCAGTGTTGTCTTGGCCAGTCTGGAGCAATCAGTATCATCTTCGGTCTGTCTGCTCTTGCTTTCAAGAGTACCTTGGGCAGAAGAGGCAGACGTGGGAAAGCGTAAACTCTCCATGCTGTCCAACTGAATGAAAGGGCGTCCACTCTCCAGGCCTTTGGATGAAAGGTCCTTGAACAGAACTTTTCCAATTGATGATTCCTGTGGGAGGCGAAGAGATCTATGTCTGGCCTCCCCCACGCTTGGATTATCTTTGTAAACACTTGAGGATGCAACTTCCATTCGTGTGGATCTGTCATATTTCTGCTTAGATTGTCTGCCAGCGTGTTTTCCAAACCTGGCAAGTACTGTGCCTGAAGTTCAATTTGCCATTCCAGAGCCAAGTTCCAAAGTGTCATGGCTAGTCTGCACAGGGGGTATGAATGTGTTCCTCCTTGTTTGTTTATGTACCACATTACTGTGGTGTTGTCTGTTCTTATCAATAATTGTCCTGGATGCAGGAGGTCCTTGAAAGCTGTAATTGCATTTATCACTGCTAGCATTTCTTTCTGATTGATGTGGAGGTGCTTTTCCTTTTGGGACCATTTGCCCTGAATGCACCTGTCTGTCATGTGCCTCCCCCAGGCATAATCTGAGGCGTCTGTTGTGATGACTTGATTTGCTTGAGGCTTGCAGAATGGGAGACCTGTATTTGTTTGAGCCCACCATAGAAATTCCTTTTGCAAACATGGAATTATTGGTATTATTGTTTCCAAACTGTGGCTGTGTTGAGACCATACGTTTTTTAGGCACCATTGAAGTTTCCTCATATGCAACTTTGCACATGGGATTAAAAGAATGCAAGATGCCATGAAGCCCAGAGCCTGCAGGATTTTCCTTGCAGTAAGCCTGGTAATTTTTGCTAGTATTTTGAAGTACTGAGTTAGTTGCCCCTGTTTTTCTGGCATAAGATAGGCCATCTGGGTGTTTGTGTCCAAGTTGGCACCCAGGAAAGTTATTTTCTGAGATGGTGTTAGCCTGGATTTCTCTTTGTTGACTGTGTATCCCAGGGAATTCAGTAACCGTGTTACATAAGCCAGATGTTCCAGAAGTATGTGCTTGCTGTCCGCTTGGATCAGGCAGTCGTCCAAATAAGGGTAAATTTGTATCCCTTGAAGTCTGCAGTAGGCAATTACTGAAGCCAGGCATTTCGTGAATACTCTGGGCGCAGTAGATAAGCCAACGGGCAATGCAGAGAATTGATAGTGAATTGAACCTGCAAGAAATCTGAGGTATCTTCTGCAGCTTTGTCTGATTGGGACATGCAGGTATGCCTCCTTGAGGTCCAATGTTACCAGCCAAAACTCCTTGCCCAGCATGGGAAGAAGCTGCTGTAATGTGAGCATCCTGAATTTTGGTACGAGTAAGAATGTGTTTAGGATGGATAAGTCCAAAATGGGTCTCCAGTTGGTTCCTTTCCTTGGTACCAGAAATAGCCTGGAATAAAAACCTTGACCTTGTTCGTGAGTAGGTACCTCTTGAATAGCTTTCATGTCTATGAGCTTTGAAATTTGTAGTTGTGCCTCTGCCCTTTGATTGTGTGGCAGGTTTGGCATGCCTCTCATTTTTGGAAGAGTGTGAAAATGAAATCTGTAGCCTCTGTTTATAACGTCCAGGATCCATTTGTCTGTTGTGACAATATGCCAATTTCTTGTAAATAATGCCAGCTTTCCTCCCAAGGGTGCTGCCAGCTGAGACTTGCTTGGCATGGAAAGGAGGAAGTCATTGGGTTTGTTTCCTGTATTGTTGTGCACTGTCTTCGCCACCTCTTGGTGCTGGAGTTTGCCATTGCCTGCTTCTATATGATCCTTGTGATTGTCCTCTGCCCCTTGTGCGCCTGTATCTACCTCTTTGGGGCTTGTCCGTGGCTGGAAAGGACCAGTTTTTAGAAGGCCAATTTCTGCTAAAACGTGGTGGTTGAACCTGTAGAAAAGCTTTGACAGTTTGCATAGATTTGGCTTTTTCTTCCATTTTCCGTAGTATCTCCTCAGCATTAGTACCAAACAGCACATCCTTTTGTAAAGGAGCATCTAGTAGTTTAGGTTTCACATGATCAGGCAAGATTTGTTCCCTAAGCCAGGTATGTCTACGAATGACTGATCCTGTAACAGCAGCTCTACTTGAGGCCTCTAGGGCATCATAGCCATATTGCAAGGTGTGTTTACCCACTTGTTCTGCACTATGCATCATATCCTGCAACTCCTTCAAATCTGGTTGTTCAGGTTGAGACATTTTATTTCTTAATTGTGATAACAGAAACTGCTGATATTTAAGCATATGAAACTGACAATTTAAGGCCCTCATGGCTAGAGTGGCCGAGGTATATACCTTTTTTCCCCACCTTTCTAAGGATCTTGACTCTCTTTCGGAAGGTAGTGGATTCTTAGCAATAGAGGCCTTCATTCCCTTGGGGCCTTGAGAAATGGTTTCAGGGTCAGCATTATGGCTTTTGTAAAGAAATTGGTGGGAGTTAGGAACTCCGTAGTACCTGTCAGGCTTGACTGGGGCAGGAGGCAAGGAATCCGGATTAAGGCAAGCCTCCGAATAAACATCATCAAGTATGTCCAAGACAGGAGGTATCGCCAGAGGTCTGTGTTGAGGTAACAAAAGAAATTCCCTAAGTCTTTTCTTGGAATCAGAAAAGTCTTGGCCTTCCCAATGGAAGTGTTCCCTCAAGGTGTGCAAGTTTTCCCCAAAAGAAAAATCCTCTGGAGGAGATACAGAAGGAATGGACTGCTCTGCATCAGAATCTTCAAAAGGGGAGTAAGAGTGTTCCTCTACATCAGAATGTTCTGAAAAAATGGAGCCCTGATCAGAAGAGGGAGAATCGTCCTCCACTCTGGGTCTCTTGTCTGGAGGGGGTTGGGAACCCCTGATAAGAGTAATTAAATCCTCAGCCATTTTAAGCATCTGCTTTTTAGGCATGGGGCCTGGAGATGGGCCCTGTGCAACAGGCCTCTTGGGATGCCTGGCTGATTTGGACTTAGTAAAGGCCTTAATGGAAAAGGAAGATGAGGGTCTAAAAACACCATGGGTGGAAGTGGACCTGTCCACATTAGGAGGCTCGACGCTCACAGTGGCTTCGGTGGTTGTAGTCTGGGTATGGGCCGAGGTACCTGCGGTCTCGGTTACAGAAGACACAGCCAAAGAAGTGTCGTCAGGGACTGCATAGGCGTCTCGCTGAGAACCGGACCACGTGTAGCCGGTTTTGGCGTGGTGTCGGTGGAGACCGCGGACCTCGCGTGTCGGTCCTTGTCCTTGCGTTTTTTGGACAAAACGGTAGTCGGAGTCTCCGACGACATTTTATAATCAAAGGCTTTACCAAAAAGGTGTTGGGTGAACTCCGCCCGACGGTTAATAGTGCGTTTATTGAAAGTAGCGCAAAAGCGACAGCCCGAGACGTCGTGGTCTGGGCCTAAACAAGGTATGCAGAGGGAATGGAAATCCTTATGCGGTATTTGCTTCCCACAAGAAATACAATTGTTAACTTTTTCTGACATCGGTCTGAGGCAAGAAAAGTTTCCCCAACGGGGTACTTAGCTTTAAAGAAGACTTCGGTTTCCAATTTTTCGTAAATTCAGGAGCTGGCCGACCGGCACTTGCGGACTGCTTCTGCTTCGGGCACCGCGTGGCAAAAAAGACTGAAGAAAATGGCGTCAGCTGTGTCTTATATACCCCTGCCTCACTGACGTCAGGAAAGGAAGCGACAACAACCGACGCCGGACCTAGACTTTGGAATTCGGCCGACCGAGGACCCGCCTGACGGCAGAAAACCCATCTGTGATTACTGCAGCTGTATGCACGATGAACATCAACAAGGATGAACGGTAACAAAAAGAAAAAAGCAGGAAGGAGGGAGGTGAAACCAGGACTGCAACAGTGAAGACACTTGAACATCTACATTTATGGTAAGTGTACAGAACTGTACTATGTCCTTCGCGTTTCACTGTTGCAGTCATCACATTTGCGTAGATTCCCAAAGTTGAGGAAATGGGTGGAGGCAGTCAAGGAAGCTAGGGGCTGGCTAGGATGCCCTGCAAGATTGCAGAAGAAAAACCTGCCCTGGATTTAGAAAAAGAGAGGCAGGTGGTAATGTTTGGTAAAGGTGTGAACAGATGTCCAGGTGGCAGCCTCCAGGATGTCCCTGGTGGGGACTCCTCTGCAGAAAGCTGCAGAGGTGGAGGGTGCTCTGGTGGAGTGTGTCCTGACCCCCTTGGGGGGAGGCTTGCCATGCTGTTTGTAGCAGAAATGGGTGTAGTGTGCTATCCATTTGGAAATGGTTTGCTTGTAGATGGCTTTACCCTCTGCCCCTGATGCAAAGCTAACCAGCAGTTTATCAGATTTTCTGAAAGGGTTTAGTCATGTCCAGATAGTATCTGAGCTGTCTGTGTACACCCAGAGAGTGCAGAATCCTTTCCCCCTTGTTTTGAGGGTTAGGAAAGAAGGTGGGCAAATGGATGGATTGGTTGAGAGCCACACTGGACACGACCCTGGACATGAAGGATGGATAAGTTCTGAGGGCTACTCTGTCTACATGGAAGATGATGAAGGGTTCCACTGCCATGAGTGCTTGCAGCTCAGAAACTCTTCTGGCTGAAGTGATGGCCAGGAGGAAGGCTGTCTTCCAGGAGAGAAATTTTAGCTCTGGAGAAGAAGCTGGGTGAGCTTTTCCAAGACAAAGTTACGGTCCCAAGCTGGTGTTGGTGCCCCTCTGGGGGGCCTCAAGTTGTTAGCCCCTCTGAGGAACTGTTTGATCAGAGGGTGTAAAAAAAGAGGTTGCTCAGTAGGAAAATGAGCTGAAATAGCAGAGGCATGAATTTGTATAGAGAAGGAAGAGAGACCACTGTATAGCAGGTCAGCGAAGTAATCCAGAATGAGAGGGATGGAGGGCTGTACCGTACTGGCCCCCTTAGCCTGGATCCAAGTGCAGAACCTTTTCCATTTATCTGCAAAAGACGTTCTAGTTCTAGGGCATCTGGCCTCTCTGATAACATCCAGAACCTGTTTACTGAGGATGGCAGACTGGTCATGGGTGAGGGTATAAGTCAAGCTGCCAAATTGAGTATCTGCAATTGGGGGTGCATACATTCCCTCTGGGTTAGGAGGTTGGGAATCTGAGGATGATTCCATGGGGGCAGTGGGGACAGGCTGCGCAGCAAGGGGTACTAGTGCTGTCTGGGCCAGTCTGGAGCTATAAGAATGGTCCTTGGTTTTTATTCCTTTATTTTGATCAGTATCTTGGGAATTAGAGGTAGGGGAGGAAAGGCAGAGACCGAGAATTTTACCCAGGGGAAGGACAGGGCATCCACTTTCCCTGCCATGCAGTGATGCTCCCTGGTGCAGAATTTGCTGAGCTGATGGTTGGTGTGGGACGCAAATAGGTTGACCTCGAGAGTTCCCCATTTCTGAGTCATTAGTAACAAGGTGTTTCTGTTGAGCTGCCACTCATGGGGGTCCAAACGTCTTCTGCTTAATTGGTCAGCCAGGGAGTTGAGAGAGCCTGGCAGGTATTGTGCTAACAGGTGTAGTTGCATGGAAGAGGCTGTAAACCAAAGGGTCATGGGCAGCCTGCACAGCCGGTAGGAGCGAGTCCCTCCCTGCTTGTTGATGTACCACATCATTGTGGTGTTTTCTGTTTTGATCAGAAGACACCCTGGAGAAAGAAGGTGTTTGAAAGCTATCAAAGCCTGCTGCACAGCCATCATCCCTTTTTGATTGATGTGCAGGGGGAGTTGATGGGGGTTCCATTGGCCCTGTATGCAACTGCCGTCCAGGTGTGCACCCCAAGCATAGTCTGATGCGTCTGTGGTGAGGGTCTGGGCGGCAGGGTGTGGGGAGAAGGGCAGTCCCTTGTTGTGGGAGCAGGCTGTTGTCCACCAAAAAATCCCTTCCTCAGGCAAGGAATAATAGGTAAAAGAGTTTCCAGATCTTGAGAATGTTGACACCAAAGGCTCTTTAGGTACCACTGAAGTTTCCTCATATGCAGTCTGGTATATGGAATAAGGAGTACGCAAGATGCCATGAACCCCAGGGCTTGCAGGATTTTCCTTGCAGAAAGCTGGGTCCTGGTGGCCACTTGAGAGACGTAAGCTGATAGGAAACTTTATTTCTCTGCTGTTAGGCATGCCATTTGAGATGCTGTGTCTAGACTTGCTCGCAGGAAGATTATCCTTTTGGTGGGTACTTGTTTGGGATTTCTTTTCTTTGATGGTATACCCTAAGGAGGTCTGTAGGTCCTTTGCAAAGGCTAGGTCTTTAAGCAGCATTTCCTGGTTGTCTGCCTGAATAAAGCAGTCTTAAGTAGGAGTAATTTGAATATTGATTTGTCTGCAAAAGGCAATGGCCGGAGCCGGACATTTTGTGAAAACTCTGGGAGCAGTAGATAAGCCAAAGGGAAGCACAGAGAACTGAAAGTGTTGAGATCCTGCCCTGAAGTGAAGATATTTTCTGCAGGACTCCCTGATGGGAATGTGGAGGTAGGCCTCTTTTAGGTCCAGGGTTGGCTAGCCAAGCGTCCTTGGAGAGCATGGGTAGTGCTGGAGGGTGAGCACTTAGAATTTTGGGATCACCAGGAAGGTGTTTAGAATGGATAGCTCGAGGATGGGACGCCATGTGCCCTCTTTTTCTGGGTACCAGAAAAAGTCTGGAGTAGAAGCCTTGGCTATTTGCTCTGCAGGAACGTGTTCTACTGTTCCTAGAGCAGGGTATGGATTTGCTTTTGAGCCTCTGTCCACTGATTTGGTGGTAGATCTGGGAACCCTTCTGGGGTTGGAATGGTGTGGAAGGAGAATTTGTACCCCTGCCTGAGTCACAAGGTTCAGAACACATTGGTCCTTGGTAATGGTGGCCCACATGCTTGAGTGAAAGGAGAGTTTTCCTCCTAGGGGTATGTGATGGTGGGCAGAGGCGAGGTCGGGAGGGGGTGAGTCATTGTGAGGTTTTTACCATAAGGGTGGCTTAGAACTCCCTGGTTTTGAAGAGGAGGCAGTTCACTGCTTAGATCTCTGCAACCCCTGGGACTGCTGTCTTGGAGGTCTGTTTCCATGGGGCCCAGGCTGGCCCTGTTTACTAGGTGCAGGAAAGGACCAGCGCTTGGAAGGAAAATGCCTGCTGAACCTAGGGGGCTGTACCTGTAAGAAATCTTTAACTGTCTGCATGGATTTTGCCACCACATTTAGGACTGGGGGGATGGCTAAGGGCCTGTGCTGTGGAAGGTCCAGGAAATCTCTGAGTCTCTTTTTAAACTGTGGGTAGTCTTGACTCTCCCATTTGAAATGCTCCCTTAAAGTATGCAGGGTTTCCCCAAAGGAAAAATCCTCTGGGGGAGAAGCTGAAGGAATAGATTCCTCTGCATCAGAATCCTCATATGTGGAGCGGGGCTGCATGTCTTCATACTCAGATGCATCGGATTCATCTGAGTCTTGTTCAGACAAAACTACTGGAGACAGACCTCTTTTTCTTTTTGAGGGAGTGGCTTGGCTTCCCCTAATCAGCATGATAAGGTCCTCTGCCATTTTAAGCATTTGTGACTGAGGCAAGGGAGCAGGCACCAGAGAATGGCTGGTAGTTGGTTTCTTGGGGGGTGGTTCAACCCCTGGGCCTAAGGAACTTGGTTGTTTTAGAAAGAAAGGTGGCCATGAAAGAAGGCGTCAGTTTATGTCTGGATTTGGTGTTGTGAAGGACTTCCTCAGAAGCTGGTGCCTTCACAGCGGCTCTGGAGGATCCTTAGACGAAGAAGAGTTCTGCGGCATACCGGACGCCGAACGGGTCTCTGTAGCAGCCTGCAAATTAATTGAAGCGGGCATCGGGCTGCGAAAGCACCTCACTGAATTTCGGAGGACTGACGACCAGCTTGGCGGTAGCGTCATCGGAAGGTTTGGTCTTGTGCGATCTCTCTCTGTCTTTACCTTTACTTTTTTTCACAAGATATGCTGTCGGATGACTTACGGAAGCCATATTGGAATTCGAGGACTGTAATCGGAAATATCTGGCTACAATAAGGGCCCGATGATGAATAGTTCTGGAGTTAAGCAAAGCACAGAACCGACAACGAGGGACGTCGTAGTCTGGGCCTAAACAAGCGACGCAGTAAGCATGGAAGTCCCGGTGTGGTATTTGTTTTCCCCAGGCGAGACAATTCTTAACTTTTTCTGACATCGGTTAGTGCAAGAAAAAAGGATCCCCAACAGGGTACTTCACTTTCGAAGACTTCAACTTCAATTCAGAAACGAAATTCAGGTAGCGGCTGACCGGCACTCATGCGAACTGCTTCTGCTTTGGGCTCCACGGCAAGAAAAACTGATGTAATGGTGTCGGCTGCTGGCGACCTGATGTCAGTCTTCAAGCGACAGCAACCGAAGCAGAAATACTAAGTCTCTGGTATTCAGGCCGGCCGAGGGCTACCCTGGCAGGGATAACCCAAATGTGATGACTGCAACAGTGAAACACGAAGAACATCTGTTCTAACATTTCTGCCAACTTTATAAATAAAGGTGGGGGTTTCACACAATGTCTTACATATATTGTCATCAACTTTAAAAAAAAATTCCAATTTATAATAATTACATTTTCCTTGGAGTACCAAGGAGTTGATAAAACTTGTATTTTGATTAGTTTGAGATATACTATTGGGTTTTGCATCACGGTTGTCGATTGAGTCATCCCATAATAAAGGCTTGAATCTTGTACCTCAGCCTTCAGATATTTCTTTTTTAACTTTAGCTAAGAACTTAACTGGATATCCTCTCTCAAGAACTATTCCATCGGAGTTGTCAATTTTCACTCTTCCTCAACTGCCCACCCACCATCCCCCTCCATATTTCATAACTGACTTCTGAAGGAATTAGGTAGTTCAGGACACATGTCCTTTGCATTGAACTCCAGCTACGGTCTTTCTTTTATAGGCTTCTTGTCAAGCTGCAAGCAAGATCTGAGGGATGTTGGGGTAGTGCATTATGAGTAGGGAAGGAGCTTGAGAGTTCGTTGGTTGCCACAAGCTAGTAAAACGACCAAGTCGGGTCAGAGGATCGAATCCAATCCCATTAGTTAAGGAAGAATGAAAATGGACAACACAGATAGAATGTTATGGTAAATACACGACTTCTTTTTCCTGCTGGTCCATTCCATGTATGAACAGCCCAAGATACTTTCTTTGATCTGCTGACCCCCCCCCCCCCCCTCCAAGCCGGTATTTCACACCAGGGTTGCTGTGGCCTGAGTGCTGTTCTCTGCGTTTGTTAGCACTTTACTGCAACTGCCACCACTCTTTACTCTACTGCTTCAGTCTTGCCAAATCCTACCCTAGATTCTTCTCCTCATTCTCCCCTGCCATACAACTATCTTTGCGCCACAGGCAGGAAAGACTGAGCCTGTTCTCTGCTCCCTCCGACATGTCTGAAGAGTACTGGACCAAGGGCACTTGATAGCTGTTCTATGTCAGCAGACATTTTCCTTATTCCGGACACTATCCTTTTCATCTCAACACTTTGTGTCCTACAACTTATTGCTTCATGCCAGCAACATGCACTCACAAATGACTAAGCACAATGTAATAAAGTCACAGGGCATGTGGATTGCTCGTGTGTCCAGAGAAACAGCTAATTTTCTAAAGAACTTGCAAGACCTCGATGGAGATTTGCTTGAGAGAGCATATGAAAGTGGGACTATTAGATATATTTTTGATCCCGTTAAAGACATAAAAGCAAGAGAGGACACTTTCTTATATGAACCAAAAAAGTTTTTTTACATGACTTCATAAGTTCCTAACTTACCACAGGAAACAGAAACTGAAAAGAAGTATGACCTTAACTTTCAGTAAAGATGCCCATGAGATTAAAATGATAATTTGTGACAACTGGTTCATTCTGTTCTACTGACAGACTGGTGAGCAAGATTCTGGATCCCGGCCCATCTGTTTTAAAAACAAGTAGGAATATTAGGACTCATCGAGAAGAGACATTCAATAAGGACAGTATGGAGAGGCTTGGTAACCTTTAAATGTGGACCCCCCCCCCTTTCTGTACCTTTCGTGAGTTCAAGAGCTGCTGAGATTTTTTTCATTTGCCCCAGTACAGGCAAGAAATACAGCAGTAAGGTGGCTGAGAATCACAACAGTGAAGAGATTGTTTACACAGCCCAGTGCTGTTTTTTTTTTTTTCTTTTTAATGTAGGGAAGACTATTTCTAAGTTTAAAAGGAGGATAACCCAACATACATCTGAAATTAGAAATAGACTAAGCAAGAACCATTTTGCACAGCACAGCACTGAATCACCATGCTATTCTTTTTTCACATTTTGGACGTTATCAGGATGGGTGCCATTCAAGGGAAACTGTAATGCCACTCTTGCAAAGGAGATGGATTAGTAAAATCACCTTGATGCTTACAAATGCCTGGGCTTAATTCTGCTTGTTCAATTAAATGCATTCTTTAGCTTAGGAAACTGGACCACAAATTACTGTACTAATGGTTTTGACATGAATATCTGTGCCTTTCTTGGACATTTTTATGGCTGTAATTTTGATGTTTTCTTCTTGTTTTCTGTTCTGCTACAACATTTACACATGCATAATTATTTGCATTTCCTTCACACACATTTTATTGATTTTTTCCCCTATCTTTAGTGTATGATTGACTTTATGGATGCTCAGTTTTAACAGTAATCTGATGAAGCTCTATGGGTGAAAGTGCTTTTCTTTTTTTGTTTGTTTTTAATATGCTTATGATTACAGGTTTTATTTTGATTGTATTTTTATCTGGGATGTTTCTTTTACATCACATATTTTCCAAAGTTGCTACAGCAGGTGCTGTTTTCTTGATTCACGTGCCTGTTGTCACACATGCATTCATGCGTACACACACACACACACACACACACACACACACACACACACACACACATGCACGCACGCACTGTTTTTCACTTCAGCTCTGATGTTTTTTTTTTTCTTTTTAGTTTTTTTAATTTCCCTCCTTTTGGAAAGATTTTGTTGTCACCTTGGTGCTAAATAGCCTTTAGTGAAGGGAGTTTTTTGACACTAGGTTGCTTTCTGGAGACAGACTAGGAGTTAATTACTAGTTGTTTTATTAGTACTCTTTCTGTTTTTTAGTACAGTTTGGATTGTAAAAAATGACTTGGGTTACATTAAGCTAGCTTTTAGTTGTAGGCTAGGCTCATTACTGTGTATAACGTTACCACTCATGACTTATGATACTTTGTGCTTTTAATGTATATATTAGTTTTCCATCAGTTAAAGTTATTACAAAGTTGATCTGATGAAGTCCAGTTGGTGGACAAAAGTGCTTATCATAATTTAAAGCAGAGTTATGGTAACTAACCCTGTTCAAATTTGTTTCAGCTTTACTGAACTTTCTTAACCCACCAGATGTGCAGTAGCAATCCCCACCCAACACCCAGCAGCAGTGTGACATTACAGAGCAGTCACGAGTGAACATTTTCCTGTGTTTTGTTGTCTGCATGAATATTCATTGGGAGTTTTTTTTACTGTGTCCGGTAATAACGTTGCTTTATTTATTTATTTATTTGAGGTTCCCTGATTTTTTTTGCTAGTTTTCATTTATTAGACAGTATTTAAAGCACATTTAGTTTTTGTTTAAACTCTGAACTGTAGTTCACAGCACAATAACAGGCTATTGGCCAGGAGGCCTTTATTAGCCTAGCCAAGAATTTCACTCATGTTCCCACACAGCCAGTACCCGTTTTCCCAGTCCGGCAAGGACACAGGTGGGATCTCAGGGGTATATTTTCTATTTCTCATCCAGTCGTCCAGGTTCCTCTTAAAGAGGGCTAGTGAGGTACTCTGCTTGACATGGAGAGGAAGTCTGTTCCACAGATGGGGAGTCGTCGGGACACAACTCTACCCCACCAACAGGTTTTATTAATGTCAACACAAACTGGCGAAACAACCGATAAACACAAAAGCAGGCTCAGTGGCAAATATGTAGTCGTAAAAAAGAAATTTATTTAAAGCGCTTTTCGTCAGCTCCAACAGCTGACTTCCTCAGAAACAGTCACATCCAGTAAAAGGTTCATTATATATACATGAACTCAATGAATCAATACTAATTACGTTCAACTGATGAACATAATTAGTACTGATTCATTGAGTTCATGTATATATAATGAACCTTTTACTGGATGTGACTGTTTCTGAGGAAGTCAGCTGTTGGAGCTGACGAAAAGCGCTTTAAATAAATTTCTTTTTTACGACTGACTGCATATTTGCCACCGAGCCTGCTTTTGTGTTTATAGGTTTTATTAATGTCACAGACCAGGTTAAGAGCTTGCATGTGGGTT
>NC_056747.1:1174090337-1174290337 GCF_019279795.1 Protopterus annectens | reverse complement strand
GCATGTGATGTCCCATGCACCATGCAGCAGCCAGGCTAAGCTTTTGAATATGAGCTGGACATTCGGGTCGCCTCAGGCAGAGGATCCCTCATGTTAGAATACTGCAACATGAGATTAAAAGGACATTACTGGTATTCTTAATGTCAATGTAAAATAAAAATGTATTTCACAAAAGTCTGCTTTTGTAGTATGCTGCTACCTACAGTACATATTTAATTAAGTAGTTAATTTACTTTGATGGCATATTTTTCTGTAGCAGCAGTAGCACCAACTGAAGTCTAACACTTTTTTTACTCTACAGTTTTTTTTGCTGCCGAGTACTATTTTATATACATTGTTTATGTGAATTTTTGTATTACACACAAACTACAGTAGAAACTGTTACAGGTGCAGACTTGCAGCACAATTTCTAAGTAATAATCACAAAGCAATGTATGCATGATGTCACAGGAAAATCTGCACGCCATGCCAATCATGCAACATTTGCATATCGCATCACCAGCTTTCTGCTTGTCAATCACGCTGGCCATGGCCACTTCTGCACAAATTGGCCAGTAGGTTAAGACAGTTCAACAAAGCCTTTGTTTCTTCAGTACCTTCACAGAAGGGTAGTTAACACCTGATGTGTGGACTGTTTATTACTGTTGATTAATACTGTAATGTTTAAGAGAGTTTTTTTTTAATTTTTAATTTTTCACAAATAACAAGGAAGTGAAGTCAGCTGTCTACCTTAACCCTGGGGAGAGCCATCTCCTCACATGTCTGTTGTGGTTTTTGTTTATCAAAGACTAAGACATCTCTGACTTCTTTAACATTTTCTGTGTCTCAGGTAACCAAACAATCTTTAAAACGTTTTTGTAACACTGCTGACACTATACCTAGAGCAGCTGCTACTGGGTCAGTGATGAGAAGATTTGCATGGCTATGTTTACAGAATTTACCAGAGGATATCAAAGCTGAGATCCTGACCCCCCCCCCCCCCCCCCCACACACACACACAATAAAGTGTTATTTAGTTCTTCCTCCGCTAAGTTCTTTAAAATTTTTGATGGAAGGTGAAAGTTAATTCAGGGGGGTTACCCATATTTTACAACCCCCATGCCAAAGTATAATAGAAACTTTCCTTCCAGGTCACTGTTCATGTTCCTTTTATAGGAAAGCAAAATAAACAATCTCTGCATAGCACAGGTGAACAAAATTTCAGAAAGCAATTGTGGGGAGGTTCAAAAAAAGAAGGCAGGATCCTCAAAGAACTTAGGGCAAACTGAAAAAGCAGACTGACTTTATCCCCCATTGTTGTTTTTTTTCCCCTTCCCCACCCTGGCAATCCAGTAAAGCTGTCCCAAAGTCTAGGTCTTCACTTTCCTCAAAAGCAACAGATAATTCATGACACTTGAGCTCTGAGAATTATTCAGAAACGCTGCAACTGGCAGTGGGACTGCCCTTTTTTCAGGGGAAATACGCTCTCATAACTTCTCCCTTGATAATGTTTTTAGGGATATCCTCTGGATACATCCTTCAAGATGGATTTTCTTCCTCAGGACAAAGTATAATTTTACAAGAAATGACTTCTGATATTCTCCAACAGTTTTTGACATCTTCCAGGGAACATCTCTGGATTATGAAAAAATAGTTTTTATATATGTCTAATTTGTTATAATTATTTAAACTGCAGATATTTTTGTTTTATTTTTGAAGATCGTAAAATTACTGTTCTTAAAATGTTTTGTAATAATTTGGAGCTTTTATCCCCAGGGCTCCGCTATAAATTAACTTCTACCCTGTCAGACTTTCCCAGTAAGCAAATGTCAATAAATAAAATAAATTATGACTTTCATATCCCCTGTAATTCTATGATTCCTTTGGGCAGTCTTCACATGAGAAAAAAATCAGTGCTTCCTCAAATCAGTTTAGACCCATCACTAGCATCCCCCATCATTTCAGATTGCAGTACTGGGATTTATAAACAGGAAATTAATTTGTTGGCTGGGCCAGTTACATCTCAACCCAGACCTTCCTTCTCCCTTCTAGCCCCAGTCTATCTGTAACCACAGACTCCTCAAACTTAGCTTGGAGAACTTTTTTATAAAGGGTTTGAAAAGCAAACACAACATACTGAAACACATAAATGTCAAAGAAATGATGGCACTAATAAATGCTCTCAAATCTCTAAACCATCTTTGGGTTCCAGGCCCTCTACTAGTAATCACAGACAACACCATAGTGGTACAGTAGATATGAGAGGACCCTTCAGACTAGCTATGGTAACATGGGAGCTAGCAACTCACTGCAGTCTATCCTTACAGACTAGCTAGGTTCCATAAGAACAAAATATTATTGCAGATAAGCTGAAAAGGACCAAGAAATACCCCCATTAATAGAAGTTGAACCCATAGGTAGTCCAGGAATTGGTCCACCTGTGGGGAACTCCCTAAGTAGATTTGTTTGCCTCCAATCACTGCAGAAATTCAAGCAATTCTGCCCCAGGACTCCTTGTACAAAGGCTTAGAAAACAGATGCCTTTTCACTCCCATGGACAGGAATGTTTCTGTATGATTTCCTACCATTTCCTCTATTAACCCGGGTTCTTCTAAATATTCAGAAGGCATCTTCCGGAATAATTGTGGTGACCCACTTTTGGACCGGGCAACAGAGGTTCTTTCTTCTTTTGAAAATGGTCAAGGCCAATTACCACTAATTTTCTGACCAGATGACTTAATCACACAGGATGGGGTTGTTGTATGATGCACCTCAACCTTCAATTTCTTCACCTCACTGTCTGGATGATAGAATTTTAATACCTTTTAGAGAGTTACTTTCAGGTCATCGAGCACTGTTTAGCAAAGACAGGCAGATATTGTTGTATGACTTTGGAGTTTGTATGTACATGTTTGGGGTGTGGAAAGTGCAAGCGGGGGTTCTCACCTGAAAAAAAGTCTATCACCAAGGTTTGATGGAATTAGTTTCAGTGAACTCCTCTTGATCTGTGTGTGTTCGCTTAAACTGTTACTTAGTTGACTTATCTCTTTTAGGCACCTGTTTTCTGAGGACATGCAGTAGGTATTGTAGGCAGCAAGAAACGTGCTACTAGAAAATGACATTTGTTTAAATGTAAAAGATTTCCTAGTTCGTGCCCAAGTGCCAGGACCCTTTCCAGACCCAGACACTTCTGGATTTACAGCACTTGTACAAGTAATCATATCCAGGCCTTTCTTGCTCTTATGTCAAGTTTCACCTCTAGGCCATTTCTGCTTGTCTGGCCATAGATCCCCATTTTCTCCACTGTAGTGTGATCCCTGAGTTGATATATATATATATATATATATATATATATCTCATGTATAGATAGCTAGAGGGTGTGTGGGGGCCATAGCCCCCTACCTAGGTGGGTTTTAATTCAGTGTTTGGGCAAGTGTTTACTTAGCCTGGGAAAAACTTCGCCATCTGGGTATTTAAGTTTTCACAATTTTCATTTCAGGAAAATGGATTTCAATTATATGAGGTTCAACCTTTCAAAGTAGATCCGTGTGTACGCATATATGACACAGAGACCAACAGAGATGGAAGAAAGGCCTGACAATCTAACTCCATTCTCATTACTTGCCTAATAAACTCTGTATACGTTGACGGCTGTTCATAGGGTGACTACAGGAGCTGGCTGTGACTTGACAGTAATGGGTAAATTTAAAGCACTGTTTGTTAGAAAGTAATTAAATACAGCTTTACTACAGCCCTTCTCTTGATGGTTTTTACTGAACAAGTATTACCCTTTTAGTCTAAACAATTCTACATATATTTTTCAAGGTGCACTGAATAACACCTTATCTACCATTCATACCCACTTTTACCTTGTTAGACTACATATGTGCATGCTCAAAAACAGATGAACATCGTAAAATTACAAGTGTATACCTTTTTAAATAATACCTCTGTTTACTGTGATCAGCTCATTTTAAGAGTACACATAATATTAGTTCAAACTAGCATTCTACTATCCTTATTTATACTTTTACTTGTAGTACACTCCCAAAGTTCTGCAGGATCCCTCTCATAACAATATGTGTACCTTAGTTTAATGCATGGGAGTTAAACGCTAAAGTCTTATACGCACGTCCTCAAGTACTCCATTCATTCTCCTGCATGTTATCTTTATCATGTAATTTACCTTGAGAGACAACACAGTACTGGCCAAGTTGGTTCTCTGGATTTCAGGCACATTTGTTGTCAACATTTCATCTCTATAGGCACGTTCAGTGTAAAGGCGATAACATTTTCCGGGTCCTGTTCTTCCAGCTCTACCTGCTCTCTGCTTTGCTTGAGCCTATAGGGATAAAAGAAAGTCAGCCTGTAAATGAAAGGATGAAGCTATTTATCAAAAGGGAGCCAGTGGCAAAACTATTTAAGATACTTGCATTCATGGTTTTCCTATTAGGATTTAACACACTAGCATGGAAAGTAAGTGACACAATCTCCAAGACATTACATTAGATTTTTTTCTGCAGCCTGTAGGCCTAGAGCAAAGTTTCATGCCATGTCATCAACGTTTAAGCTCCAGGGCACAGTTCTAGTTCACGGTGTCAACTTCAGTAGGACTGGCAGCCCAGTTTCAGAATCTGTCATCCATACCTGTAAGGATGAAGGCACAATTGTAGGTCATGCCATCAATTGTTATAGGCTTGAAGATACAGTGCATATCAGAAAGTTCAGTTTTACGCCATGCATCTATGTCTCTAGGCATTAACGGACAGTGTCAACAGGCTATGACAATGCTTGCAGACCTGAAGGAAGATTTTTATGGAAAGCAAGGAATATTAGTACACATGAAGTTCCAGTTCCAGGATACACCTCCAAATGACTGGACAGGTTAAAGCGAGTTATTGTTCCAAATGAAACAGTGAAAAGCTTGAGCAAACAAGTTGGGGTTTCAAGAAGTGAAATTTATTCTTTTGAACATCCAAGGTTCACAGACTGACAGGCACACACACTTCACGATCATATTAACATTCTTAACCATCCCCTCCATATAAAGCAAAAAGAAATAGAATAACAATTTTACAATATGCCCTGTTCCTTCATCAAATGCCTTTAAAAGCTCTAGGTTGAAATCTACCTTCTTAGTGAGACAGTCTGCCAGCAGCTTTTAGTAGGATAAGTTATCCTGAGTTTGAATGAGGCCTTTCATTCCAGTCAATTCCAAGCAAAGATTTTTTTTTTCTGTGACGGGGTTTTTGCAGGTCTAATTGCCTCAACCAAAGAATAATTAACTATGAAAGGTTATCTGAATGGTGTGAAACATTGGGTTGCCAGCTATAAGTTCAGAACACAGCACACTCTGTCAAGTCTATTTCACAAGGGAAAATCTTTGACTGCAAGACTACTACATACCACTCTTCTGACTTGTTTTGACAGCCAGGAAAAAAAAAGAGTGAGCATTTTCCCATCACAACAGTCAAATGTCACCCATCAGTGACACCATTATGTAAGTTTCCATGTGAAGAATCACCAAAGACTATTTTGGAGGAATTCACCCTTCCTCAGGGATTGAAATTTTAGACTTGTTTTTGCAGAATGGATTTTCCAAACAATCTTATTTTCTTTCTTGAATCGTCTGTACAGTGCCATGTTCGGTGCTGGATGCTAAACAGTAAGCACCGAAGACCACGTCTGGTCTGCTTTGCCTGGCAACCCAGAGAATTTGTTTACTCTTGACGTAAGTATTTCCATCTCAGATGAGTAGAGAGAGAAAGTACAGTTGTGTACCTACCATAAATGTAGATGTTCGAGAGTATTCACTGTTGCAGTCATTACACTTGGGTTATCCTGCTGGCAGGCTACCTGCAGTCGGCCTGAATTCCAAAGTCTTGGTCTGGCGTCGGCTGCTGTCTCCTCTTCCCTGACGGCAGTGCGCCAGGGGTATAAAAGATGCAGCCGACACCATTTTCTTCAGTTAGATGTGAGGTGCCCCCCGAACGGTAGGCTAAGAAATTATGCCAATAAAAGAGGATGCACTAAAATAAAACATAATCTTCATCTACAAGCAAATACACCACATAGGTTGTATAGAATAGAGAAGTACAGATAAGTCCCAGCAAAGAAAGGGGGATGGTGGGTGGGTAACCTGGACTGCAACAGTGAATACACTCAAACATCTACATTTATGGTAGGTACACAACTGTACTATGTTCATCGTGTTTCACTGTTGCAGTCATTACACTTGGGTTGAATCCCAAAGCTGAGGTTGGGTGGCTGGGCCTAAATAGAATTAGGAGAGGCTATGAGGCCCTGCAGAACTGCAGTGGCAAAGCCTGCTCTGGATTTAGAGTAAAGAGGCAAGTGGTAGTGCTTTGTAAAAGTGTGCACTGAAGTCCAAGTTGCAGCCTCCAAAATGTCCTTGGTTGGTACTCCTCTGAGGAAGGCTGCTGAAGTAGCTGCTGCTCTGGTTGAGTGTGGCCTGCTGCCCTTAGGCACTGATTTGCCATGTTGAGAATAGCAGAAACAAATGCAGTGGGCTATCCATTTGGAAATAGTCTGCTTTGAGATAGCTTTTCCTTGAGATCCTGCAGCATATATGCCACTAAGAGTTGCTCAGACTTTCTGAAAGCTTTAGTTTTGTCCAAGTAGAAGCGTAGCTGCCTGTGTATGTCCAAAGAATGTAGAATTCTCTCCCCCTTATTCTGTGGGTTTGGGTAAAAGGTAGGCAAGTGAATTGTTTGATTAAGAGCCATACTGGACACTACCTTAGGCATAAATGTTGGGTTTGTCCTCAGAGAAAACCTGTCCGGATGGAAAATTATGAAAGGTTCAACCGCCACTAGTGCCTGTAACTCTGAGACTCTTCTTGCTGAAGTTATTGCTAAGAGCAGAGCTGTTTTCCATGATAAGAATTTTATCTCAGCTGTACTGGCTGGCTCAAAAAGAGGCAGCGTGAGTTTTTCCAAGACAAAGTTGAGGTCCCATGCAGGTATTGGTGCTCTTCTTGGGGGTCTTATGTTTTTGGCCCCTCTGAGGTACTGCCTTAGTAGTGGATGTGAAAAAATAGGTGGGTCCGTATTGTAATGACCTGAAATGGCAGAGGCATGGATCTTAAATCGATGAAAAGGATAGGCCTTTGTCCAGCATCTCAGTTAGGTATTGTAAAATCTGAGGAAGATTTGGTACAAGCATGTCAATTCCTTGTGCCTGGTTCCAAGCACGGAATCTCTTCCACTTTTCGGCATATGATTTTCTGGTGCTGGGCCTCTTGGCCTCCAGAATAACATCCATAACTGCTTTGGAGAGAGGTGTGTTCTGAATGGTTACATTATCCGCCATGCAGCCAGATTTAGGGTTCTGAGTTGGCTGTGCAGTATCTGATTGTTTTGTTGGGTCAGTAAATGAGGAATTTGAGGCAATGTCCAGGCTGGGCCTTGAGACAAGCTCTTTAGAATTTGGTACCAGTGCTGGCGTGGCCAGTCTGGGGCAATCAGGATCATTTTTGGCTTCTCTTGTCTGACTTTTAGGAGTACCTTGGGGAGAAGAGGTTGTGGAGGAAAGGCATATACTGTAAGGTTTTTACAGCTGAATGACAGAGCATCCACTTTCCATGCTAGCTTGTGATAAGTCCTTGTGCAAAATCTCTGTAGTTGGCAGTTGTGAGGGGAGGCAAACAGATCTATGTCTGGGCATCCCCATTTCCTTGTTATTATGCTGAAGATTTGTGGATCTAGTTTCCACTCGTGAGGATCCATGAGGTTTCTGCTTAGTTCGTCTGCCAGAGTATTTGTCTTTCCTGGCAGGAATTGTGCTTGCAGGTGTACTTGATAAGTCAATGCTGTGTTCCACAAAATCATGGCTTGTCTGCAGAGGGGGTAGGAATGCGTGCCTCCCTGCTTGTTTATGTACCACATGACTGTTGTATTGTCCGTCTTTATCAGCAGTTGTCCTGGATGAAGCAGATCCTTGAAAGCTGTCAGGGCATTCTGGACAGCCAGCATTTCTTTTAGATTGATATGAAGATGCATTTGGCTTGTGGGCCATGTGCCCTGAATACATTTTCCTGCCATGTGGGCCCCCCAGGCATAATCTGATGCATCTGTTGTTATTGTCTACCTGGCAGTGGGTAAAGTGAAAAGCTGTCCCTTGTTGGGGTGACAGGCCTGTGCCCATCATCGAAACTCCTGTTGCAGGCAGGGAATGAGAGTAATTATTGTTTCCAGGCTGTAGCAATGTTGAGTCCAAACACTTTTAAGATACCATTGTAGTTTCCTCATATGCAGTCTTGCATATGGAATTAACAGAATGCAGGATGCCATGAAGCCCAAAGCCTGCAGAATTTTTCTTGCAGATAACTGGGTTTTTGTTGCCAATATTTCGAAGTAAGAAGTCAGTTGCCTTTGTTTGTCTGGCGTGAGATAGGCCATCTGGGCAGTTGTATTTAAGCTTGCACCCAGGAATATTATCGCTTGAGAGGGTACTAGTTTTGATTTCTTTTTGTTTACTGTGTACCCTAGGCAAATTAGCAATCTTTTTACAAACGCCAGATGCTTTAGTAGAATGTCCTTGTTCTCTGCTTGAATAAGGCAGTCGTCAAGTAGGGATATATTTGAATTCCTCTTTGTCTGCAAAAAGCAATTACTGGTGCCAGGCATTTTGTGAAGACCGTGGGCGCAGTAGATAAGCCAAAGGGCAGTGCAGAGAATTGGTAGTGCATTGAGCCAGCTATGAATCTGAGGTATCTTCTGCAAGATTGTCTGATTGGGACATGCAGGTATGCCTCTTTTAGGTCCAAGGTTACAAGCCAAGCCTTCTTGCCCAGCATGGGCAGAAGCTGCTGCAGAGTCAACATTCTGAATTTTGGAACGTCCAGAAAAGTGTTTAGAATAGACAGGTCCAGTATTGGTCTCCAGGCTTTGTCCTTTCTGGGTACCAAGAAAAGTCGTGAGTAAAATCCTTGTCCTGTAGTGGTACTCGCTGAATGGCCCTCATGTCCATGAGGGATGAAACTTGCTTTTGTGCCTCTGCCCATTGATTGTGTGGCAGGTCTGGCATGCCTTTTGCCTTTGGCAGGGTGTGAAAGTGGAACCTGTAACCCTGAGACACTATATTCAAGACCCATTTGTCCTGGGTGATCATGTGCCAGTTTTGTGAAAAAAGTGCTAGTTTTCTCCCCCTAAGGTAGCCTCCAAAAAATAAGTACTTGGTACTGGTAGAGTAAAGTCATTGGGACTGTTTCCTCCAAAAGCGGAGATTTGTCTTCTCAGCTTTTGGAGGTAGAAGCATCCCATTGTTTAGGCCTGTATGAGCCTTGGGGCTGGGATCTGCCTCTAGGGCATCTGCATCTGACTCTTTCTGGCCTATCTGACACTGAAAAGGACCAATTTTTTGAAGGCCAGTTTCTGCTAAATCTGGGTGGCTGTACCTGTAAGAAATCCTTAACTGTCTGCATAGATTTCACTTTATCCTCCATTTTCTTCAATACCTCTTCTGTCTTAACACCAAACAAAGTATCATGCTGTAATGGAGCATCTAATAATTTTGCTTTAACATGATCAGTCAGATTTTGTTCCTTTAACCAAGCATACCTCCTAATCACAGAACCCGTTACAGTGGCCCTACAAGAGGCCTCCAAAGAATCAAAACCACATTGCAAAGTATGTTTTCCCACTTGCTCAGATGCATGCAATAAATCCTGCATTTCCTTGTTTTCTGGACATTCAGAGTTAGTCAACATTTTCTGTCTTAATAGTGACATTAAGTATTGCTGATATTTAAGCATAAGAAATTGACAATTTAAAGCCCTTACATCCAAAGTAGCAGAAATGTAAACTTTTTTCCCTCATCCATCCAGTGCCCTTGAATCTCTATCAGAGGGAACAGGGTTTTTAGCAGTGGATGTCTTGACTCCCTTAGGACCCTGAGATATGGTTTCTGGGTCAGCAGCAGAGTTTTTGTACAGAAATTTATGGGAATCTGGGACCCTGTAGTATCTATCTGGCTTAACAGGTGCAGGGGGCATAGAGTCTGGAGACAGGCCGGACTCTGAAAAAACATCATCTACAATGTCCAGAACAGGGGGAATAGCAAAGGGCCTGTGCTGAGGAAGTAAAAGAAAATCTCCGAGCCTTTTCTTAGATTCTGAATAATCCTGGCTCTCCCAATGAAAGTGCTCCCTCATGGTATGCAGGGTTTCCCCAAAGGAGTAATCTTCAGGAGGAGAAGCTGAAGGAATGGATTCTTCAGCATCAGAATCCTCATAGGGAGGAAGAGAGTATTCCTGATCAGAGGAGGAATCAGAGGTAATGGAAACCTGATCTGAAGATTCATATTCTCTCTCTTGCCTAGACCTCTTATCAGGAGGGGGGATGGGAACCCCTGATCAAAGTAATAAGGTCTTCGGCCATTTTGAGCACCTGTTTTTTAGGCAAGGAAGTCTGTCCTGGAGAATGCTGTACTTGTCTCTTTGTCTTTAGAGCTGCTTTAGTCTTTGGCTTTGAAGCTGAAGAAGGCTTTACATGTAACTGTGTAGGTCTGAAAACACCCTCGGAAGCCGATGCCTGCACAGCGGCTCCGGACCCATCTGAGGGAATAGTTTCCGAGGATCCAATACCTTGAGTTTCCAGAGGCCCAGTCGGCTCCACGTGGGAGTTGGAAGCAGCCTGTGGCTCTGAGGTAGCGGGTGTCAGGGGCTGCGAAAGCACCTCACTGAGAACCGGCGAACCGACGACTAGCTTAGCGGAAGCCTCATCGTCTGTTTTGGACCTCGGATGCCTGTCCTTGTCTTTACCCTTGTGTTTTTTATAAACTCCGGTCATCGGCTGCTCCACCGGCATTGTATAATTGAACCTTCGGCCGAAGTAATGAAAGGCAAAATCGTACCGACGCTTAATAGTGTGTTGGTTAAATCTAGCACAAAACCGACAACAAGCAATGTCGTGGTCAGGGCCTAGGCAAGGAATACAGTAAGAGTGAAAATCCTTATGAGGTATTTGCTTTCCACAAGAAATACAATTGTTAACCTTTTCTGACATCGGTCTGGAGCAAGAAAAAAGTTTCCCCAACGAGGTACTTAGCTTTAATGAAGACTTCGGATCTGAAATTCGATTTTGAAAATCGCAGGAGTCGGCCGACCGGCACTTGCGAACTGCTTTTGCTTCGGGCGGCAAGACTGAAGAAAATGGCGTCAGCTGCATCTTTGTTTACCCCTGGCGCACTGACGTCAGGAAAGAGGCGACAGCAACCGACACCGGACCAAGACTTTGGAATTCAGGCTGCCCTGCGGGTAGCCTGCCAGCAGGACAACCCAAGTGTAATGACTGCAACAGTGAAACAAGATGAACATTTGTAATGCACTGCCCAGTGTGGTGCTATGATGGCAGAATAAAGGCTTTCTTTAAGTAGCTCTGGTGCAGCACTCTATCAACAGTAGCAAAGTCCAAGCCCCAATAACAAAAGTTCATTTCTTTTATTTAGTTTGTTTACCAAGGTAGTACACTGATAGATAGACCATTTGCAGGCACAGTTGCGTTCCTCATGGTCAACCTAAAAAGTAGCTTTAAGGAAGGAAATACATAAAATGGCAAAGCTTTCTCATTCACCCTATACAAAGTCATCCATATGGCAGGCAAGTGCTCCAGTGCCATGACTGCTCCCCTCTAGCCAGCAAAGCACAGCAGGAACAACCTGTGAGACTGTCCCACCTGACAATGTCTTTCACTTTTTTTATACCAGTACAGAGATGTGACTGCCAAACTACAAACACACTTAGTTTGTACAATCATCTCACACATCTGGCCTCAGGAGCAGGACAGACATAAATGCCATGATAGAGTTCCACACTTTGCAAAAATGCAGACAATGTCCATGGAGTGACCTTTCCACTGTTTTTGACAAATTATACCTAAAAGGAAACAAACAAATTCTAAAGCACATGTTGCTGAATATTTTGGATGCCCTTTCCTGCAATTCTTCATACCCTTTAACCACAAGATGTGTTCTGTGTGTCATTCTTTTTGGAGTTTCTTTGAGAGTACCTACTCATGTGCAGCAGATTAATTTTTTGGCCCGTATTGCCAACTTCTTGAAAAACATCATGGTCTTCCCAGATCCATGTTTGTAAGTGTATGCTAAGCTAATGACCTCTGGGGCCTTGATAAGTCTAGCCTAGCATCCCAATTGTTCCTGCAAGTTTTTGTGCCTCAGATATTATTGTAAGGGGTATATAGAAGCTAGGGCAAGACTAAGAGGCTGTCTCTGCCAATTATGTGCAAAAGTGATAGATCTGGGGTGCATTTCTGATTTCCCATCCACTAGTCCATGTTTCTCTTGAATAAGGTTGAGAAAGAACTCTGCTTCACGTGGATGGAAAGCCTGCTCATACTGTTTTTGCTGATTCAAAGGACATGCCCTTAGCCAGTACAGCATGGTCCATACATGAGTCAGATGGCTGCATCTGATCAGTTTCTGGTTCAATCTGTTTACCTTCTACATGTGACATGTTAGCAGACACTCCCGATCCCTGCAGTATCAGCTAGATGTAAACATTTCAAGTTAAACTAATTCTTGTATGTTCCTGTAGCCTTACCAGCCCCCTAAGATTTCATATGCATACTATACCCCTTTATCTGTGTGCCTACAAATCTCAAGGTTTGATCTTTTTAAGACCTGACACGACATCTTTGCAGCACCACTGTCTGCTCTCCATCTATGGCAAATTCTTCCTTACTCAAGTTGTAATTCTCCACTCTATCTTCATTTCCACTTTTTGAGTTTTTTGGCATCACTTTTGATAAGTCTCTCACCTCAAAGTAATTTTTTTTTGCTGTACTCGTCCTTCACTTTTATCTAGACTTTACAAAATTTGAAATGATGCACCCTTACACAAATACCACCATACCTCATAATTATCACAGCTCCATAATAGCCTTCCATTCTGCACAGTTAGTCCTTTTGCAGTTCTCCTTTTCTCTCATTTCAACCATTTCTTTTGTGGTAAAACGTTATTTCGGTAGTCCCCTTCTAATTCTGTCCAAAAATTAAGACTCAGCAAATGCTCTTCTTGATGCATTCAATTCACTGCCATGCTCTTTGTGGTCCCTTCCAGAACAGGCAACTTATCAAACAGAATAAAAGAGAGGTTTGGGTTCTAAACAAACATAAGCTGTTGTGGACTGTAGTCACAGACATTCCTCATACTACTTTTTTGCAGTAAAACTTCTGTCTGATGCAGTTTCTCAGTTTCATCCACTACTAGCTTTTACATCGTTGTTAGTGTGTCTGAGTGTGGCTTTCTAGGAGCTCGTGGCATTCCAATATGCTGCCTTCGTCAAAGCTTCAAGAGTGAAGTTCGCTGCTACACCTTTAATTACATCAACACTGAATTCTTCACTACTGTTAATGAAAACCATCCAGGTGGACCAGGATTGCTTATGCAGCAATAAAATAACTTCTTTACAATTTCTGGAACTGAAATGCATGAACTGGTTGATGACATGAAGGCACTAAGTACCAGGTTTAAGGTCATGTATGTCCACAGCAACTGCTTCACTGTACTCAAAGGCCAGAGGTATGGTTAACAATGTACCTAGGCTTAGGTCTGTTGTACTTCAGCCAAACCTCACAACTGTCAAACAGTTTTTCAAGAAAGCCAGTGATGGTGTCATGGAAGAATAAATTCCTGACTATGGAACAAGCAACAAAGAGTTTAACTAGTGACTCAGGTGCTGGAAGGATGGACTTGCAGGCCCAACCCTGGTGCAGAGATGGGTGAAACTGACTGCATACATTGTCACTGTCCTCATAGGAAGGGTGAAATGGGGTAGGCTTTACACTCATCAAGTCAACGGTGGGTGGTAGTGTTCAAAGCTAGTGCTCAGAAGCACACACTTGCAAGAGGAGGGCACTGTGGCCACTGCAGTGATGTGATCCCCACACTCTCCCAGACAAAAGGGTGGGGGCACTCAATCTAAAGTACAGTTGTGTGCACTTACCATAAATGTAGACGTTCGAGTGTCTTCACTGTTGCAGTCATCACTGTAGGGTTCTTCCTGCCGGCATGCAGCCCTCGGTCGGCCAGAATCCCAAAGTCTGGGCCCGGCGTCGGCTGTTCAGTCATGCTCCCTGACGTCAGAGCGCCAGGAGTACAAAGCTGCCAGCCGACGCCATGTTCTCCAGTTTTTCTTGCCCCAGATGTCAGGTGCCCAAAAGTGAAGGCTAATTGTAAAACAAAAATTTAACATACAACAAACTCCATACCCTGTAGCAAATACACCTCAGAAGAAGGGTGAAGTAGGAAACCACACTAATAGGTTCATACTAGGCTATCTGCCCTAGGGCATTTATAAGCCTAGCCAGAGTGTATGTGGCTTACACCACCCCTTAGGATGAGAATAATACGCCCTTATAGGGTTTAGTTTACTATGCCTCTGTCTAGTAGTGACACAGAGATGACCCCCGGGGTAAACTTACGATCTCCCATCCACTCGTCGACATTTCTCTTGAATAGAGTCAGTGACGGGCTCTGCCTAACATGGACTGGGATTCTGTTCCAGAGTGTAGGGAGCCTCTGGGTTATGAATCTGTCCCTCCAGCACGTTCTATTTATTTCTGTGTTGAGGTTTAAGTCACTTGTTCTCGTGGCTCTGATGGATTTGGATTTTCTGAGGTGGAGCATGTCCATTAATTCAGGATTGGACATGGCCTTGTACGTCAGGCACAGATCACCTCTGAGTAGGCGGTATGCGACTGAATAGAGCTGGTGTTTTTTCAGTCGGGCAGCATATGACATGTTTAAGACCCTTTATCCTCTTGGTGAGGAACTTTTGGGGTCTTTCCAACTGCTGCAGGTGTCGGGTGAGATACATCCCAAATGGGGCATTGTACTCAATCATTGGCCTGATAAGAGAAGAGTACAGGGGCACAATGACCTCTCTTGATCTAGATGTGAAACCCTTCATGATAAGGTGGGCAGTATAGAAGGTCTTCCTAACCACTTTGGCAATGTGAGTGTCAAATGAGAGGTTACTGTCAACCTGGGTCCCTAGGTCCCTGATTACCTCTTCCAGATTAATGGATTACCGCCTATGTGGTAATTTGTCGGTACCTTGTTTTTCCCAAAGGGTATGACTATACATTTATTGGCGTTCAGCTTAAGGCCATGGCTCTGGCACCAATTATCCGTTTCTATGAGGCCTCTCTGAAGGATGTTTGTGTCCGCTGGAGTATCAATTATGGCGCCCAGTTTGCAGTCATCTGCGAACTTTGTCAGCCACAATCCTCCTATGCTTGCCTGTACCTCGGAAAAATAAATGCCGAACAAGAGGGGTCCCAGGACTGAGCCCTGTGGGACACCGCTTGTGACTGGCTTAGAGTCTGACATAGCTCCAGCAACTCTGACCCTGTGGGTTCTGTCCTTGAGCCAGTTTGCAACCCATCTTGTAACATATGGGTTTACATTTAAGCTGGTGAGTTTGTCTATGATGCCCGAGTGGGGTATTGTGTCAAAGGCTTTTGCAAGGTCAAGGTAGGCTGTGTGAACTGCCTTGCCCTCATCAATGGCCTTAGTGACTGTTTCAAAAAAGTCGACCAAGTTCAAAAGGCAGGATCTGCCCTTGACAAAGCCAAATTGGGTAGGATCCAATGTCTGTAGGTCCCCAAAGTCTTTGTTTATGAGTTCCATAATGATCCTCTCCATAGCTTTGCAGACCAGGCTCGTCAAGCTTATGGGGCGGTAATTTCCAGGGTCCGTAGAAGCACCGCCTTTGTGAAGTGGGACCACTGTTGCCGTATGCCACTCTTTGGGTACGTATCCTGTAGTAAGGCTAAGATTAAACAGCAGCCTTATGTGTGGGTTTAGTTCCTCTTAGAGTTCATGTAGCACGCAGCCCGGGACACCATCCGGTCCCATTGATGCTGTGTTTTTAGCTTTAGAGAGGGCGGCTCTCACCTGGGCATCTGAGATGTTAGGGAGGCTACACTCTGCTGGGATAGTTATTTCTCCTTTGGAATTTGCACTGAACCTGTCTGCCAGAATGTTGGCAATGTCAGTGGGTTCAGTGTATTTTGTGTCATTTTGGACCAACTCTGAGCATATCTGGGAGTTTCCACCCAGGTTTCTAACATAGCTAAAGAAGGCCTTGTGATTGTCTTTTGCGATTTTTCTCTCAAAGTTGGCCTTGGATGATTTTATGAGTGATCGTAGTTTTTTGCTAGTACTGATCAGAGATGCCTTCCCTTTTAGGGATTTTGCTCTGTCATGTAGTAGCTTCCTCCTCCTGTTGTAAAGTTTGTTTATGGCTGGGGTCCACGACCACAGGAACTGCCAAAATGACTACGAACTCTCTACCAAGACAGCAAACACGGATGGTAACTCTCACCACTCCAGAGACCAAACTTGCACCAACGGACTTAAAACAATCTTTTATTCACCAACAAAATCTAAAACCATGAACGCTTTAGTAAAACTGCGTTTTCGTCACACATAGACTTCATCAGATAACACAATGCACCACTTCCAATACCCTCTTATAGTCATACTAATTAATTAATTGGTCTTTCAATTACATCTAATTGATATTTAAAGCAACCCAATGTCTTTTATCCATGATAATATTTTATCATTAAATAAAGTGCATATAAAGTGCATATAATATATATGAAAAAATCAATGTATATAAATACTAAATATATATAGAATAAATGCATGAAAAAATTTTTTTAAAAATAAAAACACATTATGCAACAACTAGGAATAAGTATACTAATAAATATAAATATAAATATAAATAATTAATTAAGCTCATTCTATAAATATATTAAAAACTGTTTTTTGAATAAAAACATCACTTTGTTCATCCAACACGTTGGGAACTACATAGATTATATATCAATGTAGAAGAACATTATGAATTCATGAATGTAAATAAATATTATTATAAACAGACTGGTAAAAAATTCTTTCAAAATATTTTAAACATACAATACATATAACAAAATGGCTGGGGTCCACCAGACCGGGCGCCTGCCTTTGGGGGAATGGGTCTTGGTTTTATTTGGGATTGCATGATCCATGCATTCTTGAAGGTGCCCATAGAAGGCATTTGCAAAAGATTCAGCAGTGTGGGTTGTGGTTTCCACTGGCCCAGGGGCCTTGAAAGATACCACTTCAGTTTTAAGAAGTGTGAAGTTTGCTTTTGAGAAGTTCTTCACTGTGGTCTTTTGTGCAAGGGTGGGGGATGTGGATTTCCAGTGAGATTAATTTATGGTCTGATCTTACCAAAGAGGGATGTACTTCGTGTGGAGCATTTTGTCCCCATGTTTGTGATGATCAGGTCTAGTATATTGTCTCCTCTTGTGGGAATGGTGACTAGTTGTTCCACTGCATTTGAGTTTATGAATTCTAGGAACCTTTGGGCTAGGGTGTTGGGGCTTGAGTAATGTTCCCAGTCTATGTTTGGGTAGATGAAGTCTCCCAAAATGATGGTATTTGGAGAGACATTCATACTCTCCAGTGTCTTCAGGAAGGCTGTGTGGGGTTCCTGAGTTTGAGAGGGTGGTCTGTAGCATGCTACAAACTGTAAGGCAGTTTTGCCTATGGTTAGTTGCACCTGGATAGTCTCCGATGCTTCGTGCGTTGCCACTAACCTGGAGGTGTGGGTATCTTTGATGAAAATTGATACTCCCCCTCCTTTTGTGGTTCTGTCCAAGTTTTGGGGCCGGAAAGCATGATATGAGGTAAAACCTGATAGTGCTGGGGTGCTCTCAGGAGCCTTGAACCAGGTTTCAGTCACTGCACAGACATCGATGTTCTCCATACTGAGGAGGGCTTCGAGGGCGTGCATCTTGAGGTTTAGACTTCTGGCATTGAGCAGCATTACCCTTAGTTTTTTTCCACTTGTGTTTTCTAGGGAGGTAGGTTTGTCATTTGAGCCTTGCCTAAAAAGGCACTATGGGGGTGGCAAGAGCCTTGGACAATATCCGGAAGCCCAGGGGTGACAGGTGCAAGCCATCCCTTGAGCAGCGTGGCTTGTCAAGCATGTCATCCCAAGCAGACAGACACTGGATCCCCTTAGAATGACACCAGTAATTAAGCCAATTGTTAAAACTGATCATTTTGTCTTTGTACTGTGGCATCATTCTTGGTGAGGGTAAGATGCTGCTCAGGGTCAGGGTCATACCGGCCTGGGCTACATAATCAGAGAGCTCCTCTATGTCTCTTTTCATGTAGTCCAGGGAGGTATCGTCTCAGGTCGTTCACACCGGCATGTACAATGACTGAGTCATATTTGTACTTGCTGTGGAGTGACCTGAGTGCTTGTGTTATGTGGGATTCTAGCTCCGACAGGCAGCTTACTGTGACCCTCTCCTTGTTCAGTCTGGTGAGCGGACGCCAGTGTGCCTGACTATGGAGTCACCTATTACAAGTGTGTCTGGCATGTTTTTTGGCCTTAAGGGCTGTGACTGTTTAGCACACTGACTTGGTGAACTATGTGTTGCATGTGCTATGTCTTGAGGTGGTGGTTGCTTGGGTGTCTGCTTTGGAGGCCTCTGTTGTTTTGGTAGATTTTTAATCAGTATGTTTTTGTGTGTTTATGTGTTTGGTTTGCAGTTGTGATAGTTCTATGTGAGACTGGGTTTGTGGTGTGCGTGGTTACCTTCTCCTCCTGACTGGTCTTGCCAGTACTGAATTGAGAGAGCTCAGCCTCCAGTTTGGCTATATAGTTGCATCTCGCATATATTTGTATTTGTTGGGAGGAGGAGAGGGTTGTCTGTGTACATGAGGCAATTGTAACATTGCCTCAAGATTCCCAGATTCACCAGCTGAACAGGAGAGGACGCCAGCAACTGACCCTTCGACATGCTAGAAATAGTGAAAAAGATTGCTGTGTAACTGAGTCAGAAAGGACCTATAGGGAAATGGGTACTCAACAGAATTTAGGTGAATGAAGTACTTTTGTTTGTTTAAGAGTGCTTTACCTGTATACAAAATGCTTTAGGAGCAAGTGCTGAGCTTTTCAGATAGAGTATAGGCTGTTTAGATTGCAAGTAGAACAGTTCTAAGGGAAAAATTGAAGAGCAGACTTGGAGGAGCCAGAAAAAGTTTAACTTTGTTTAACCGGCGCTGCGCTATGCGCAAAGCCGTGCAAACGCGGATTTTAAGCAGTGAACTACAAAAGAGCTAGGAATGGTCCCAAACAACCAATTACTAACAGCTTCTTGTGCTGAGGTCACTTCCCCCCAAGGACAGGTAGGCTGCTCAAGGCTCCCCACTCCCACTGGTGAGCAAAGAAACTTCCTTCTATCCAAGTAAGGTAATGGACAACACAGGAACTACACCACAGCCCAGAATACAGCAATGCCTGTATACTGGTCTAAACTAGTTGAGAAATGCGGGAAAACAAGGATTATTTTTTTGTTTTTTTGTTTTTTTTGCAGAAATACACAGAAAATGCATAGACAGTGATAAATTAGTTACACAGGCTAGCACACTTTAGTGGGCAGCCTCCACAGTTCAATTAAACAAACAAGCAAACTTTCGACTAAATTCGAATAAATGTAACAAGTGCAGATTTTAAAATTAATGCAGTAATCAGTAAAAAAACAGTTCAGGCTAGTTCAAAGTAAGCAGCAGAAGCTATTTTCAGTGACAAAAAAGCAAAGATACTTAAATCCAGAAGGTAGTCGCTTTTTCGAGTTCCTTGCTGCTAGGACCACTCTGTAAACCCACGTGGAGCTTGTCTGAGCAGTATAGCCAGAAAAAAACGCCCAGAGGCGGATTTTAAACAGTGAACTACAAAAGAGCTAGGAATGGTCCCAAACAACCAATTACTAACAGCTTCTTGTGCTGAGGTCACTTCCCCCAAGGACAGGTAGGCTGCTCAAGGCTCCCCACTCCCACTGGTGAGCAAAGAAACTTCCTTCTATCCAAGTAAAGTAATGGACAACACAGGAACTACACCACAGCCCAGAATACAGCAATGCCTGTATACTGGTCTAAACTAGTCGAGAAAGGCGGGAAAACAAGGATTATTTTTTTGTTTTTTTGTTTTTTTTGCTGAAATACACAGAAAATGCAGAGACAGTGATAAATTAGTTACACAGGCTAGCACACTTTAGTGGGCAGCCTCCACAGTTCAATTAAACAAACAAACAAGCAAACTTTCGACTAAATTCGACTAAATGTAACTTTAAGTGCAGATTTTAAAATAAATGCAGTAATCAGTAAAAAAACAGTTCAGGCTAGTGAAAGTGTAAGTATAAGAGGGGACAGGAGGGTGGGTAACCCAGACTGCAACAGTGAAGACACTCGAACATCTACATTTATGGTAAGTGTACACAACTGTACTATGTTCATCGTGTTTCACTGTTGCAGTCATCACTGTAGGGTTGAATTCCAAAGCTGAGATAAAGGGTGGTGGTTATAGAGTAGAAGGGGCGGCTAGAAGGCCCCGCAAGACTGCAGAAGCAAAGCCTGCCCTAGACTTAGAGTAAAGAGGGAGATTATAGTGCTTAGAGAAAGTATGCACTGAACTCCAAGTTGCAGCTTCCAAAATATCTTTGGTAGGTACTCCCCTGAGAAAGGCAGCTGAAGTAGCAGCAGCTCTGGTAGAGTGAGTCCTAATTTTTCCTGGGATTTGCTTTCCATGATGAGAGTAACAAAATCTGATTCCATGAGCAATCCATTTAGAAATGGTCTGTTTTGAAATAGCTTTGCCTTGGGAATTTGTTGCATAAGAAACAAACAGTTGCTCTGTTTTCCTGATATCCTTGGTTCTGTCCAGGTAAAAACAAAGTTGCCAGTGTACATCCAAGGAATGCAAGATCCATTCCCCCTTATTTTGTGGATTAGTGAAAAAAGTTGGCAGGTGAATAGTTTGATTTAAAGCCACTTTGGAAACCACTTTAGGCATGAAAGTAGGATTAGTCCTTAAAGACACCCTATCTTGGTGAAAAATAATATAAGGTTCCACAGCCATGAGTGCTTGTAACTCCGAGACTCTCCTGGCTGAAGTCAAAGCCAATAGGATAGCTGTCTTCCATGATAAATACTTAATATCAGATGTGGCAGCAGGCTCAAAAGGAGGCAGAGTGAGTTTTTCCAGAACCTAGTTGAGGTCCCAGGCAGGTATGGGTGGTGTCCTAGGGGGCCTTAAATTATTTGCTCCTCTGAGATATTGTTTTGGAAGTGGATGCGAAAAAATTGGAGGATCTGTATTGTAATGTGCAGAGATAGCTGAGGCATGTATTTTAATGGAGGAGAAGGATTAACCCTTATGTAGCATGTCTGTCAGGTAATGTAAAATCAATGGGATGTTAGGAATGAGAGGATCTGAATCCTGAGCATGCATCCAGGTGCAAAATCTCTTCCATTTACCTGCATAAGATTTTCTAGTGCTAAGCCATCTGGCTTCTAAGATGACATCCATGACCTGTTTGGGAAGGGTAGGATTAATCATAGACCCTGAATTCGCCAGGCTGCCAGACTGAGAGTTTTGATATGAGAGTGTAGAACCTGGCCCTGGTGTTGGGACAAAAGATTTGGAATCTGAGGTAAAATCCGAGGCTCCTGGGATAGATTCATCAGTGTTGAGTACCAAAATTGACGAGGCCAATTTGGGGCCAGTAAAATCATCTTGGGTTTCACCTGCTTGATCTTTAGTAACACCCGTGGAAGAAGAGGTATTGGAGGAAAGGCATACCCTGAGAGGTTTCTCCAACTGAATGAGAGAGCATCCACTTTCCATGCTAGTTTGTGAAATGTCCTTGTGCAAAAAATCTGTAACTGGTGGTTGAGGGGGGATGCAAATAGATCTATGTCCGGGCAGCCCCAGGCTTCTGTAATCATCTTGAATATCTGGGTGTCTAGCATCCACTTGTGTGGGTCTGACAGGTTCCTGCTCAGGCTGTCTGCCAGAATATTTTGTTTCCCTGGCAGGAACTGAGCTTGTAGATCCACTTTGCAAGCTACAGCTGTGTTCCATAGAGTCATGGCTAGTCTGCAAAGGGGGTAGGAGTGTGAACCCCCTTGCTTGTTTATGTACCACATAACTGTGGTGTTGTCTGTCCGTATCAGTAGTTGTCCTGGCTGTAGAAGATTCCTGAAAGCCAAGAGGGCATTCTGTACAGCTAACATCTCTTTTAAATTGATATGTAGGTGCTTCTGCTCCTCTGTCCAAAAACCTTGCAGGTCTTTCCCCTGCAAGTGGGCTCCCCATGCGTAATCCGAGGCGTCCGTGGTTAACACTTGGCTGGCTGGAGGCAGACTGAAGGCTTTCCCTTTGTTGTAAAGACATGCCATGGTCCACCAATGGAATTCCTTTTGCAGGCAAGGCAAGACAGCAATCTGTGTGTCTAGACTGTGGCAATGCTGGGACCATACACTTTTTAGATACCATTGTGTTTTTCTCATATGTAGTCTTGCATTTGGTATGCGAAGGATGCAGGAGGCCATGTAACCCAAAGCCTGCAGGAATTTCCTTGCAGTTAGCTGAGACATTAACGCCAAGGTTTTGAAAGTTGAAGCCAGCTGTAGTTGTTTTTCAGATGTCAGGAATGCCATCTGGGTTGTTGTGTTTAGAAGAGCACCCAGAGAAGTTATCTGTTGTGTGGGTGTCAAATTTGACTTTTTTATGTTCACAGTGAAGCCCAGGTACTTGAGTAGATTTTGAACAAATTCCAGGTGCTGGAGTAAGACATCCTTGCTGTCTGCTTGAATAAGGCAGTTGTCCAGATAAGGGTAAATTTTAATTCCCTTGAGTCTGCAATAAGCTACTACTGGTGCCAGGCACTTGGTGAAGACCCTGGGCACAGCAGACAAGCCAAAGGGCAGTGCAGAGAATTGGTAATGTTTCAAGCCGGCCTTGAACCTGAGGTATTTTCTGCACTCCTGTCTGATAGGGATGTGTAGGTAAGCCTCCTTTAAATCCAATGTCACCATCCATGCATTTTTGCTCAACATTGGCAGGAGCTGCTGCAGAGTAAGCATCTTGAACTTTGGTATCTCCAGGAAAGTATTTAAGACTGACAGATCCACAATGGGTTTCCATGAATTTTGTTTTCCGGGAACTAGAAAGAGCCTTGAGTAAAAGCCTTGCCCAGTCTCTGATTATGGAACCTGTTCTATGGCCCTCATAGCCATGAGGGATCCCACCTGGTTTAATGCCTCTGCCCATTGGTGTTTTGGTAGGTCTGGCCATCCGTTTGGTCTTGGCAAGGTATGAAAGTAGAATTTGTAACCTCTTGAAACTACATCCAGAACCCACTTGTCTTGGGTTATGTAAGTCTAATTTTGTTGAAAAAGAGAGTTTTCCTCCTAGAGGGGCTTCCAGGAGAGAAGTTCCTGGAGCCATGCAGGGGGAGTCATTGAGCCTGTTTTCTATAGGATTGAGGTCTGTCCTCTCCACCCCTGGGGGGTAGAAGCACTCCACTGTCTAGGTCTGTAAGAGGTCTGTGCTTGGGCCCTCCCTCTGGAGCGCCTATATCTACCCCTCTAAGGCCTGTCCGAGCTGGGAAAGGACCAATTTTCAGTTGGCCAATTTCTGCTAAATCTTGGGGGCAGAACTTGTAAGAAATCCTTAACCGTTTGCATGGATTTTGCCTTATCCTCCATTTTCTTTATCACCTCTTCAGCCTTAGACCCAAACAAAACATTATGCTGAACAGCAGCATCCAGTAACTTTGCTTTCACTTGATCAGGTAAGTTTTGTTCCTTTAACCACGCATGCCTTCTAATGACTATGCCAGTGGCAGCCGCCCTGCATGAAGCCTCCAAGGCATCAAAACCACAGTGTAAGCCATGCTTCCCCCCACTTCCTCAGTAGCATGCATCAAATCGTGTAATTCCTTATTATCTGCACATGCAGAAATGGTACCTAGCTTTTGTTTCATAACAGACAGCAGGAATTGCTGATACTTTAGCATATGAAATTGACAATTCAAAGCCCTCATAGATAAAGTAGCAGAAGTGTACACTTTTTTGCCCCATCTCTCCAAAGCTCTAGAATCCTTATCTGTCAGAATAGGGTTTTTAGCAGAGGCAGCCTTAACCCCCTTAGGACTCTGAGAAATGGTTTCTGGATCAGCAGCAGGATTTTTGTAAAGGAACTGGTGGGAGTCAGGGACCCTGTAATATCTGTCAGGCTTAGCAGGGGCTGGAGGAAAGGAGTCAGGAGTTAAATTAGCCTCAGAAAAAGCATCATCCACAATATCCAAAATAGGAGAAATAGCCAGGGGTCTATGTTGGGGAAGAAGAAGGAAATCCCTAAGCCTTCTCTTAGATTCAGAGTACTCCTGTCCTTCCCAGTGAAAATGTTCCCTCATGTCATGTAAAGTTTCCCCAAAAGAAAAATCCTCAGGGGGAGAAGCTGATGGAATGGATTCCTCAGCATCAGAATCCTCATAAGGAGGGAAAGTATATTCCTGTTCAGAGGAAGACACTGAAGAAATAGATGCCTGATCAGAGGATTCATAATCCAATTCTTGCCTTGGCCTTTTGTCTGGAGGGGGATGTGAACCCCTAATCATGGTTAGTAAGTCCTCCGCCATTTTAAGCAGTTGTTTCTGAGATTTGGGTCCCGGATCAGAAGAGGCCTGGGCTGCTGTCTTTGATTTAGAAGGAGTCTTCACCTTTGTCTTTGGCTTTGCCTTTATCAGAAGCTGTGTAAGCCTGAAAACCCCCTCGGAAGCCGGTACCTGCACAGCAGCTCCGGACCCATCCGAGGGAGCATTGTCCGAAGGTCCTGCAGCTGGAGTACTCAAAGGCCTAGTTGGCTCCTCGTGGGAGTCCATTTCGGCAATCGGTTCTGAAATGGCCGACGACAGGGGCTGCGAAAGCACCTCACTGACGACGGCCAAACCTGTAGCTGGCTCTCCTTGTAAACCGTCGTCTGATTTGGACCTCGGAGGCCTGTCCTTATCCTTGCGTCGTTTGTGAACTCCGGTAGTCGGAAGCGTGTCAGACGACATTTTATAATTAAATCGCCTGCCAAAGTAGTGAAAAACAAAATCGTACCTCCGCTTAATAGTACGTTGGTTAAATGTAGCACAAAACCGACAACTAGCTACATCGTGGTCAGGGCCTAAACAAGGAATACAGTAAGAGTGGAAATCCTTATGAGGTATTTGCGTCCCACAAGAAATACAATTATTAACTTTTTCTGACATCGGACTGGAGCAAGAAAAAAGTTTCCCCAACGGGGTACTTAGCTTTGAGAAGAAGAAGTAAGTCTTCGGACTGAAGCACGAAAAAATATCAGGAGTCAGCCGACCGGCACTTGCGAACTGCTTCCACCGCACGGCAAGAAAGACTGGAGAACATGGCGTTGGCTGGCAGCTTTGTACTCCTGGCACTCTGACGTCAGGGAGCATGACTGAACAGCCGACGCCGGACCCAGACTTTGGGATTCTGGCCGACAGAGGGCTGCCTGCCGGCAGGAAGAACCCTACAGTGATGACTGCAACAGTGAAACACGATGAACATCTGCTTTCACTGCCAGGATACATTTGAGAAAATCAAGTACCCTCAAGGCTGCCTCTGTCCCATAGACAGCTCTTGCCTTGCTTCCAGGTTCAATCCCTGAAGCAGCTTAATGAATGGGCTCTATCTGAGCAAGGGGAGGCTTGATGGTCATCAGACAAGGGGGCAGAAAAACATTTTCACAATAGAAAATGATTCAAGATCCTTGTTTCCTGAACCACAAAAGGAGTTAATGCAGTCTACTGACAAAAGCAAATCCAAATGGAGGATGCAATTTCTTTAAAATTTTCTGCAACTCTGCTCTTGTCATGTTCTCTGAAACTTTGAATACCTTCTTACAGTGACTTGCCTTAAGGTCTTTAATTAGAATGTCGAAACAATAATGTTTAAAGCTAGTAAATTCAACAGTCATTGGTTGTTAAAGTATCACTGCTTTGTTATTTTCATGTCCTGGACTACTCTAAGCTCAGCTTATGAATGTTTTACTCAATAATAAAGGTATCTCAACTAGAACTGCAGCTCTTTCAATATTACACTTAACTTGCTCTATTTTGCTAGTTTTTTCAGTATTGTGGTGGGATACACTACTCTTCCATCTCAGAACTACCTACTTTTCCACCCCGCTCTGTCTACGGATACAGTTGTCTAACCATTGTTCTCCATATATGGTGTGTGTGAACGCAGTATCAATTACAGCCGGCTCAAAAGATTCTACTACAAGTATCTCAGCAACTGAGACATGCTCTCTAGCAAATTAAGTTACCTTGCTTTAACTACAGAAATTTGTTTTCTCCCACTATTTTAACATGTTCACTTCTGTTTAGACAGCCTTTAGCTGACTGGAAACAAGCTCTGACACAGAACTTTGGGATTTCCTGATTTATTTACACAGTGGATTTGTACCCAGTAATAGTGGTTTTACTGAGACCTTTTACCTGCCCAACTTGCTCCTTCCATTCTGTTCTGTTTATTATGCAGGATGGCCTGTCTGCCATTAATTCAATTTCCTAATGCAATGCTTGATGCCTTTTCCCCAAAAATAGCCTTTAGGGATGACTCTACCATCGCAAAAGCAAGCTCAGTACAGGTGTTAATGTGTCTCTCTTTTACATTAATGGATGCAGCATCTAATACCTTATAAAAAGCACTGCATCACATTTGACATTATGAAGAGGAGAGTTGGCATAATGGTTAACGTAATTACCTCACAGATACTTTGGGAAACTGGCTAGGCTCAAAAAGGACCAAAAGAGCAGCTAGCCTAGTACTTGCCTATCAACTTGTAATGTGTCAGAAAAAATGTTTCCCTAATAAATTAAATCAAAATCAGAATATGCTTCATAAAACCAAACTTCTTTCCTCTCTTCAGAGCACAGCATCAAGTCCAGCTGTGTTCAAATTCTGTTTTGATCTCCACTGTTATATCCTTTGCTTTCTTAACAAGGGACAGAACAAATGAAAGAGTATGTCTTTCAGTTTTCTTGTCGAGTAACCAGAGTCTAAATCATAATCTCAATTTTCCAGTTTCCAAGGGGATTTTCATCAAACTCAAAGTACAGTTGTGTACACTTACCATAAATGTAGATGTTCGAGTGTATTCAGTTGCAGTCATCACATTTGGGTTATCTGCTTGCAGTAGCCCTCAGTCGGCCTGATTATCAAAGTCTTGGGTCCTGCATCGGTTGCTGTCTCATCTTCCATGACGTCAGGTAGCCAGGGGTATAAAGCATGCAGCCGACGCCATTACATCAGTTTTTCTTGCCCCAGATGTCAGGTGCCCTCCTAATGGGAAGCAATTAAATACATATACAAGGTTACACCTCCAACAAAAAAGCAAATACACCAAAAAGCTTTTAAGCATAGTAAAAAGGAATAGAGGTATAGCCAAAAGAAGTCAGGGAGCTGGAGGGAGGGTAACCAGGACTGCAACAGTGAATACACTCGAACATCTAAATTTATGGTAAGTGTACACAACTGTACTATGTTCTTCATATTTCACTGTTGCAGTCATCACATTTGGGTAGATTCCGAAAGCTAAGGATGGGAGGAGGAAATTAGATAACATTAGGACCAGCTATAAGGCCCTGCAAGACTGCAGTGGCAAAGCGAGAAAAATGGCAAATGGTAATGCTTGGTGAAAGTATGTACAGAACTCCAGGTAGCAGCTTCTAGGATGTCCCTGGTGGGGACACCTCTGAGAAAGGCTGCAGAGGTAGATGCAGCCCTGGTTTAATGTGGTCTTATCCCCTGTGGGATATGTTTTCCATGGTGCTTGTAGCAGAAATGAACGCAATGGCCTATCCATTTAGAAATGGTTTGCTTTGAAATGGCCTTCCCCTCTGCCCCTGCAGCAAATGCCACCAGCAGCTGTTCAGATTTCCTGAGAGGTTTAGTCCTGTCCAAGTAAAATGTAAGTTGTCTGTGCACATCTAAGGAGTGCAGTATACGTTCCCCTTTGTTCTGTGGATTAGAAAAGAAGGTTGGCAAATAAATGGACTGTTTAAGAGTCACACTGGATACTACCTTGGGCATGAAGGACGGATTGGTCCTGAGGGGCACCCTGTCCGCATGAAAGATGATGAAAGGCTCCACTGCCATAAGGGGCCTGGAATTCAGACATCCTTCTTGCTGAAGTGAATTTCAACTCTGCACTTGCAGCTGGCTCAAAAGGAGGCAGAGTGAGATTTTCCAATACAAAGTTAAGGTCCCACTCTGGAGTTGGGGCTCTCCTGGGTGGTCTTAAGTTTTTGGCCCCTCTGAGGAACTGTTGAGCAGTGGATGAGAAAAGAGGGGGTGGTGCTGTGTTGTAATGAGCTGCAATGGCTGAGGCATGAATTTTGATGGAGGAAAAGAAAAGGCCCTTGTGAAGCATCTCAGTTAACTATTGAAGAATCTGTGGTAAATTGGGCGCTGCTGTGCCCATCTCCCGAGTTTGGTTCCAGGAACAGAATCTTTTCCATTATTCAGCATAAGATTTTCTAGTACTAGGCCTCCTTGTCTACAGAATGATATCCAACACTTGTTTACTGAGGGATGGTAATGGAGAAATTAGGTACTTAGCCAGGCTGCCAGGTTCAGGGTTTGAAGCTGAGGGAGCAGAATCTGGCTCTCCTGCTTGGACAGCAGGGTAGGGGTCTGAGGCAAGTGCCATGGTGCCAGCAGTGACACAATGTGCAAGAGGGGGTACCAGTGTTGGCGTGGCCAGTCTGGTGCAATCAGTATCGTCCTTGGTTTGTCCTGTTTGATCTTTAGTAGTACCTTGGAGAGGAGAGGCAGAGGAGGAAAGTCATAAACTGATAGATTTTTCCATAAGGACAGAGCATCCACTTTCCAAGCTTGTTTGTGGGGAGTCCTTGGGCAGAATTTGTCCAATTGGTAGTTCTGGGGGGAGGCAAACAGGTCTATCTCTGGGCTCTCCCATTTGTTTATCAACATGTTCAATGTCTTTGGTTCCAGTTTCCACTTGTGTGGGTCCATGAAATTTCTGCTTAGTTCGTCTGCCAGTGTATTTAGCTTTCCTGGCAGGAAATGAGCCTGTAGGTGCACTTGGTAGCTCAAGGCCATGTTCCACAGAGCCATGGCTAGTCTGCAGAGAGGGTATGAGTGGGTTCCCCCCGCTTAAGTACCACATAACAATGGTGTTGTCCGTCTTTACCATTAATTGTCCTGGAAGAATGTGGTCCTTGAAAACTGTCAGAGCATTCTGTACAGCTAACATTTCTTTTTGACGGACATGCAGGTGCATTTGATTGGGTTCCATTTGCCCTGAATGCACTTCCCTGCCAGGTGAGCCCCCTATGCAGAGTCTGATGCGTCTGTTGTTAGGGTTTGGGTGGCAAGGGGTAGACTGAATGGCAGTCCCTTGTTTTGGTGGCAAGCCTCTGCCCACCAAAGGAACTCTAACTGTAGGCAAGATATGATAGGAATCATTGTTTCTAGGTCCTGAGAATGTTGACAATATAGGCTTTTTAGATACCACTGCAGTTTCCTCATATTGCAGTCTTGCATATGAAATTAGGAAAATGCAGGAGGCCATGAACCCAAAGGCTTGCAGTATTTGTCTTGCAGATAGCAGGGTCTTTGTGGCCATTACTTTGAAGTAAGCTCTCAAATGAACTTGTTCTCTGGCATGAGGAAAGCCATCTGGGAAGTTGTGTTCAAGTTTGCTCCCAGGAATACAATTTGTTGGCAGGGTACAAGATGTGATTTCTTTTCACTTGTGGTGTTCCACAGAGAAGTTAGCACCTTTTGTACGAACGCCAGATGATTCAATAGTATGTCCTGGTTTTCTGCCTGAATTATGCAATAGCCCAGATATGGGTATATTTGAATATTTCTTTGCCTGCAAAATGCAATGACTGGAGCTAGGCACTTTGTGAATACCCTGGGCGCAATAGATAAGCCAAAGGGCAGTGCAGAGAACTGATAGTGCATGAAGCCTGCTTTGAAGCGTAGGTATCTTCTGCAAGATTCCTTGATTGAGATGTGCAGGTAGGCTTCCTTTAAATCCAGTGTTGCCAACCAGGCATCCTTGCCTAGCATAGGAAGCAACTGGTGAAGAGTTACCATCTTGAATTTTGGGATCACCAAAAAAGTGTTTAGGATAGAGAGAGCCAAAATAGGACGCCAGGAGTTGTCTTTTCTGGGCACCAGGGAAAGTCTTGAGTAGAAACCTTGTACCCTTTCCTCTTCTGGGACAGTATGAATAGCCCTTATACTTAAGAGAGAGAGAACTTGCTTTTGAGCCTCTGTCCACTGATTTGGGGGTAGATCTGGCCAACCGTTTGGGGTTGGTAAAGTGTGGAAGTGGAATCTGTATCCTTGGGAAACTATATTTAAAACCCATTTGTCCTGGGTAATGAGTTCCCAGTTTTTTGCCTGCAGAGCAATCTTTCCCCCTAAAGGAGCAGCCAGTTGAGAAGGGCTTGGAAGTTTTAAAGTTAAGTCATTGAGACAGTTTACCATAGGGGGAAGTCTTACTACCCCCTGCTTCGGAAGTGGGAGCCTCCCACTGTTTAGTCCTGTGCGTACCTTGGGACTGAAGCCTGGGTGTTCTGCTGGTTATGGGTTTTGATTGAGAAGGCCTGGAAGAGGCAGGAAAGGACCAATTCTTAGAGGGCCAATGCCTACCAAATCTTGGAGACTGTACTTGCAGGAAATCTTTAACAGTTTGCATAGATTTAGCTTTTTCCTCCATCTTTTTAAGTAATAATTCTGCTTTGTTGCCAAACAGGCGGACCTGGTTTAAGGGAGCATCCAACTATTTAGCTTTAACATGCATCCAACTATTTAGCTTTAACATGATCTGGCAAAGACTGCTCCTTAAGCCAAGCATGCCTTCTAAGTACAGACCCAGTGACAGCAGCCCTGCAAGATGCCTCTAGTGAATGAAAACCACATTGCAAAGTATGTTTTCCAACTTGTTCAGCAGAATGCATTAAATCCTGTAAATCCCTATTTTCAGCACAGTCAGGAATCAACATCATTTTCTGTTTAAGCAATCCAGTAATATGCTGTTGATAATTTAACATATGAAACTGGCAGTTTAAGGCCCTAATGGCCAAGGTTGCAGAAGTGTATACCTTCTTACCCCATCTATCCAGTGCCCTGGAATCTCTATCAGATGGGGTAGGATTTTTGGCAGTAGTAGCCTTAATGCCCTTGGGTCCCTGTGAAATGGTCCCAGGATCCGCAGTAGGAGTTTTAAAGAGGAACTTGTGAGAGTCAGGAACTCTGTAATATCCATCTGGTTTTCTGGGAGCAGGAGGTAAGGAGTCAGGGGCCAAGCTAGATTCTGAAAAGGCATCATCAACAATGTCTAGTACAGGGAGGATAGCTAAAGGCCTGTGCTGGGGCAGGAGTAAGAAATCCCTAAGCCTCTTTTTAGAATCAGAGTAATCCTGGCTTTCCCAGTGAAAATGCTCCCTAACAGTATGCAAGGTTTCACTAAAAGAGAAATCCTCTGGAGGGGAAGCAGTGGGAAGAGAGTCCTCTGCATCAGAATCCTCATAGGTAGATATGGGTAAATCCTGGTCACCACAGGAAACAAAAATTTCAGAACCTTGATCAGAAGAATCATAAGGAAATTCAGTCCTAGGTCTCTTAGAGGGGGAAGGTTGGCTTCCCCTGATTAAAGTAATAAGGTCTTCAGCCATTCTTATCATTTGTTTTTTAGGCATGGAGGCCTGACCATGCGGTCTGGGCGTCGGTTTTCTAGGCATGGATCATGTTGTAGGCCTTGAAGAAGAAGATGGCATCAGTTTAATATGCAAGTCAGTAGGCCTGAATACACCCTCAGAAGCTGGTGACTGCACAGAGGCTCTGGACCCATCCAAGGTAAAGACATCCACAGGTTCCACAGTTGAGGCATCTCGTGGCATACCGGACTCCGAATGGGTCTCAGTAGAGGCCTGCAAATCTGAAGTAGCGGGTATCAGGGGCTGCGAAAGTGCCTCACTGAGTACCGGTGAACTTGCAACTAGTTTAGGAGAAGCGTCGTCGGCAGCCTTGGACCTAGGCAGCCTGTCTCCGTCTTTATCCTTGCGTTTTTTCGGAATGTCGGTAGTCGGGTGGCTTACCGAAGCCATATCTGGGTAATTGAACCGAGTACTAAAATATTTAGAAGCATAAATATACTGACGACAAATAGTTTGTTGTTTAAATAAGGCACAAAACCGACAGCGAGGTACGTCGTGGTCAGGGCCTAGGCAAGGAATACAGTATGAATGAAAATCTTTATGAGGTATTTGCTTTCCACAAGAAATACAATTATTGACTTTTAGTGACACTGGTTTAGAGCAAGAAAAAGTTTCCCCAATGTACTAAGCTTTAGTTGAAGACTTCGGTTCTGAAACTCGAAAACGAAAATTTCAGGAGTCGGCCGACCGGCACTTGCGAAAAGCTTCTGCTACAGCACGGCAAGAAAGACTGATGTAATGGCGTCGGCTGCATGTTTTATACCCCTGACGACCTGATGTCATGGAAGTAGCGACAGCATCAGACGCAGAAATCCAAAGACTCTGGTATTCAGGCTGGCTGAGGGCTACCTGCAGGCAGATAACCCAAATGTGATGACTGCAACAGTGAAACACGAAGAACATCTGCTGATTTAACAAACAGGGCACTAGTTGCAAATGTGCTACCGGTGGAAGGCATGATGTGTCACCAAAGCTCCTCCAGAAAATGACTTTTGGTCAAACTGTCAAAGAATAACACTACAGATGGATATAGTCCTGTGACTATTGCTGGGAATATCAAAGGCCTTCTTCAATCACTGCCATCTTGGCAAAGGGCTGCAATGCTACTGGGTTCTGCAGATCTGCCAGTCGTGTCAGAGTAGGTCTGAATTTCTGTTACAGCACATTAACCTGGGTAGCATTTCTGGCTGAGAAGGTATAGCTGACTCATGAGTGTTACAGCCGCAAAGTATACAAATGACAATACTTGCTCAAAATCTGCCTCAATGTAGAAGCCAGGAAACCGTGTTAGTATGCAACATATGACACCATCAGACATAATACAACTACTTTAATAAAAAGCCCTAAACTGCAATACGATGAGTAATTTTAGTATTTTTCTTTTCACTTCAAACACTGACTTTAAATACATGTCATTAAAAGGCAAAACTGAATATGGATTGATCAAATAACGCAGGTAAAAAGAATGAAACATTACTACAAAATTTAGCATGAGAAAGGAGACCACTCTGCTCAGGACCCTATAATTTAAGCACTCCACAAAAAGTTAACACTTTTTGATACCCTCACCACGAAAGCAAAGTTCCTGAATGCAGACACCAGCTAAAGTAACATACTTATGTTTTGGATTCATTCCCATTCTGGTTAAGAAAAGAAGAACTGATTGTAGTGTGCATGCATCAGAGTAGTGACAAACGTGCAAAATTACATTTTAAAACACAACACTAAATTGTATAGGCTGTACATTGCAGATGTGTATGTTGCTTCTCACATATGTACTTCATTTTATTTGTAGAGATTATCTCTGTTAGCACATGCAACCACTCCAAAACAGAAGTCTTATTCAGTACTTTGTAAGAAAAGGTTTACTACGACTCTACCTAATTGCCATGTAACATTTTATTTTTTTATTTTATTAATTTACACTTTGACGACTGGGTTAATCCCTTAAGACCAATGACCTAATTTCATGGGAGACCAGAGGTGGATTTCATACCGACTAGGGCAAATTTGGTCATGGCGCTAGGGAAATACACCTACTCTTTTCCAGAAGACATTTGCCATTGTGCTTTCTCTGGAGACATGGAGGAGAAAGAGACACGAGTGGAAGAAGAGATGGATGTGAATGTTTTTTTGACGAATGTGGCAAAAAGGAAAATGTGGAATGCAAACTGGACACAAATGATGTGAAAAAAAGATTACAAGATATATTGCTAGGAGGAAACTTGGAGGATGAAATGTTCACGAAAATGATTCAGGAGATGAAATCAGCAGATGCTGTTGCAGTGTTTCCTGGTTAGACATAGTATAGAATTACTTTCCAGATGATGTGATGATACAGATAGAAGAGCCAGTCATGTAGAATGGTAAAGAGAAGCAGAAGAATGTTGTGGCGGCAGAAAATATTGTTGGCATGTTACAGAATGAACGATTTCAAAACAAAACTATGCCAGTTGTTCTCATTTCAAAAAAATCTTGTGCATCGGCTGTTAGTGAACAAATTTAAAAAAACACAGTCAGTGCAAACATTTTACAGTGCTAGCAGTCAGAAGCCAGTGAAAAGATCTGAAAATAAGAATGGGATGTAATGGACAGATATTTTGTTTGGGATAATTTTATGGTTTCTATCAGTTTCACCCCTGAAGATAAGGGCATTAACTCGTATGGGAAATTAACCTTTCTGCGAGTTTACATTAAAGTCCTCACTTGTTTACAGGATTTCTTGCTGCTTTTAATGTCAACCTGTGTTTTTTTTTTAATCATGGAATGAATTAATTGTTAAGAGGACAAACGTTATGATGAAAAAGTTGTAAATTCAATTCAGGACTACTGAAAATGATGGATGATAAAATGAGACATTTTTCAAAAAATATAAAGAAGTGTTTTGATATTAAAAAAGTACAGATGACAGAAAATTCTGGGATGGGGAATGATAGCATGCTTTAGGTAGTAATGATAGTAAAACTCTGCATATTCCTAATGCTGTTATTAATGAGAAAAAGCAAATTCTTATATATTGGGGTCAACCCTCAACATGTTTTCACTGTGGGTCAATTCAGCACTTCAAAGAATGTCATAAAAGGAAATGTTATTAGTTTGGAGAAACTGGGCATGATGCATCCAACTGTAAAGTGCAATGTACAAAGCACAGATGTAATGAGCATTTCTGGGTCAACTATGGCCAGGTAACCGAAAAAAGACATAGCAAAATGAGACTGAAATAAGACAATGATGAAGATAATTTGCACATAGTAAATGAAAAAAAGGAAAACAAGACAATGCAGAAGGAGTGAATTGTATAATGCTGAGGTGCAGTACCAGCTTGAAAATTTAAAGATAAAGTGTAAAGTTTTTTTTTACCATTTCTTTTTGTTATAATTTTGTCCTCAACTTGTAAAATAGGTTTTCTTATTCTAAAATATGTAGTTTATTACTTTACTTCAGTGAAACTATATATTATAATTTTAATAAACTGGTGTTTCTGTTTACTATCTGCGACTGTCCAATTACTTTCTGATTACATATAATCCATCCTCACCTTCTGATGACGCATTAGAAGGGAGAAACAGTTCTGTAGTGTTCTGGCATGTTTCTGTAATCTACAACATATTTTATTACAAAGTACCCAAAATGCAGCACAAGCAGTTGCTCAATCAGACAATACATCAATAAATTAACACAAATATATTCAAGTGAGATGTAATAAAAATAAGGTAGAACAGGAGAAGATTCTTAGTAAGCTGTATAGTGCTTGGCAAACGATAACATAAAACAAATGCAAAACTAATAAATCATTGTCTATCAATGGACTTTAGGGAGAAAACCATGATGTGTAAATCACTTCAATGATGATCCTAGTGAAGTGAGTCTGTTATGTTACACTACAAGGAATTAGAGAGGGAAAGAAAACATTTGGAATAATTTACAGATCTGTGAAGATGAAGATGTGGTAAAGTGATCATTCTATAACAGACAACTGTTTACTACAGTGTGAAAGACAGTATGTTATACTGAGGTGTCTAACATTTGTTAATTTCACAGAGGAGCACTTTATTTTGCCTTCTGTCCATACCTCTCAGCTGTCTCTTATTTTGCCTCGCAGGTTTGCCCTGTCCATCAAAGGTTTTGAATTTCTGGTAAATCTCTAAGAACTGCAGTCAGTCGGGCAAACAGTGCTTTCATGCTTCCTATTGTTCAGAAAATGCATTCTGATGCAAAAAAGGACGTTTTGTACTCACCATAATGTTCTATCAGTGTTGCCCATTTTCATTCTTCCTCAATTTAAAGGTTTGGATCTGATCCCTCGGATCAGACTCTGCGGTTACAATAGCTCTTGGCAACCAAAAAACTCTCAAGCTTCTCCCTTACCCATAATACACAGTTCCCTATTAAGTAAGCGAATGCTGTTTAATCGACAGCTAAATGTCAAAACGGCAAAATTCTCGAAGACAGGGAACAGCAGTTTTTTTTCCCCAGGGAAAAACAAATTGCTGGGCCATTTTTGGGACTTTGCCATTTCCTCCACTGTGGTGCGATCTTAGAGTTGGTATATTTAATCAGGGGGTGTGTGGGAGGCGAAGCCCACCACTTTATTTTGTGTTTGGTTTATTTTTTATTTATTTATTTTTTGCGGACCAGTGATTTTTTTCCCTGGGAAAAAAAGTGCTGTTCCGTTTGTTCGGACTTTTGTGTTTTCGTTTTTTTTTTTTTTTTTTTATGGGTCGATTATACAGCGTTGGCTATTTTAAGTGCTCGCTGTTATAATACAGACCGTAATACACCCTTCCTGAGTGTGATATAGGGAAATATTGCCAGCCCAGCTATCTGGAATTTTGTAAACAATTCTATGTAATTTGTGAATATCGATATGATTTATACAGAACTGTATGTTATGTATGGAGCTAAAATGTGACCGCAGTTTGTCTTGCTGACTTAGAACAGAAAAGAAGTTGAAATTAGATTGCTTTACAATTGTGATATAAATGTTCTCTCCCAATTTCAGTGTAGCAGAGACACTACCTAGCACTAGAAGTTTTTGTATTGTCTTGAAAGAGAAGTAATTATTAGGTTTAAAATGTAAGAAGTGTTTTATGACTTCCAAGATCTGCAAACATCTGAGAGATATATATTTTAACACAGAGATGTTAAATTCTGTTAGTTTCGGTTTTAGCCTGGGAAATGAAGTCAGGTGACAAAAAGTGATGCCATCCAAGCTAACCTAGCAGTAAAATGTGATATTAATTTAAGAACTCTCAGAGAGACTGTGCATTTTGTATTTTGTCTTGGACCTAGCAAGAACATCTTATCGTCATCATCATCTGCACTTGCTTTACTGTAAGAAAGATTTAGGGCACAGTATCTCTTTTACATATTGACAGGGATATAGTACAAATTAGTTTAGATGTTTTCTGTATTTATTCAAGACTGTCCTGCAATGTTGTTTTAAAATATTTCCTGTGATTTTGACTCTGAAGTTACTGTGTTGATTAACTGAGTATTGTCTTGTTCTTTTATCATTAATTATTAAAAGCATTTATACCTATCTTTGTGGCTGATATTTGTGAGATATATTTAAGCTCTTATACTTGCATATGTATTTGGTGACACTGTACAGCCACTCCTAAACAGCCTTGCAAGTCTTGCTCAGACTATCATTTGGATTAATAGTAACATTACACAGTAGGATTGGACACCCTTTGTAAGGGCCTTATAGTAGCTGATAAGTAGGGGTTGGTGGCAGTGGAAACTATCTTATAGTCTGCGCAGAAGGGGGCATAGCTAGTAAACCTGTGCCAGCCTTCCCCGTGTGTGTGTGTATATAAATCAAATCTCAAAGTGTGTGTATGTCAGCTACTTGGGCAGGGACACAAAGTACTGGTTGGACAGAGAGGGTGCTGGAGGTCTTGGCTTGACCCCTCAGCTGAGATCTTAACCCTATAGATGTGCCAATGGAGACTTGTCATCCTTCTAGTGTGTACATCCCCCACTATTGCCAATGGTGAGGACTGAGGCTCCTTGACTACTGGGCCATTGTGCAGCGGCATCACACTGAGTACCTCAGATCTTCTTTGCTAATGCAAGTAAAAGAAAGAATTCAGAAAGGTCCAGAGAGACTATATCTGGAGCTCAACACAAGGGAAGTGCAAAGCTAAGGACACTCAGTCTTCTAGGAGTACAAAGGTAGGGGGGGCTGGTGGGTGGGGAGTTGAGGAAGAATGAAAATGAACAACAGATGGAACATTATGGTGAGTACATAGCTTCTTTATCTGTTACCAATTTGCATTCTATCCTCAAGCTATGTGACAGAGTTCCAAAGCTACCACAGATCCTGGATGGACTCAAGGAAGGATGTTCCTCAGCACTACTGAACTGAATGATGCTTTACCTCTGGAGACCAGATCCAATTTGTAATGAGTAACAAAGGTATGAGGAGTAGCCCAAGTTGCTGCTGCACAAATATCATCCATAGACACTCTAGACTGGAAGACAGATGAAGTTGCCATTGCTCTAGTTGTATGGGCTCATAAAGGTTTCGGTAAGGCAAAGCCCAATTTGTTATAAACAAAAGAAATACAACTGGTAAACCATTTGGCCAAGGTTACTTTGGTGACTGGTTTACCCAATTTAATATCTGAGAAGGAAAGAAATAATTGGTCAGATTTCCTGATATCCTTGGTTCTATGAAGGTAAAAATGCAACTGTCTGTGAACATCTAATAATTAAGTATTCACCTTTGTTCTCAAATTTTGGAAGAAATACTGGCAAATTAATGGACTGATTGATATTTGTCTTAGATACCACCTTTGGTAACAAAAAAAAGATGGATTAGTACGCAGAGATACTCTATTTTTGTAAAAAAATCAGATAAGGTGGCTGGGAAGACAGGACTTGAATCTCTGAAATTCTTCTTGCAGAAGTTATGGCTACCAAGAAAATAGATTTTCAAGAAAGGGATTTGAGATTGCACTTAGCTGCTGGTTCAGAAGGGGATGTATAATAGCCTGCAGCACCAAACTTAGGTTCCAAGGGGGAGTAGGATCTTTATAAGGGAGCTATAAAAGAAGAGTTCCACTCAGAGTGGCTTTGCAGAGTTTACGTGAAGCAACTGAAGAACCTTGGAAACCAATACGAAAACTGGATATTGTTGCTAATTGGACTTTGACTGTCGAAGAAGACGACCCTCCCTTGAAAAGTTGGGCTAAAAAAATCAAGAATATCATGAACAGAAACTGAAAGGGATCAATGTTATTTTGGAGTGCCAAGTAAATTAATCTTTTCTACTTACTAGAATGCAAGTTACGTGTAGATGTCCTATGAGAAGAAAGGAGTATGTGTCAGACTGGAGAGGACAGCATATGTTGTCTGGTTATTAATGGAACTGGAGAAACCAGGCAGTCAGCCTGAGATTGGGTATATCTTGGTGAATCTTGCCTACTGGGTGAGACAGAAGGTCTGAAGTTGGATCCAGAATCCACGGTTGGTGAAGTAAGTGAGGCCAAAGAAAAGGGAACCAAGTCTGTCGAGGCCAATACAGTGCAATGAGGACTACTTTGCTCTTTAACCTGGTGACTTTCTGTAGAAATTTTAGGATTAATAAAGAAGGGGAAAAGGCATAAAGAAGATCTGAGGAGCAATTGTGAAGAGCATCCCTCGGTGACTCCCCACATGGAATAGAGGCGAGACAGCTGCTGCACTTGTAGTTTAGGGGAGAGGCGAAAAGGTCACAGCAAGGCTGACCCTATTGATGGAATATACTTTCCATCACTTTTTGATTGTGGGACCATTCATGGAGTAGAACAACGCACCTGCTCAGTTTATCTGCTATCACAGTGGACTTCCCCGGAATATGTGTTGTTAAGAAAAAATGGTTGGTTGAGATCACCCATTGCCACACACTGAAAGCTTCTCGACACAAGGGGTAGGATCTGGTTCCTCCTTGTTTGTTGATGTACCAGACTACTGACACATTGTCTGCCTGAACTGAAATTGTCCTCAAGGGGAGAACATCCTGGAAAGCCTGCAATGCTAAGAGCATTGCTCTCATCTTTAGGATGTTGATATGCAAGCTGGGCTCTGCAGGGGACCAAGTGCCTTGGATGGTTTTCCCCAGAAAATCCCCCTCACCCTAGCTGGGAAGCATCCATGGTCAATGCGGGCTTGGACTGGGGGAGAATATACAGAAGACCTTTTAGAATTTGATCTAACTGAATCCACCATCCGAGATCTTTTTTGCATATACTGGTGATCCTTATCTGAGTTGACACTGATTGGTCAAGGATGGACCACTGCGCTCATAGCAGCCACTGCAGAATTTTCATGTGAAATCTTGCCAGCATGACTACTATTGTTGCTGCAGCCATGAACCCTAGATTCTGAAGAACTGGCTGTGCTGAGACCTTATTGCTGCAGATTATTTTTGTGACTTGTGATCTGATTCTTTCCACTCTTGAAGTGGGGAGTGAGGCTATTGTTTCTTTTTTGTTGAAAATTGCTCAAATAAAGTTTAAACTCTGAATGGGCTCTAGACAGGATTTCTCATAGTTTATGGATATCCCTAGACATGAAGAGATCTGGAAGATGTAGTCTCTTGCCTTCAATAGCTGATGCTTGGTTGAGGCAGAAATGAGCCAGTCGTCTAGATATGGAAACACTTTGAATCCATGCTGGCTCAAGTGAGCTGCTACTACTGCCATGCACTTGGTAAACACCCTGGGGTCTGTGGTGAGACGAAACTGATAATGACTGGCTCCCAGCTGGAAAAATAAGAACCTCCTGGATTGCTCGTTCATCTTTATGTGATAATATGCATCTTGAAGGTCTATCATGCAAATCCAGTCATCCTTTTCCAAAAATGGAAGAATGGACTGAACTGTGACCATCTGGAACTTGTTGCAAACAGACTTGTTCAAATTGCTGAGATCCAAGACTGGTCTCCAGTCCCCTGTTTTCCTTGGCACTAAAAAGAAAGTACAGTTTTGTACCTACCATAAATGTAGATGTTCGAGTGTATACTCTGCTGCAGTCATCACACTTGGGTTATCCTGTCGTCAGGCAATCCCGCAATCGGACTGAATTCCAAAGTCTTGGTCCGGCGTTGGTTGCTGTCGCTGCTTCCCTGACGTCAGTGTGCCAGGGGTATATAAGAGGCATCCAACGCCATTTTCTTCAGTTTTTCTTGCCCAAGATGTTAGGCGCCCCCCCCCAAAAGGTGGTCAGTAGATATTACCAATAATAAAAGTTTAGCACAAACAAAACATCCCTCCAGCTATAAGCAAATACACCACAAAGGTTGCATCAGAATGTAAGGTACTGAAAGGTTTTAGTTAGATCAGAGGGGATGGAGGGAGGGTAACCTGGACTGCAGCAGGGTATACACTCGAACATCTACATTTATGGTAGGTACAAAACTGTACTATGTTCGTGTTACCCTGCTGCAGTCATCACACTTGGGTAGAATCCCAAAGCTAAGGATGGGAGGTGGAGTCAAACAGGGTTAGAGGAGGCTAGAAGGCCCTGCAAAACTGCAGTGGCGAAGCCAGCTCTAGTCTTAGAGTAAAGTGGTAAGTGATAGTGCTTGGTGAAGGTGTGTACTGAACTCCAAGTTGCAGCTTCCAGAATATCCTTGGTTGGCACCCCCCTGAGGAAGGCTGTAGATGTAGTTGCTGCCCTGGTGGAGTGGGGCCTTATGCTAGCAGGAACTGGTTTTCCATGATGGGTGAAGCAAAAACGTATGCAATATCCTATCCATTTGGAAATGGTCTGTTTTGAGATAGCCTTTCCTTGTGATGCTGTAGCATAGGATACAAAAAGTTGGTCAGATCTTCTGAAAACCTTAGTTTTATCCAAGTAGTAACGTAGTTGCCTGTGAATGTCCAAGGAATGCAGAAGTCTTTCTCCTTTGTTCTGTGGATTTGGAAAGAAGGTGGGTAAATGGATGGTTTGATTTAGAGCCACACTGGATACCACCTTTGGCATAAAGGAGGGGTTAATTCGTAGAGAGACTCTGTCTTGATGAAAAATGAGGAAAGGCTCTACTGCCATTAGTGCCTGTAGCTCTGAGACTCTTCTGGCTGAAGTAATTGCTAGCAGCAGGGCAGTCTTCCATGATATAAACTTTAAGTCAGCTGAGAAAGCTGGCTCAAAAGGTGGCAGCGTAAGTTTTTCCAGAACAAAATTGAGGCCCCAAGTTGGTGTTGGCGCTCTCCTGGGAGGCCTAATGTTTTTGGCCCCTCTGAGATACTGTCTTAGAAGTGGATGTGAAAATAAGGGAGGATCCGTGTTGTAGTGAGCTGAAATAGCTGAGGCGTGGAATTTAATAGATGAAAATGAAAGTCCTTTGTGTAACATCTCAGTTAAATATTGTAGAATCTGAGGTATGTCGGCTGAAGGGGATTTTGGCCTTTAGCTTGGTTCCAGGCGCAAAATCTTTTCCATTTGTCTGAATAGGCTTTCCTGGTGCTGGGCCTCCTGGCCTCCAGAATGACATCCATAACAGCTTGTGAAAGAGGAACTGGCTGGTTGCTTAGGTGATTTGCCATGCAGCCAAATTTAAGGTTTTGAGCTGGTTGTGTAGAATCTGACTGCCTTGCTGTGTGAGCAGATGAGGAATTTGTGGTAAAATCCATGGGGGGCCCTGGGCCATGTTCCTTAGTAGTGGGTACCAGTGCTGGCATGGCCAGTCTGGGGCAATGAGTATCATTCGGGGTCTCTCCATCCTGACTTTCAGCAGCACCTTTGTGAGAAGGGGCAATGGAGGAAAGGCATATACTGTCAGCATTTTCCAACTGAATGAGAGTGCGTCCACTTTCCAAGCTTGATGGTGAAATGTCCTTGTGCAAAATTTTGATAGATGATAGTTTTGGGGGGTGGCAAACAGGTCTATGTCTGGGCGCCCCCATTTTTGAGTTATCATTGCAAATACTTGTGGATCCAGTTTCCACTCGTGGGGCTCCATGATGTTTCTGCTTAGGTCGTCTGCCAATGTGTTCTTTTTTCCTGGCAGGAATTGAGCTTGTAATTGAACTTGGTGAGCCAGTGCTGTGTTCCACAAGGTCACTGCTTGCCTGCATAGAGGGTAGGAGTGTGTACCCCCTTGTTTATGTACCACATTACTGTGGTGTTGTCTGTCCTTATTATAAGCTGTCCTGGATGTAAGAGGTCCTTGAAGGCTGTCAGAGCATTCTGCACAGCTAGCATTTCTTTTTGATTGATGTGCATATTCCTTTGATCTGCAGTCCATATGCCTTGAACGCACCGTCCTGACATGTGTGCCCCCCAAGCATAGTCCGATGCATCTGTTGTCATAGTTTGCCTGGCTGGGGGTAAGGTGAAAGGCTGACCCGTGTTGAGGTGACATGCCTGTGACCACCATAAAAAACTCCTGTTGAAGGCAGGGAATGAGAGGTATCATTGTTTCCAAGCTGTGGCTGTGTTGAGTCCATACGCTTTTCAGGTACCATTGTAATTTCCTCTCATGCAGTTTTGCAAATGGTATTAGTAGTATGCAAGATGCCATGAAGCCCAAGGCCTGCAAAATTTTTCTTGCAGGGAGTTGGGTCTTTGTTGCCATTATTTTGAAGTATTGAGTTAGCTGTAGTTGTTTGTCTGGTGTCAGATAAGCCATCTGGGCCGTTGTATTCAAGCTGGCACCCAGGAATGTCATATTTTGTGAGGGCACTAGTTTTGATTTCTTTTCGTTTACTGTGTACCCTAGGCAACGTAGAAGGTGTTTTACAAAAGTCAGATGTTGTAAGAGAATGTCCTTGCTTTCTGCTTGGATGAGGCAGTCGTCCAGGTATGGGTATATTTGAATTCCTCTTTGTCTGCAGTATGCAATTACTGGTGCCAGGCATTTTGTGAAGACCCTGGGCGCAGTAGATAAGCCAAAGGGCAGTGCAGAGAATTGGTAATGGGTTGAACCTGCAATGAAACGGAGGTATACTCTGCAATTTTGTCTGATAGGGACATGCAGGTATGCCTCCTTGAGGTCCAATGTTACTAGCCAAGCTTTCTTGCCCAACATGGGAAGAAGCTGCTGTAGTGTTAGAATCTTGAATTTGGGTACTTGCAAGAAGGTGTTTAGAATTGAAAGGTCCAGAATGGGTCTCCAAGCATTGTCCTTTCTGGGGACTAGAAAGAGCCTTGAGTAAAATCCTTGGCCTTGCTCCTGTGTAGGTTGAATGGCTCTCATGTCCATGAGAGCTGTAATTTGTTTTTGTGCCTCTGCCCATTGATTTTGTGGCAGGTTTGGCATTCCTTTTATCCTTGGCAAGGTGTGGAAATGGAATCTGTATCCTTGTGAGATAATGTCTAGGACCCATTTGTCCTTTGTGACGATGCGCCAGTTGTCTGAAAAAAAAGTTAATTTTCCTCCCAAGGGAGCTGCCAAGAGAGTTTTGCTTGGCAGTTTGAGGTTTAAGTCATTGTGTTTGTCTTCTAGTAGTTTGGGACCTGTCTTCTCCTCCCTTCTGTGTTGCAGTGCCCCACTGGCGAGGTTTGTAAGGGATTTGTGCTGTCCTCTGTCCCTTGGGCGTCTGTATTTACCCCTCTGTGGTCTGTCAGAAGCTGGAAAGGACCAATTTTTTGTTGGACAATTTCTGCTGAAGCGTGGGGGTTGTACCTGTAAGAAATCTTTGACTGTCTGCATAGATTTTGCCTTATCTTCCATTTTCTTTAAAACCTCTTCTGCTTTAACCCCAAATAAGACATCCTGCTGTAAGGGTGCATCTAGTAACTTTGCTTTAACATGATCAAGCAGAGTTTGTTCCTTTAACCAAGCATGCCTACGTATAACAGACCCAGTAACAGCTGCTCTACAAGAAGCTTCCAAGGAATCAAATCCATATTGTAAAGTATGTTTGCCCACCTGTTCAGCTGCATTCAACAGATCCTGTATTTCCTTGAATTCAGACTGTTGAGGGTGCGTGCTCATCTTTTGTTTTATTTGAGACATTAGGAATTGCTGGTATTTCAGCATGTGAAATTGACAATTTAGTGCTCTCATAGCTAGAGTAGCTGAGGTGTAAACCTTCTTCCCCCACCTGTCTAGTGCTCTGGAGTCCCTTTCAGAGGGTACAGGATTTTTAGCCATAGAAGCCTTAGCCCCTTTGGGACCCTGGGAGATTGTCTCTGGGTCAGCAACAGGGCTTTTGTAAAGGAATTTGTGCGAGTCAGGCACTCTATAATATCTATCTGGTTTGGCTGGAGCAGGAGGCAGAGAATCTGGATTTAGACTAGATTCTAAGTAAACATTATCCACAATGTCTAAAACTGGAGGGATAGCAAGTGGTCTGTGCTGGGGGAGTAAAAGAAACTCTGAGCCTTTTCTTTGAGTCGGAGTAGTCCTGACCTTCCCAGTGGAAATGTTCCCTCATGGTATGTAAGGTTTCCCCAAAGGAATAGTCTTCAGGGGGAGAAGCTGAGGGAATGGAATCTTCAGCATCAGAATCTTCATAAGGGGGAAAGGAGTAATCCTGTTCCTCAGAGGAGCCTTAGGAAAAAGACACTTGATCAGAGGAGGCATAATCCTCCTCTTATCTAGGCCTTTTGTCTGGGGGGGTGGGGGGTTGGGAACCCCTGATTTAAGAAATCAAAACTTCAGCCATTTTAAGCATCTGTTTCTTAGGCATGGGGCATTGAACTGGAGACTGAAGTGCAGTCTTTTTTAGTTTAAGAGGAGTCTTAAGCTTAGCATAAGATTTTATGGTGAGAGTAGTCGGTCTGAAGACATCTTCTGTAACCGAAGGTGTTTCCACAGCACCGGCTTCTCCTTCTGCAATGTTGTCGATAGGGCCTAAAGAAAATGGCTGCGTCGGCCTAGAACTCTCTGCTTGAGAATCCGAAGCGGTCTGGGGTTCCAATTCTGCGGTCGCCAGGGGCTGCATAGGCGCCTCACTGAAAACTGGAGAACCGGCGACTAGCCCAGCCGAGGCCTCGGAGTCTGGCTTGGATCTAGGCTGCCTGTCTTTATCTTTGCATTTTTTATGCATGCCGGTAGTCGGTTGCTCCGACGGCATAGTGTAATTAAATTTCTGACCGAAGTAGTGTCGTGCGAAATCAAAGCGTCGCTTTATAGTTCGCTTATTGAACCTAGCACAAAAGTGACAACCAGTGACGTCGTGGTCTGGGCCTAGGCAAGGTATACAATAAGAATGAAAGTCCTTATGAGGTATTTGCTTCCCATAAGAAATACAATGGTTAACTTTTTCTGACATCGGACTGAGGCAAGAAAAGGTTCCCCAACGGGGTACTTAGCTTTGAAGACTTCGGACTGAAATTCAGTTAGAAAATCGCAGGTGTCAGCCGACCAGCACTTGCGAACTGCTTCTGCTTCAGGCACCGCGCGGCAAGAAAGACTGAAGAAAATGGCATCGGATGCCTCTTGTATACCCCTGACGCACTGACGTCAGGGAAGAAGTGACAGCAACTGATGCCGGACCAAGACTTTGGAATTCAGGCCGACTGCGGGACCGCCTGACGACAGGATAACCCAAGTGTGATGACTGCAGCAGGGTAACACGATGAACATTCATGAGTAAGTTCCGGATTCCCTCTGGTCTGGTGGGACCTCTTGGATGACTCATTTTTTAGAAGCTTTTGTACCTGAACATCTGCTTGTTCCCTCTGACTGGGTGGAACATCTGGGATTTTCTTGCAATGGGAAGGAGGAAGGGAAAATGGTATAATATATCCTCTGCAGCCAGGTATCTGATGCTATTTCTAGCCAGGGTCGCCGGTGCAGGGACAGTCGACCCCCAATTGCCTCTAGAGTAGGGCAATCAGGCCTCCATTCAGGAGCACTGGAAGGGTCTGCCAAAGAAAGTCTCTCTGGACCCTTGGTTTTGTGGGCCTCTTCTGCTGTGAGGACGCCATCTACCGTTAGTGCACCCCCGCCTCTGGGAGAACTATTTCAATGCGTGTCATAAAAAGACCCTTGGGACTTTCTGAACCACATTTTTTCACTACTTTGCTGATTTCTGGAGAAGAATCTCTGAGGAATGGAGAAATGTATGCCCATTGCAGACAGGGTCTTACCATCTTTCTCACACCTGGACAATGTGTCTTTTACCTTAGGGCCAAATAAGGACGTGCTGTCAAAAGGAGCATTGATGAACATAAACTTGAAAAAGTCACACAAGCACATCCAGGCATGCCTCCTGATGGAAATGCCTGAATCTGCTGCTCTACTCGTTTCTTCAGCTACATGAGAAATGAGTCTCATGGAAGAGTTAGAAACAGACTGGAGGGTAGCCAACTGAGAAGTAACAAAGGCCTGTACTTCCTCAGAAACAGATCCTGAGAGTATATCTGAAAACTCTTTAATCAGATCCCTCTGTAACCTAGTGAAGTGTACCAGGTACTTCAGGGACCATAATGAGAAGGTCATTGAAGCACAGACATGCTTCCCGAACCTCTCTATCACCTGACACTCATTTGTTGGGGGCATGGATAGACAAACTTTCCTCAGCTAGTTCCTTTTTTGCAGCTGTCACCATGACCATGGTAACCACAGGCACACCTTTCATCCAAAACTGCTCGTCTTCAGGAGCCGGTCTCCAGGGGATTGGCTCAATGGTGTCGGGGACCTTCCATGCCCGCCGAGAGATCAATTCAATGAGCTCATCAGTGGGTGGAGTTACCCAGGAGGTAGATGGGTGGGTACCAAATGCCTCCAGGTACACAGATTCCTCAGACAATGGGTTGTTGGGCTTACAGTCACCTCTGCTTTAGGATTTCTAGGATGTCACCAAAGGAGACATCATCAGGAGGTGACACTGGGGACCCTTCGCCATCATCAAGATCTGTGTCTTCAGTGACAGATTCCTCTGGAGAATCTAAGTGCTTCCTCTTGCACAACTTCTTAGGGACCTCCTCAGTGGGATACTATGGGTAGGTATCAGAAGTAGTGGGAACAACCTACTGGGAAGCCTGGGGTTTCGGTACTTGCTATCTCTGTTGAGAAAAAAGGTTGAGACTCTGTACACACAGATGACAAGGTTCGGGGCTGAAGATCTGAGGGGAGAGGAACAGTCTGAGCTGTTGAAGCAGACATGGCTCTCTTCAAAACCTCATAGGCTGATCTCCCCTGAGAGGGACAGGACTCTGGATCCAAGAGGGCATGTATCTGGATCCTAGTCCCTCCCTGCTCACAGGATAATCCTCCCAAGGCAGAAGCTGAAGCAGAGCTAATACAAGCCGAAGCTGGAAGGTGCAGAGACTGCACTGAAAACTTCACACAAGGCAGCTGCTGCTCAGAGAGGACTCTGGCTCTGACTGAAACGAAGAACTCAAGAGCAAACATCGGATCCGAGGATAGGATATCTTCGGATCTAATGCAGATGGAGCCGGGTGGCTCGGATCCAAGAACTCAAACTTCAAAGGAAGTCAGCAGAGGATGTAAAAAAGAGGTAGTAGATGTTTGGAACTCCTGACCCGAGGGGGTAGGAGCCGAGGGAACCATTGACATACTCTGCACCCAGAGAATTTTTCTCATGAATCTCTCCACTTCTTCTTTGGTCAAACTCCTAGAAGAATGAGTGGACATAACGGAGGGTGATTTTGGCCTCTCCAAAAAAGAAGGAATTCTGAATGGAACTGGGTCCAATGATGGCAAACATTGTGTCATGGGTAAACCAGGTAGGCTTGTAGTCAAATCCACTGATTTTGGTGTCGGATCAGAGGAATCCTTTGTCTTATCCAAAGTAGGATCTGAAGAAGCAGACAGATCCATCTGGTGTCGAATCTTGATCTTCAGGTCTGAAGAAGTAATCGGATCCAAAAGTCCGGGTCTCTTAATTATCTGATCCGACAGAGAAGTCGGAACCAAGATAGGCCTCCTGTTTGTTTTTTCAGAAGTCTGAGGAAGAAGAGGAAAGGCTTGACTATTCTGACTTGCCCTTTTTTTGCTTGTCTAAAGAAGGAGCTCCAAATAGTGCCTCACTGAAAGCTGAAGGCACCTTTAAGAATTAATTTGTTTTTGTGTTCAACCAGAGCTCTATTGTTGAAAGCATGGCATATCGAACAATCCTCCTGGTGATAGAGGGGTCCCAAACAATAAACACAGTGTATATGGCATTTTACAGCCACATTTGCCACACTTTTTGAAGGCAGCCTTTTTCTTTCTCTGCCATTCTACCACTACAGAAATCAAAAAGCAAGAGAAAAATGTAAACAATAGAAGCTTTTTTTTTTTTTGTTTAGAGAACTAAAGGGAAGGAAAAAGGGGAATACCGACAATGGTAAGAAAAATTACACGAAGTGTAACAGGAGAATACTAATAGTATTCAGAGGTACTTTTGTACAGAAAGAAAAGGAGAAAATTGAGAACAAACTAGTCGCTAGGTAAGGGCTACAGGCTAAAGAGAAACAGAGAACTTTATAGCATTATTTAGCAAAATATAAAGGAAAATTTGTTTTTATTTAAATTATTTGCTTGAGAGCAACTGGTCACCATGTGTAACGTGAATAGCGGCAAATGAGACATGAGGTACATAGAAAAGATGCATTATGGGCAAGGGAGAAGCTTGAGAGTTTTTGATTACCACAAGCTATTGTAACGGCTGAGGGATAGGATCCAAACCCATAGGTTGAGGACAGAATGAAAACATCAGATCTTGTTCTATTAACGTTTAACTAACTTAGAGGTATATTTAAAAACTGCCCTGATTTGATCACTTGCCCTCCCATTATTTTTGCATTTGTTTGGAATTCTTAACCAAAGAAGTTGAGAGGTGTGCTGCTTTCTATTCAACAGTGCCAAATGTTTTTCCCAATTTTCAAAGCTAGTAAAACACTTCACCCCATGGTTCCTCATTCTTTTCTTTTTTCTGTAACTGTTCCATAACCTATGTGACTTACACATCCATTGGTAGACAACAATTTATTAGTTTTACATCTGTTTTACTACACTCTTTGCCAAGCACTATACACCTTACGAAGAATCTTATCCTGTTCCATCTTACTTTTGTTATATTTCACTTGAATATGTGTTTATTTACTGGTTTATTGTCTGACTGAGCAAATGCTTGGTCTGAGTTCTGATTAATTTGTAATAAAATCTGCTGCAGACTGCAGAAAACATGGCAGCACACTACAGAACTGTTTCTCCCCTGTAATGTATCATCATAAGTGGGGCTGGAGGACATGGAATCAGAAAGTAACTGGACAGTTGCTCACAGAATCACCAGTGTAGTAAACCTAATAAATATAGGTCCACTGAAGTGACTAAAGTAAAAACTACACATTTTGGAATAGGAAAGCCCACTATGCACTTGATCTTCAGGGGAGGAAGAACAATAAAGAGAAAAAAAAGTGTTGAAAATGTTCTACTGGAAAAAAGGGTATGAAAGACCAAAATAAAACTGTTGCAGTACAACACTGCACATAAGGAAAATGCTAGTTTATATTTAGTTTCTTTAAACAACATTACAGGATATAAGAATTTTAAATGAAAAAAAAAACATTAAACAGATGAAGTGTGTAAAAAGATACTATGGAGCTTTGGAAAAGACATGCTTGGGGAAGCAGTATATGCTGAGTCAATTACTTCCTGGCTCCATTACATTTCTAATTTACTGAAGTAAATTCAAGGAGGTAAGCTGTGTGTGATTTAAGAGATGGTAGTAAACTATGGAGACTAGCTGTATTATATGCATATCTTCAGAGTGTGAAAAGGAAATAATTATTTGACAATTTAAAAAGTGAAGAACGTAACAGTGATTGGGGATTTTAATTGTAAGAAAAATAAAAAAGACAGGTTAAAGTCATTAAAATTAATAATCAGATGGTAAAATGTAGGCAGTTGGAATTATGCCGTAGAAGGGGATCCCTATACAAGAGACTTGCACTGTAAACAGAAACTGATTACATTTTATTTTCTGAAGGTTTGGACACGGTTGATTAGGAAACAAAGTGAAGTATGTTTTTTCAAATCATTATGCTACTAAGTTAACAACTATGAATATTGAAGGTTATATTAGAGATTGTAAAGGTATGAAAGTATTAATGGAGAGGTGACAAAAACAGACAATTTTAAAGAAGAGACAGAAACTTTGATAAGACCATTGCTCACCAAGGCCTTTTTGCAGGTCTACAGAACAATGGTGGAGTTCTTTTAAACAGAAATGTAAATGGGGTATGTAGGATTAAACATTTAACTTTGGGGAGAAGAAAATTTGAAATATAAAAACAATAGTGGAGTACCTTGAAAAGAATACCATGGGGGATAAAAAAAATTAGTCATGCAAGAACAGTTATATCGAGAACGTTTTAAGGCAAGACATATGTTGTAAAAACAAAAGTATTTCTTACAAAGCAGGAGTGAGTAAATGTTGCCTTTTTGGGCAACAAGTTAAAAAAGATGAAGGCAGGATAAACTGTGTTATAAGAGAAGATGGTGTTGAAGTGTGCAGTTTGGAAGACATTATGGACATAGAAAAAATAAATAACCCTGTACAGTAAAAGGCAGAAAATACAAGGAGATTGTAATACTAATAAGCTCACAGAAAACTGTGAAAGATGTAGTTAACCCAAAAAGATGAAAGAAAAATGATGGAGATAAAAACATTCTTAAACAAAAAGAAAACAAAGCAAGTTTGTCTCTTAAATGCACACTAAAACAACACTTCATCTGATTTACTGAAGTCATATGTCAGTTTATGTTTAAGAGATGAAAGTGATCATCTCTTATTTTGTTAAATCACCACCATCTTTCTCCCATCCTCGTATACAGTTTCGGCTTGGATTGTTATTTTACGCACTGTACCAGTGAGAGTGTGTTGGTTGTTTTCTGTTTTTAAAGATGAAGTAAAGAAAACTGAAATAGGGGAGTTAAAGGTAGCATTCATCATCTTCTTTCTGCTGTTCCCGTTAGGAGTCGCCACAGCAGATCATCTGTTTCTATTTCTTCCCGTCCTCTGCATCTTGCTCTGCCACACCAACCACCTGCATGTCCTCTCTCACCACATCCATAAACCTTATCTTAGGCCTTCCTCTTTTCCTGTTACCTGGTAGCTTCATCCTTAGCATCCTTTTCCCAATATGCCCAGCATCACTCCTCAGCACATGTCCAAAACAACGTAATCTTGCCTCTCTGGCTTTGTCTCCAAACCTTCCAACCTGGGCTGACCCTCTAATATACTTATTCCTAATCCTGTCCACCCTCGTCACACCCAGTGCAAATCTTAACATCTTTAACTCTGCCACATCCAGCTCAAACTTCTGCCTTTTTGTCAATGCCACTGTCTCCAACCCATATAACATAGCTGGTCTCACTACCCTCTTGTAGACCTTCCCCTTCACTCTTACTGGTACTCATCTGTCACAAATCACTCCTGACACTCTTCTCCACCCTCTCCATCCTGCCTGTACTCTCTTTTTCACCTCTCTTCCACACTCACCATTACTCTGAACTACTAATCCCAAGTACTTAAACTCATCCACCTTCGCCACCTCTACTCCTTGCATCCTCACCATTCCTCTATCCTCCTTCGCATTCACACACATATATTCTGTCTTAGTCCTACTGACCTTTATTCCTCTTCTCTCTAGAGCATATCTCCATCGCTCCAGGGTATCCTCCACCTCTTGCCTACTCTCACTACAGATAACAATGTCACCTGCAAACATTACAGTCCACGGGGACTCCTGTCTGATCTCATCTGTCAACCTGTCCATCACCATTGCAAATAAGAAAGGGCTCAGAGCTGATCCTTGATGTAATCCCACCTCCACCTTAAACGCATTTGTCACTCCCACGGCAGACCTCACTGCTGTCACACTACCCTCGTTCATATCCCGTACCACTCTTACATACTTCTCTGACACTCCCGACTTCCTCATACAATACAACTCCTCTCTAGGCACCCTGTCATATGCTTTCTCTAAGTCTACATAAACACAATGCAACTCCTTCTGACCTTCTCTGTACTTATCCATCAACACTCTCAGAGCAAACACCGCATCTGTAGTGCTCTTTCCCGGCATGAAACCATACTGCTGATCACTAATCATCACATCCCTTCTTAACCTAGCTTCCACTACTCTTTCCCATAACTTCAAGCTGTGACTGATCAATTTAATCCCTCTGTAGTTACTACAGCTCTGCACATCACCCTTATTCTTTAAAATCGGTACCAAAACACTTTTTCTCCATTCCTCAGGCATCCTCTCACTTTTCAAGATTTCATTAAACAATCTGGTTAAAAACTCCACTGTCATTTCACCTAAACACCTCCATGCTTCCACAGCTATGTCATCTGGACCAACAGCCTTTCCATTCTTCATCCTCTTCATAGCTATCCTTACTTCCTCCTTGGTAATCCATTGTACTCCATGATTCACTATCCCCACATCATCCAACCTTCTCTCCCTCTCATTCTCTTCATTCATCAACTCCTCAAAGTACTCTTTCCATCTCCTCAACACACTGTCCTCGCTTGTGAGTATGTTTCCCCCACTATCCTTTATCATACCTGCTGCATATCTTTCCTAGCTCGGTCCCTCTGTCTAGCTAGTTAAAGGTAGCATTAAAGGAAGTAAATAATATTAGCTCCCCTGCACTGGATGGTTTAGGATATGACAAATATAGGGAAATATCAAACGAAAAGAAAAATACTTTTGTTGAGGTTATGAATTTTTGGATAGAACATGCTACTAATTATAAAAGAGTATGTGATGGAACAATGAAGTTGTTATACAAAACAGGAGACATGACATTAAGCACTGCAGCCATTTAACACCACATAATGCAGATTATAGGCTATTTACAAAAATGCAACAAGAGAGACTTAAATCTGTTAGCTTAATAATGGATGAAGGGATTTTTTGATACTGGAGGTAAAACACTAGAGGTTTAATGTTAACCGTTAAGAGGTAACTTTTACTACTCTAAATGACAATAATGGATGTAAAATTATAGCACGTGATGTGAAAAAACCATATAACAGTATTGATCATAACAGTTTGTGAGAAATTTTGGTTAAATGTAGGATGCATAAAAATGTATCCATCCACGACCCATTTTTACACAAGGGGTTGGAATGTCACTTCAGGACCAACAATCAATTAGTGCCAAGGTTCACACTGCTGGGTGGTTAGCCCTGTGTGGTCGTTCTTCCACACCACACACTCACATCTTAAAGTCAATGCATGGATAAAACAGTGTAAAGTTTTATTAGATGATATTAGAAAAACTGTTAATATGTGGAAGATGTTTGGATTGTCTTACAGAAAGTGTATCACATTTATTCTTATGCTTTAAGTAAGCTAGGTTATATGGGGATGTTTAGTTTTCTTTTATGCCTTCAAAAAGATTTATTAGAAATTATTTTCTCATTACTTAGGGCTCAGGATTAAACCCCATTAAGAGTGGAGTGTTGTATAGCAAGATGCCAGAGGGTAGGCAAGGTTTGAAATGCCCACTGGGTTATTTAGCATCTTTAAATTTGTTTTGAATTATTAAGCATAATTCTGCAGAACAGATTCCTTTGAAATGCAATGTGGGAAAAATATAAGGAAATATGGAAGATGGAAAAAAAAGTATGTTTTTTCCAAAAAGAAAAGGGATACAAGGCCTAAACAGTACGTCCTACATGAACCAAGCCCTGTCGTACTCAGTATCCTACAGACTGCTAAGAGGTGACTTGTGTCTGGCATAAAAGGTATCCTCCAACCCAATACTGATGGATTTACAGGACATCAGCAAGTCAAATGGCATTAGAAATACTTGTCCTATGGATCTAAACCTCTTCTGCAACATCAACGCAACAGTTTGGGGGGACAGGTATATCTCACAGAGGATACCACTGCTCTGGAACAGGCTAACCTAGCCATCCATGTAAAAACAGAACACATCCCTGTCCATATTCAAGTGCGACTTTATCTACTGATAGAATACAGAAAATTTAACTCGGGAATGCCCCCGTACTACTAGTGGACAGAGGCAGCTCTTAAATGCATTATCCCATACATGGGTCCACTCAAATTATCTATAGTATGATCTCAGTTAGTCTCACTAGGGGTAATATATAAGTAATGACCATAAAATGGGTACGGCCAATCTAACAACAAATGGGGTAAGGTTAATTCAAGCACCAGAAGGGAAACTAGATGGGCTTAAAATGGCCGCAAAAGCAGCTAGCCACCTATTTCCCTATGAACCTATAAGAAAGCAAAAAATATTATGAAAAGTTGAATAATGGGAAAACATAACTTACAATGTAAAAGGTAACAGGAACGATTGGTATGAACAGATTATGGAAACATTTTACTATAGTAAACTAAGGAAAGACAAAGATGGTAAAATTAGGAAAGCAGAGAGACATTTTTAAGGTTGCAGAAATAAATGATTTCACATTCATTTTGTGGAAACTGCTATTAAGTGAAAGAATGTACATGAAACATTAATTTTTAGATTGTAAAATAACTCAAAAGGTATGGATTACATGTAAGAATGGACAAAAATGTTCAGTTTTTGCTAAATTAAACATGAATATGATCATGCACGGATTATATGGAAATGTAGGAAAAAAGAATGCGACTGCTGTAGGTAAAAATTGTCAGTAATGTTTGGAATGCATGAAATATGAGGAGCCAAGAATTACTGTATAATCAATTGTAAGATGAACAGATAGCACTGAATAAGGCAAAAAAGGGCTGTGGTACAAAGGGTGAAAGGATGATGAAGTACAAAAGTTATAATAGGAAATTAGGTAAATGCGAAATACTGTCAGCGGATGTTATTAAAATGTGATTTGTAAAAAAAAAAAGATATGTAAACAATTATGACATGTAAATCAGTAAAAGTCCTACTTTTTTCTATAAGTGCTTAGATCACCTGAGCTACCTCCAACTCTGGCAGACAGGACCTTAGTTTAACGGCTCATGCTAAGGATGGATTTGTTTCTATCTCTGCAGATATGAAAATATTTATTTTTTGATTAACCCTTATTACTACTAGTACTACTACTGGTACTATGGAAGGTTGCCTGTAACCAAGCTCAGACACCAAAACTATGTCCACCAAATACTAACATGGTCTTCCTAAGCCCAGTGTCCACTTGTAGCCCCACAATGGAAAGCCCCTCTCAAATGACACTAATGAAAAGGCCAACATGTGAAGAACAGTTTCTGAGCAAACCAGCTGATCAGGCAGCACTAATCTAAACCACAGCCTTTGTCATGCTGACATTTTACATAAAAATATAAAGTATCAAATTAAGTAAATCATAAGTATTCTGGCTACATAAAAGTTATTTCCCGACAGTCCTGCATTACAGACAGGCTCTTAATCTTAGACTAAGTTATTTGGGTCCTACCACTATCAACTGGCCAGATTTTCAAAGTTAAAGGGTGCCTTCAAACACACCGTCTGGAGCTTAACAGGAGCTTCATATAAAAGGACAGAGCACCAAAACACTGGGATTTACTGCCTTGGAAAGGCACTAAAAAGAATCTTGAGTAAAAGCCAGATCCTTGTTGTTCTGGGGGGACTACTTGGATGACTCTTTTTTGAAACAGCTTTTGAATTTCTATTGCTGCAAATTCCCGTTGACTGGGTGGAACATCAGGAATGTGTCCGATTGGCTTTGGCTTTGAAAGGAAGGGAATGTGATATCCTATGGTCATTATCGTCTGCACCCATTACCTGTTATCTATTGCCAGGCAAAGTGGTGCAGAGAAAAACAACCCCTGACTGCCTCCAGAGGCAAGCAATCGGGCCACTCTTCAAGAGCACCGATAGGTCTCTGTCCAGAGAAAGAATCTCTGGCTCCCTGGTTACGTGGACCCCCTCTGCCCCTGAAGGGGCATCTTCTGTTTGAATTCCCCCCTCTGCCCTGGGGGGGGGGGTGGAATTCGGCCTGTGTGTCGCGGAAAGGCCCCTGGGATTTTCAGTACCACATCTTTCCACTCCTGTTGTTCCTAGAGTAGGGTCTCTGAGCAGTAGAGAAACGGACAACTACAGCAGACAGGGTCTTACCGTCCTTTTCACACCTGGCCAAGGTACTGCTAACCTTAGAGCCAAACAGGGATGAGACCTCTATGAGGCCGTTAAAAAAGAGGACATGAAAGGGTCCACCAAATCACAAAGTCACATCCAGGCGTGGTGTCTGGCCACAACCCCAGTGCCTGCTGCTCTTGCCGCCCCTTCGGCTGAGTGTGAAATCAACCTCATGGACAAGTTGGAAAGACTGCAAGGTAGCTAGTTGTGAGGCAACCTTGTCCCGTACCTCATCAGACACTGCTCCTGCTAGCGTTTAGGAGAGCTCCGAAATCAAGTCTCTGAAGCCATGTGAAGTGTGCCAAATAGTTCATAGACCTGACTGCAAAGGTCGATGAAGAAAAGAACCGCTTCCGTATCCTATCGGTCGAGATTCCCTGTTCAGGAGATGGACAGTAGAGCTCTCCCCGGCTGCCACCACCACCATAGCATCAAGAGGAAGATCTTTGGACCAATGGGGTTGATCTTCTGGTGGAGAGAGTATTTTATCTTGCCTATGTGGGATCAGCTCAATGGCATCAGGTGTCATCCAGGCCCGCTGCACAATATACTGGACAAGTTCATCTGCGGGGGGGGGGGGGGTCACCCAGGAGGTAGAGGGTCAGGCTCGGAAAGAGTGCAAGAATATGTTCTCCTTGGGGGAAGGGGTTGTGGACTCCCAGTTTTCCCACTGTTTTAATATTTCCAGGATGTCCCCGAAAGAAACATCTTCAGGGGGTGACCGTGGGGACCTTTCCCCATCAAAGTCCGCATCTTCAGTCAGCAATTCCTCCGGAGAATCAACGCGTTTCCTCTTGCATGCTTTCTTGCGAGGAACCTCCTCGAGGGGAACGTTCTTGATGAAGGCTAACTTGCAGCTCCTGAATCAGGTGTCCAACAGTAGTGAGAGGTAGTAGCTGTGGCTTAGAAACAGGAGGGGGGTGTCTCCGACGCCGATGGTTCCAGCTGGGAGCCAGCCGTGGCTAAAGCTATCTCCATCACCTGGAATGCTGGACCCCCTGAGGAGGGATGGGAGCCCGGAACCAAAAAGGACAAACTCGGAACAGGGGTGACACCCCACCCCGAAGGACCAACCCCCAGGGAAGAAGCCTCTGGGAGAGACAGGGCTGCCGAGGCAGGCCAAGCTCTGACTGTGGAGCCCTCGGAGCAGGGCTCTCGGCTCCGATTAGGAGGGAGGGTTTCTGAGGAGGAGAAATGCCTCTGGCCGTCAACAGCTGGTCTACCAGTCTCACTACATCTAACTCAGACAGGCTCTTGGAGGAATGGGTAGATAACCCCGACGGTGAAACTGGACATTCAAGGAAAGGGCTATACTGCTGTCCATAGAAGGGATCCACCGACGGGGAGTATCTGGTCCTGGGAAGAAAATCCTCTCTCTGAGCAGAGGCTGAAGGACCGCTATGAAGCTCAGGAAAGGAAAACACTGGTTCCAAAGTGACTATAGGCACGAGAGATTAGTTGGAGCCGAAGCAGTCTTGATGGTGGTTGTCGGTGCCGAAGATGGAGCAGACGATACAGTCGGTGCCATAAGTTAACGGTGCAGTAATAGAGGTTGGAGCAGATGAAACAATGCCTAGTGCCAAAGGAACAGACAGCACCGATGGAATCGTCTCTTTTGGAGCCAAGATTGGAGCCGAGGGTTTTGGTCTCGGAACTGAAGACTCCTTATGCAACACCTTAGGCCTTGGTTCCAAACATTTAGACTCATGAGGAGAAGTGGGAAGAGACTTACTCCTCTTTTTGTCATCTTTCCTCAGGGGGGAACCAGCAAGCAACAGTTTATTTTTGCATTCTGCAAGAGTGCGGGAGCTGAAGGTATTACATATATCACAAGGTGGTTTCTACGATAAATGAGAAACCCCTAAACAGTAAGCAATTTTAAAACCAGTAGTCGTTTTCTTTTCTTATATTTTCCACAATAAGTATAACAATTCCCAAAAAGGAAAAACACAATCCAAACCTAAGCAATATCCCAATGAAATAATAATAAGAAACACAGCACAATCCTAAGAGAAAACAGATAGAACAGAGGGAGTACCAACTATGGTATGAAAGACTACCCAACTGGGTAAGGGAAGGTACAACAATGGTAGAGGAGTTATTAACTGTTAGAAAAAAGGAAGAAGTACGGCTGAAAAGGAAGGCACTATCGAAAAGGGTACAACTGAAAATCCAAGACTTTTTATAAGAAAAGTGTCAAAAAATTCCTGTCAAACTATCAACAAAATGAACACTTAGCTGAGAGGCTGTTTGGCACATCTTATTTCTTACACGGCAAACAAGATCTGAGGTAACTTGGAGAAGGCGACTATGGGTAAACCTTAGCTCAAGAGTTTTCTAGCTGTTGCGGGCTTGGTAAACGGCAGAGTCAGAACTGATCATGTACGGAATGAATGAAGATTAACAACATCAGATCTGTATTTATTTAGGGATTTATTGCCTGACTTGACTGTGCTACATTTGAGTGTTGAAATGTGCTATAATTTACAGAAAAAGTACAGTTGAGTACACTTATCATAAATGTAGATGTTCGAGTGTATTCACTATTGCAGTCATCACATTTGGGTTATCTGCCTGCAGGTAGCCCTTAGCCGGCCTGAATACCAGAGTCTTGGATTCCTGTGTCGGATGCTGTCTTTTCTTCCATGACGTCAGATCGTCAGGGGTATAAAACATGCAGCCAACGCCATTACATCAGTTTTCTTGCCCCATATGTCAGGTGCCCCCACAATGGGAAGCAATTATATGTTATGGTACACCTCCATCAAAAAGCAAATACACCAGAAAGCTTAAATACACCAAACAAAAAGGAAAGGTAGAGCCAAGAGAAGTCAGGGGGGTGGAGGGAGGGTAACCAGGACTGCAACAGTGAATACACTCGAACATCTACATTTATGGTAAGTGTATACAACTGTACTATGTTCTTCGTATTTCACTGTTGCAGTCATTACATTTGGGTTGATTCCCAAAGCTAAGGAAGGGAGGAGGAAGTTAGAGAGCATTAGGGCCAGCTATTAAGCCCTGCAAGACTGCAGTGGCAAAACCAGCTCTGGATTTAGAAGGCATGTGGTAATGCTTGGTGAAGGTATGTACAGAGCTCCTGGTAGCAGCTTCTAGGATGTTCCTGGTAGGGGCTCCTCTGAGAAAGGCTGTAGAGGTAGATGTAGCCCTGGTGCAATGTGATCTTATCCCCTGTGGGGTAGGTTTTCCATGGTGCTTATTAGCAGAAATGAATGCAATGGGCTATCCATTTAGAAATAGTTTGCTTTGAAATGGCCTTCCCCTCTGCCCCTGCAGCAAAGCCAACTAGCAGCTGTTCAGATTTTCTGAGAGGCTTAGTCCTGTCCAAATAAAATCTAAATTGTCTGTGCACGTCCAGAGAGTGAAGTATTCATTCTCCTTTGTTTTGTGGATTAGGGAAAAAAGTCGGCAAATGAATGGACTGATTTAGGGCCACACTAGACACCACCTTGGGCATAAAGGAAGGATTGGTCCTGAGGGAAACCCTGCCTGCATGGAAGATAATGAAGGGTTCCACTGCCATAAGGGCCTGTAATTCAGACACTCTTCTTGCTGAAGTGATGGCTAGAAGGAAGGCTGTTTTCCAAGAAAGGAATTTCAACTCTGCAGTTGCAGCTGGCTCAAAGGGAGGGAGAGTGAGCTTTTCCAATACAAAGTTAAGGTCCCAGGCTGGAGTAGGGGCTCTCCTGGGGGGGGTCTTAAATTTTTGGCCCCTCTAAGGAATTGCTTTAGCAGGGGGTGAGAAAAGAGGGGTGGCTCAGTATTATAATGTTCTGAAATGCCAGAGGCATGAATTTTAATTGACGAGAAGGATAGGCCCTTGTGGAGCATTTCTGTTAAGTACTGAAGAATATGAGGTAAGCTGGGCACCATTGTGCCCAACCCCTGAGTCTGGCTCCAGGAACAGTATCTTTTCCATTTTTCAGCATAGGATTTTCTAGTACTACGCCTCCTTCCCTCCAGAATGACATCTAGCACCTGCTTACTGAGGGATGCTATTGGAGAGCTCAAGGAATTAGCCAGGCTGCAAGGTTCAGGGTTTGAAGCTGAGGGTGCAGAATCTGGACCGCCTGCTGGGACAGCAGGGAAGGGGTCTGAGGCAGGTGCCATGGTTCCAGTGGTGTCATACTGCGCAAGAGGGGGTACCAGTGCTGGAGTGGCCAGTCTGATGCAATCAGTATTGTCCTTGGCTTGTCCTGTTTGATCTTTTGCAGAACCTTCGAAAGGAGAGGCAGAGGGGGAAAAGCATAAACTGAGAGGCTTTCCCAAGTAAAGGACAGGGCATCCACTTTCCAGGCTTGACTGTGGGAAGTCCTTGTGCAGAATTTGTCCAATTGGTAGTTCTGAGGGGAGGCAAACAGGTTTACCTTTGGAGTCCCCCATTTGTTCCTCAAGAGTTTGAATATTTTTGGTTCCAGTTTCCATTTGTGTGGGTCCATGAGATTTCTGCACAGGTCATCTGCCAGTGAATTTAGCTTGCCCTTCAGGAACTGAGCTTGCAGGTGCACTTGGCAGCTCAAAGCTGTGTTCCACAGAGTCATGGCTAGTCTGCAGAGAGGGTACGAGTGGGTTCCCCCCTGCTTATGTACCACATAACTGTTGTGTTGTCCGTCTTTACCAATAATTGCCCTGGAAGAATGCGGTCTTTGAAGGCAGTCAGGGAATTCTGTACAGCTAACATTTCTTTTTGGTTAATATACAGGTGCATTTGTCTCAGGTTCCCTTTGCCCTGAATGCACTACCCTGCCAAGTGAGCCCCCCATGCATAGTCTGATGCATCTGTTGTTAGGGTTTAGGCGGCAGGGGGTAGAGTGAAAGGGAGCCCCTTGTTGTGGTAGCAGGCCTCTGCCAACCAAAGGAACTCTGTCTTTATACAAGGAATGATAGGAATCATTAATTCCAGGTCCTGAGAATGATGACACCATAGGCTTTTTTGATACCATTGTAGTTTCCTCATATGCAGTCTTGCATATGGAATTAGTAAAATGCAAGAGGCCATGAACTCCAGGGTTTGAAGAATTTTCCTTGCAGATAGCTGGGTCTTTGTGGCCAATAGTTTGAAGTAGGTAGTCAAATAAACTTGTTTCTATGGCGTGAGAAAAGCCATCTGGGAAGTTGTGTTCAAGCTTGCTCCCAGGAATACAATCTGTTGGCAGGGTACTAGGTGAGATTTCTTTTCATTTATGGTGTACCCCAGAGAGGTAAGAAGTTTCTTTACGAATGCCAGTTTTAATAGCAAGTCCAAGTATGGGTATATTTGAATTTTTCTCTGCCTGCAAAATGCAATGGCTGGAGCTAGACACTTTGTGAATACCTTTGGTGCAGTAGATAAGCCAAAGGGAAGTGCAGGGAACGGACACTGCCTGGAGCCAGCAAGAAGCGTAGGTAATTCCTGCAAGATTCCCTTATTGGAATGTGCACTGCCAACCAGGCATCTTTGCCTAGCATAAGAAGCAGCTGTTGAAGTGTTAGCATTTTGAATTTTGGGATTACCAAAAAGATGTTTAGAATAGAGAGGTCCAGGAGAGGACACCAGGAGCTGTCTTTTCTGGGTACCAGGAAAAGTCTTGAATAAAAACTATGTCCCCTTCCTTCTGCTGGAACAGGTTGAATAGCCCTGATACTAAGAGAGAGAACCTGCTGTTGCGCCTCTGTCCACTGATTTGGGGGAAGGTCTGGCCAACCGTTTGGGGTTGGTAGGGTGTGGATGTGGAATTTGTATCCATGGGAAACTATATTCAAAACCCATTTGTCCTGGGTAATGAATTTCCAATTTTTTGCATGCAGGGCGAGCTTTCCTCCTAAGGGAGCAGGCAGCTGAGCAGGGCTTGGAAGGGTTAAGTCATTGTGCCATTTTTTGTAAGTGGGAGCCCCCCACTGCTTAGGCCTGTGCGTAGCCTGAGAATGTAACCTAGGTTGTCTGCTGTTCCTAGGTTTGGACTGAGAAGGCCTGGAAGAGACTGGAAAGGACCAATTCTTTGAAGGCCAATGCCTACTAAATCTGGGAGGCTGTACTTGCAGGAAATCTTTAACAGTTTGCATAGATTTGACTTTTTCCTCCATCTTTTTGAGGACGACTTCTGCTTTGTTGCCAAACAGGCGGTCTTGGTTTAAGGGAGCATCCAGTAAATTAGCTTTAACATGATCTGGCAAGTTTTGCTCCTTAAGCCAAGCATGCCTTCTAAGTACAAACCCAGTGACAGCAGCCCTGCAAGATGCTTCTAAAGAGTCAAAACCACATTGCAAGGTATGTTTACCAACTTGTTCTGCAGAATGCATTAAATCCTGTAATTCTTTGTGTTCAGCACAGTCAGGAATCAATATAATTTTCTGTTTAAGCAGTCCTATAATATGCTGCTGGTACTTTAACATATGAAACTGGCAACTGAAAGCCCTAATGGCCAAAGTAGCAGAAGTGTATACCTTCTTACCATATCTGTCCAAGACTCTAGAATCTCTATCAGAAGGGGTAGGATTTTGGGCATCAGTAGCCTTAATGCCCTTTGGTCCTTGGGAAATGGTCTCTGGATCTGCACTAAGATTCTTGAAGAGGAACTTGCGAGAGTCAGGTACTCTATAATACCTGTCAGGTTTTCTGGGAGCTGGAGGTAAAGTGTCTGGGGAAAGGCTAGATTCCAAGAACGCATCATCTACAATGTCCAGAACAAGAGGGATAGCTAAAGGCCCGTGTTGAGGAAGGAGTAAGAATTCCCTAAGCCTCTTTTTGGAGTCAGAGTAATCCTGGCTTTCCAGCGGAAATGGTCCATAAGAGCGTGCAAGGTTTCACCAAAAGAAAAATCTTCTGGAGGGGAAGCAGAGGGAATGGAATCCTCTGCATCAGAATCCTCAAAGGTAGATGAGGGCAAATCCTGGTAGTCAGAAGAAACAGAAATATCAGATTCCTGATCAGAAGAATCAGAAGGAAAATCAGTTCTAGGTCTCTTAGAGGGGGAAGGCTGGCTTCTCCTAACTAAGGTAATAAGGTCTTCAGCCATTCTAAGCATTTTTTAGGCATATGGGCCTGACCATGCGGTTTGAACATCGGTTTTCTAGGCATGGTGCAAGTTTTAGGCTTGGATGAAGAAGATGGTGTCGGTTTAAAATGGAAGTCTGTAGGCCCAAATACACCCTCAGATGCCAGTGCCATCAGTTTGATTCTTGGCTGGGGTGCCTTCTGTGTGGAGTCTGCATGTTCTCCCTGTGTTAGCATGGGTATCTTCTGGGTGCTCTGGTTTCTTCCTACAGTTCAAAGACATGCACCTGGAGCATTTTCCCTGGGTCTCCGCTGAAAATAGGCTCTGTTCTAGTCAGACCTTCATGGTAAAAAAGAAATTATGTACTCACCATAACATTCCATCTGAGTTGTTGCTCTTCATTTGTCTTCAACCTGTGGGTACTTGGAGCTGGCATGGATCTGACTCAACCACCTTTCTAGCATCTGATCCGAGCTCCATGATCCTCCCCTACTCATAGTGCCCCTGTCTCCCTCCTCCCTTCAGATCGAATTTGTTGCCCACCCGAGCATCCTAATCTGATCCAAATTCTTATCTCATGGCAAGGATCTTCCTGATCAAGCAGAGAAGAACAGAAGCATACTCATATGGTGACTATTCATCATATATCTAAGCCACCACACAGCCTACACAAGGCAGGGTGAAAGAGGGAGAGATGGTTGAAGACAAATGAAGAGCAACAACTCAAATGAAACGTTATGGAGAGTACATAACTTCTTTATCTGAAGTTGTTGTCTTCATTTGTTCTTCAACCTGTGGACCAGAGTCCCCAGCTACTAAACCTCTGGGAAGCAGCCCTCACGGAAGGCTATTCCAGAGCACAGAGGAGCCAAAGGATGCCCTGTTCCTGGATAAAATGTCCAACTTATAGTGCGAGATGAAAGTGTGTGAAGAAGCCCAACTAGCCGCAGAACAAATATCATCCAGAGAAACTCTGGACCAGAAGGCAGCTGAAGTAGCCATAGATCTAGTGGAATGCACCTTAACAGAGGACCTGGAAGAGTTAAACCTCTAGCTGAATACCCCAGGGAAATGCACTAGGAAATCCAATGGGCAATGGTGACCTTCGTAACTGGTTTCCCTAAAAATGGCTTAGAACAGGAAATAAAAAGTTTGTCAGACTTACGAAATGACTTTGTTCTATGCAAGTAAAAACATAGCTGCCTGTGCACATCTAACACGTGGAGTTTGTACTCTCCCTTATTTTGAAAATATGGAAAGAAAACCAGAAGATTAATACAGACTTCCGAAGCTACTTTAGGAAGAAAGGATAGATTAGTACGCAATGACACTCTGTCTTTATGAAATACCAAATGGGGGGCTTGACCGATAATATTTGAAGCTCTGAGACCCATTTAGCAGATGTAATAGCAATCAAGAAAACCATCTTCCTGGACAAAAACTGTAAGTCCACTGTGGCTGCAGGTTCAAAGGGGGATGAGCCCAAACCTTGCAGAACTAGGGTGAGATCCCATGGAGGCGACTGGTCCTTAACTGGTGGCCAAAGTAAGAAGGTGCCTTTCAAAAAGGCTTTACAAAGCTTAGAAGTAGCTGGAGAAGCCATGTTGTCGTCTACATGAAAGTTAGAAATAGCTGCCAGTTGGACCTTGATCGTAGAAGAACTGGCAACTTGCTGAAAAATACTTGCTAAAAAATCTACAACTGCCTGAACCGGAGCAGTGAAGGAGTCCAGGTCACACTGCGAGGCCCAAATAGAAAAATGTTCCCATTTACTGGAATAAACCTTCCTAGTAGAAGATTTGTGAGCCACTACCACAATTCTTTTGACCGGTGAGGATAACCTGAAAGTCCTGACTATGATGGGAACTGGAGCAGCCAAGCAGTGAGCTTCAGACTGACAAAGTCTGGATGGGGGATCTCTGAGGGATGAGAAATAAGATCTGGAATCGGATCTAACGTCCAGAATGGATACGCAACCTGAGACCACAGAGAGGGGAACCATACTTGGTGAGGCCAGAATGGGGCAATGAGGATGACAGAGCTCCCCAGCCTGTGAGCTTTCTGAAGAAACTTCGGTATGAGGGGCAGAGGAGGATATGTATTCAGAAGATCGGAGGGCCAAGCATGAACATGAGTGTCTCTGTGGGCTTCCACCTAAGCGGGGTGCAGAGGGAAAAACTCGCTGCACTTCGCATTGGAAGGAGAGGTGAATAGATCGCAACAAGGCTGGCCCCACTTGAAAAAGATCTGTTTTGCTACTAAAGGATTCAGAGACCAATTGTAAGGCAACAGGACAGACCAGCTGAACCTGTCTGCTAGAATACTGGACCTCCCATGAATATGGGCTGCCACCAGAAAACAGCTGGTGGAGATCACCCACTCCCACACTCTCATGATCTCTCGACACAGGGGATAAGACCTGGTTCCCCCCTGCTTGTTGATGTACCAGACCACAGACATGTTTGTCTGTCTGGATAGCAATCGTCCCTAGGGGAAGATGGGCATGGAGAGCTTGCAACGCTAGAAGCACCACCCTCATCTCCAGGACGTTGATATGCAATTGAGTCTTGTAGGGGGACCACGTACCTTGGACTGTCCTTCTCAAGCTGTGACCCCCCCCCACCCTAGCAGGGAGGCATCCGTGGTCACAGTGGCCAAAGGCGCAGGCAGAAGAAAGGGACGACCCCAGAGAAGATCCGGGGAACAGATCCACCACAAAGGAGAGTCCCCTGCACACCTGAGATATTAGAATAGGGTGAGATAATGGAAGATCTAGTATGGACCATTGAACAGCGAAGGTCCACTAAAGTACCAGCATTCATAGTCGAGCCATGGATAAGACAATGATTGTGGCCACCATGGACCCCAACCACCGTAATCCCAATTCTGCCATCGGAGACTGAGTTTGAAGGATACAGTGGACATAGTTTCAGAGACTGGATCCTCTCCGAGGTTAGGAAGACCTTGGTTTGAATAGTGTCCAACCGGGCTCCAATGAAATCTAGCACTTGAACCGGGGTCAGTAAAGATTTGTTGAGATTGATGGTTATGTCCAACTGGTGGGCTAAGTGAAGTAGGGAATCTTTCGCTTGGCAGAGTTGATGCCTGGAAGGGGCAGTAAGGAGCCAGTCCAGGTAGGGGAAGGCCTGAAATCCCTGTAGTCTCAGGTGAGCTGCTACCACTGCCATCACTTTGGTAAACACCCTGGGGGCTGTGGTGAGATCAAAGGGGTGCGCTCTGAACTGGTAATGACAGGTCCCCAGCCAGAAGTGGAGAAACCTTTGAGAGCGCCTGCCCATTTTGATATGGCAGTACACAACCTGAAGGTCCACCTAGCACATCCAATAGTTCTCCTGCAGAAAGGTAAGACAGACTGAACAGTGACCATCTAGAATTTTGTATTGGCAACTAACAGATTTAGAACGGAAAGATTCAGAATGGATCTTAAGTCGCCCTTCTTCTATGGCACAAAAAAGAATCTGGAATAAATGCCTAATCTGGTCTGGTCTGGGGGGGGGGGATGGCTTGGATGACTCGCTTTTCTTGCAATTTCCAGAGTTGCTTCCTCTCTTTGTGTGGGTGAAACCTCCGGGAGGTGTTTGGGTGGAAGAAGTGATTGGTTGAAAGGGACAGAATAACCGTTGGATATGATCTGCAACACCCAACGATCATTTGTGATAGACTCCCAGACTGTTGGGTGCAGCAAGAGGCATCTCCTGACTGCCTCCAGAGCTGAGCAGCCGGGCAACCCTTCAGGGCTGCTGAGTGGGTCTGTCTGAGAAAGGATCTCGAGATCCCCGATTTCTTGGGCCCCCCTCTGCCTTGGGGGCGGTGTCTATCGAATCCCCATCTGCCTCTAGGGGAAGGTGAGTCCTGAGCGTCCTGGGAGTACCTCTGAGACTTTTGGAACCACAACTTCTTTGTCCACCGCTGACTCCTCGAAAAGGTTCGTTGAGGGCAGATAAGTGGATTCCGACAGCACGGTCTTCCCGTCCTTCTCACTCTGGACAAGAGTATCATGTACCGACTTTCCAAAGAGGGTGGAACCGTCCGTCGTATGGGGCGTTGGTAAAGGATGCCTTAAAGGGTTCCGAGAATGCACAGAGTCGGAGCCAGGGGTGAACCTGATGGCAATGCCTGTCCCGGCAGCTCTAGTGGCACCCTCAGTGGCATGAGAGAGAAGCTGTATAGAGGTGTTAGCAATCAACGTGAGCATGGCCATTCGAGAAGAGAAAACCTTCTGGTCCTCTGCCGTCATGGACCCTGGGGTAGACCCAGTGATGATCTTAACAAGATTTCACTGGAGTCTTAATTATATGTACCATATAATTCAGAGCATGCATCGAAAACATGGCTGAAGCATACACCACTTCCATCATCCTGGACTATCAGTCTGGTGGATGAACCATGGAGCTCTCCTGCGCAAGCTCTTTTTTAGTGGCTGCTGCCACTACCATGGCATCTAGGGGGGATCCCTTGGTCCAAGTGGGTCCTATCTGTGGGAGCACTCAAAATCTTGTTGGGGCATTTAGGGATTGGCTCCACCGTGTCTGGTTCCTTCCACGCCCGAGATGTAATTAGATCCACCATTAGATCCATGGGAGGGGACACCCAGGATGTAGAGAGTCCTATGTCAAACACCTACAGGAACACAGATTCGTCCGAGTTGGGTTTCTGGGCAGACCGCCCCCCTCGTTGACGAAAGATCTCAATGATGTCTCCAAAGAAGACATCATCGGGGGTGACTGAGGGGAACCCTCCCCTTCCTCCAAATCGGTGTCCTCCATAATGGACTCCGGTGGGGAGTCAATGTGCCTCCTTTTGCATGTATGTTTTCAATGTATCTCCTCGGGGGAGTCTCTGGGGAAGACTCAAAAATATCTATCTTCTCCAGCGTGGGAGCTTCCTGGGGCAGAGAGGCAGCAGGCTGCCCTGATGTAGCAGGATGGCAGAATCCATACCAGAAATAGAGAGAGCCAGGGCAGAGTCTGAAGACTTGACAGTCAAGGGCCTCGATGGTATCGAGAGAGCCCTCTCCACCATGTCAAAAGAAGATGGGGAGTGAACTATCTGAGAAGGAAGTAAAATCGGGTCCGCCACCCTCTGGATCAACAGGGCATTCAGAGCTGAACCTCTAGGCGCCGAGACTCTAATTGGAAGACTCTGCTCCAAAAGGCTTGGAGCAGACACCCTCCCCACAGATCCTGCACCAAGACTATGGCTCTGACAGTCAGATGGCTCCGAACTCGTCAGTTCCAACCTAATCAAGATAATGGCCAGTGTCGAGGGACAAGGTACCATCAGCGCCGACCCCTCGATGCTCAGAGACCTTTGATCCAAAGGCTCCAAAACCGGGGGTCAGATTGGAGAAGGAGTAATTGGTAGCAACACAGAATGCATGCCCCCTGCTCTCTGGAGGGAGAGGGGACAGGCAAGACTCCCATCTGTATCTGAGTGTGGATAAATTTCTGCATAATCCTGTCCACCTCCACTTCGGAAAGGCTGCGGGTGGATATGAATGAAGAGGCCACCAATACTGGCCTGGAGAGTCGGTGGGATGAGGCAAGGGCCTGCAAATGGATCCGAAGCTCCTCCAGCTCTGGGACGACTCCTGTCACGGGGCCAAGAGAACCTTGGTTGGAAGACAGGCGGAGGCCGAGTGATCAGGAGATCGCTTCCTTGGCCTGTCTCAGTGTCAATGTCTGTCCACGGACCTCTTGGCGGGAGTTTTGAGTCCCAGAAGCCAGGGTGGAGACACAAGAAGTAGTCAGAATTGAGGAGGCCTGGGCCCTGGAGGTAGGGGGGAGGAGGCCTTTTAAAATTAGCTTGTTCCTCCTGTCCATCAATGCGTAAGTGTTCAAGTCCATGAAGATGGAACAGGTGGACTCGAGATGGGAAACCCCTAAACATACTATGCAGAGAGTGTGGCCATCAGCTGGGTAGAGCTTATGGCCACACTTCGTGCACTTTCTGAAGCCTGGTTTGGAATTCTCCAACAGTCACAGCAAGGAGGCCCAACCAGAACAACCCTTTCTCTCTCACACACACACACACACACACACACACACACACACACACACACACACACACACACACACACACACACACACACACACACTTCCAGACAGAAGAAAGACTAAGAAGAAGGAGGAGAGGTTGTGTTTTTTTTTTTTTTGTACTGACGAACAGCGCAAGTGTAGGGAAGGTAGAAAAGGATAGAAAAGAGAGAAATTTAAGCAAAAAGGAGATTGATTTTTCGGTCACATACCCAAATGAATCTCAAAGCAGTGCATCACGATGCTTATGCTCGCCCGGCAAACGAGATCTGAAGGGAGGAGTGAGACAGGCATTATGGGTAGAGTAGCAGCTTGGAGCTCGGATCAGATGCTGGAAAGGCGGCAGAGTCGGATTCGTGCCGGATCAGAGTACCCACAGGATGAAAAGCAAATGAAGACAACAACTTCAGATTAATGTTAAATAAATAAATAAAAACTGCTCTGCCTACAGTAAGAACAAACACAAGTTTACTACACTAAATTAGTTACTTCAGTGGAACTATGCTTAAGCATAATCTAGCAATTTTATAATAAGAAAGCCCGCTTTACATAATGAGTGAATAACTACAGTAAAAAGAAATAACAAAAATCTTTGCACATAACCTTAAACCAGATATTGCTCTCGAGTTGCCCCAGAAAAGGGATTGTGAGGTGGGCCTATCTGGTTAACAAATGGATATATACTTAATTGTTTTTTCCAGGTCTATTTGCAAGGAATCATAGAAAGTACAGTTGTGTACACTTTCCATAAATGTAGATGTTCGAGTGTATTCACTGTTGCAGTCATCACATTTAGGTTATCCCTGCCAGGGTAGCCCTCGGTCAGCCCGAATACCAGAGATTTAGTATTTCTGCGTTGGTTGCTGCTGCTCGAGGACTGACGTCAGGTCATTAGTAGCCGATGCCATTACGTGAGATTTTCTTGCCCTAACCTGTCAGGAGCCTCCAAAGTAGGAGTTCAGGTTCATTGGTTGGTATATCGGCCCTAGGGCCTAAACAAGCCTAGCGATAACAATACCCTGGCTATTTCTTCCCACAATATTTACTTCCCTGGACCCCTGTCTAGCAGGGCAACTGACGTGATCCCTGGGGTGAATTTCCTATCTCCCATCCAATTGTCAAGGTTCCTTCTGAAGACAGCTAAAGAGGCGCTCTGCTTAACATGCATGGGAAGTCTACTCCAGAGTCTGGGGAGTCTTTGGGTCAGGAATCTATCCCTCCAGCATGTTTTGTTCATTGTGATGACAAGGTTTAGATCCCTGGAGCGTGTGGCTCTGAGGGACTGGGATTTCTTTAAGTGTAGCATGTCCAACAGCTCTGCGTTTCACATGGCCTTCTATGTTAAGCAGAGATCGCCTCTGAGTAGACTATATGCGACAGGGTACAGCTGGAGTATTTTTTAGACTGTCAGCATAGGGCATCTGCTTTAGGCCTGTGATTCTTTTAGTGAGGTACTTCTGGGGCCTTTTCCAGTTGTTGCAGATGTCTCGAGAGGCACATACCAAATGGGGCATTGTATTCTATAATGGGTCTAATGAGGGATGAGTACAGTGGAACAATGACCTCCTTTTTTCTGGATGAAAAACCCTTAGTGATGAGGTGTGCCACATAGAAGGATTTGCTGACTGTTGTGGGGATGGGTTTATCGAAGGTGAGACCACTGTCTACCTGTGTCCCTAAATCTCTTATCACACCTACGGTGTTTAGTGTACTGCCACCTATGTGGTAATTCACGGGTACACGTTTTTTCCCAAAGGGGATAACTATACATTTCTTGGCACTGAGCTTGAGCCCATGGCTCTGGCATCAAGCATCTGTTTCTGTAAGGCCCTTTTGTAGCATATCCACATCATTTGGGGATTCAATAATGGCTCCTAGTTTGCAGTCATCTGCGAACTTTGTTAGCCAGAGTCCCTTAGTATTGGCCTGTACTTTAGAGAAGTAGATGCCAAACAAGAACGGTCCCAGGACTGAACCCTGAGGTACTCCACTTGTCACTTGTCAGGTGCTGGATTTGGAGTTGGCTACTTCTACAGTGTGGGTTCTGTCAGTAAGCCAGTTGGCAACCCATCGAGTGACATAGGGATCAATGCCCAGCTTCGTAAGTTTATCTAATGACCAGCTTAGTAAGCTTATCTATGATTCCAGAGTGGGGGATGGTACTGCAGGCCTTGGCGAGGTCCAGATAGGGCTGTGTGGACCGCCTTACCCTCGTCTACAGCTCTGGAGACTGACTTGAAGAAGTCAATCAGGTTCAGGAAACAAGATCGGCCCTTCACGAACCCAAACTGGGTGGGGTCCAGTGTTTGAAGGTTGCCAATGTCTTTGTTTATAAGTTCCATGATAATACGTTCCATGGCCTTGCAGGTAAGGCTCATCAGACTGATGGGGCAGTAGTTCCCAGGATCCAAGGTGGATCCCCCTTGTGGAGTGGGATAACTGTAGCTGTGCACCACTCAGTGGGCACAAAGCCTGAGGTGAGGCTATGATTAAACATGACACTTAGGTGAGGTGTCAGTTCATTTTGTAGTTCATGTAGTACACAGCCCAGGATGCCGTCTGGTCCCATGGATGCTGTATTCTTAGCTTTGGAGAGTGCGTTTTTTACCTGTGTGGCCCTTATTACCAGAATTTGGCAATCTTTCGGTACTGAGAAGGGCCCTTTAGGGGGTGAGAGGTGGTTGAATTTGGCACTGAATCGATCTTCCAGGATATTGGCAATATCTTTGGAATCAGTATAGTTAATGCCATTTTGTTGTATCTCAGAGCAGATTCTGAGCATTGCCATTTAGATTCTTGACATAGCTATAGAATGCCTTGTGCCCGTCTTTGGAATCTTTGGCAATTTTGTTTTCATAACTAGCTTTGGAGGATTTTATAAGGAAACTCAGTTTCTTACTGAGGCTGGTAAGGGAGTTTTTTGCATCCTGGGATTTTCCTCTTTTCTGCAACAGTTTCTTCCTTTTGTTGTAAAGTTTGTTTATGGCAGGGGACCACCAGATTGGCTTCCTTTTTTTTGGAGGACAGCGTCTTGGTTCTTGGGATGGCATGATTCATACATGAGTGGATGTGCTCCTACAGTGCCTTAGTGTAGGATTCAGCAGTCGAACTTTCAGTTCTCGTCTGCATGGGTGTCAAGAACTTAGTCACTTCTGACTTGAGTAGCATGAAGCTGGCTTTGGAGAAGTTTTTTATGGAGGTTTCCTTACTGGGGGGTGGATGTCAAGGGTGATTAGCTTATGGTGAGACTTGGCCAATGAGGGGCTGACCATAGGTGTGGAGCATCGATTTCCCATGTTGGTAATGACCAGGTCTAGGATACTGGAGCCCCTGGTGGGACTATGGATTAGTTGATCCAGGGCATAGGAATTTATGAACTCCAAGAACAGTTGGGCAAAGGTTTTGGTACAAGAGTAGTTTTCCCAGTTAATGGCAGGGTAGTTGAAATCACCCAGTATTAGGGTGTTTGGTTGTATCTTAATATTTTCCAGTATGTTTAGAAAGGTGTAGTGAGAATCTTGGGACATGGTGGGGATCTGTAGCAAGCTACAGTTTGGATTGAAGTCTTGCGTAGTGTTTGTTGCACATAGAGAATTTCAGACGGATTCTGTTGGGCAACTAGCCTGGTGGTGTGAATATCCTAGGTGAATATGGACACTCCTCCACCTTTAATGTTTCGGTCCTGGTTTGGTGACCGAAAGGTGTGGTAGGAGTTGTAGCTTGGTATTGCAGGGCTGCTCTCTGGAGCCTTGAACCAGGTCTCAGTTACTGCACAGATATCGATGTTCTCCATTTTTTGGAGCGTCTCGAGAGAATGCATTTTGAGGTTTAGACTTCTAGCACTGAGTAGCATTACCTTCAGATTTTGCATGCTTATACCTGTTACAGTGGTGATTTTGTCCTTTGAACTTTGCCTAAAAAAGGCAGTACAGGGGTTGCAAAAGCCTTAGCCAGTAACCTGAAAACTAGGGGTGACAGGTGCAGACCATGTCTGGCAAAGCATTGTGGTCTGTCTATCATGTCGTCCAAAGTAGACAGATACTGGATCTCCTTTGAATGACACCAGAAGCTTAGCCAATTGTTGAAGTCAATCATTTTGTCCTTATACTGTGGTATCATTCTGGGCGAAGGCAGGATGCTTCTCAGGGTTAGGTCCATACCTGCCTGGGCAACATGATCCGAGAGCTCTTCCATGTCTCTTTTCATGCAGTCCAGGGAGGTATGTCTCAAGTCATTCACTCCAACATGGAGAATGACAGAGTAGAAGAACCCCACCAGTGGAAAATAAATGCCAATAGGTCCCTTGTAAGGAAAGGAGAACAAGGAAGAATGGTAACAAAAGGAGAAAAAGAAAAAAGGGGGATGGAGGGAGGGAAACCAGGACTGCAACAGTGAATACACTCGAACATCTACATTTATGGTAAGTGTGCACAACTGTACTATGTTCTTTGTGTTTTACTGTTGCAGTCATCAGATTTGGGTAGATTCCAAAGCTGAGGAAATGGGAGGAGGCAATCAAGGAAGCTAGGGGCTGGCTAGGATGCCCTGCCACACTGTGGAGGCAAACCCTGGCCTGGACTTGGAAAAGACAGGCAGGTGGTAATGTTTGGTGAAAGTGTGAACAGATGTCCAGGTGGCAGCCTCCAGGATGTCCCTGGTGGGACTCCTCTGAGGAAAGCTGCAGAGGTGGAGGCTGCTCTGGTGGAGTGTGTCCTGACTTCCCTTGGCGGAAGGCTTACCATGCTGTTTGTAGCAGAAATGGATGCAGTGTGCTATCCATTTGGAAATGGTTCGCTTGGAGATGGCTTTGTCTTCTGCTCCTGTAGCAAAGCTAACCAGCAATTGATCAGACTTTCTGAAGGATTTAGTCCTGTCCAGATAGTATCTGAGCTGTATGTGCACATCTGGAGACTGAAGAATCCTTCTCCCCTTGTTCTGGGGATTAGAAAAGAAGGTGGGCAAATGAATGGATTTGTTGAGAGCCACGCTTAAGCATATGGAACTGACAATTTAATACCTTGATGGCAAGAGTAGCTGAGGTGTATACTTTTTTACCCCATCTGTTTAAACTCGGGAATCCCTGTCTGAGGTGGGTGGGATTCTTAGCAGAGGTTGCTTTAATCCCTTTAGGCCCTTGAGAAATGACCTCAGGGTCAGTGGCAGGATTTTAAAAAAGATATCTGTGTGAGTCAGGGACTCTGTAGTACCTGTCTGGTTTTCTAGGAGCAGGAGCTGGGTGTCAGGAGTCAAGCTGAATTCAAGGAAAACATCATTCACCACATCCAGGATTGGGGGTATGGCCAAGGGTCTGTGTTGCGGAAGGTCTAAGAATTCCCCGAGTCTCTTTTTAGACTGAGGTAGTCCTGACTCTCCCATTGGATATGCTTCTTTATGGTACGCAGGGGGTTTCCCCCAAAGGAAAAATCCTCTGGGGGAGAGGCTGAAGGAATGGATTCCTCTGCATCAGAATCCTCATAAGTGGAGAAGGGTTGAATGTCTTCATAGTCAGATGCATGAGATTCATCAGACTCTTGTTCAGACAAAACTACTGGGGACAAATCTCTCTTCTTTTCTGAGGGTGTAGCTTGGCTTCCCCTGATAAGCGTGATAAGGTCTTCTGCCATTTTAAGCATTTGAGACTGAGGCAGGATAGCCGGTGCCTGAGAGTGGGTAGTCGGTTTCTTGGGTGTGGTTCGAGCCCTGGGCCTAAGGAACTCGGTTGTTTTTGATAGAACGGTAGTTGTGAAAGAAGACGTCGGTTTGTGTCGAGATTTGGTGGTACGAAGGACTTGGATTTTTCTCAAGTGGGATGTGGTCAGAGGAACCATGAGAATCATGCATGCTATGTATCCTAAAATCCTGAATTCCTTTACAGATACCGGAGCTCTGGTTGGAAAAACTCAGGAAGAACAGTTGGAACACCTCTAACTTGTCTGGAGGAAGGAAACCTCTTCCTACGGCAGAATCTAAAAGACATCGAAGAAAATTCTGTGAGAAGGGATGAGAGAAGATTTCTCTAAGTTGATTTGAAAACCTTGAATGGGTAGAATATTCTGAACAGCTACTAAAGAATCTTGACAACTGGAAAACAGTCAGCAAAGATAAGACAATTGTTGAAATATGTAAAAATGTGAACACACCGAATTCTGAAAAGTACAGTTTTGTACCTACCATAAATGTAGATGTTCGAAGATCCACATTGCTGCAGTCCTGACACTTGGGTAGTCCGCTGTCCCAGTCGGCCCGAATACCAAAGTATAAGGCTGACGTCGGTCAAGGCGCATTAGTCTGACGTCAGGACGTCAGGGTACAAATGCGCATGACCGACGTCATTTCCTCAGTCTTTTCTTGCCCCAGATGTCAGAAGACCCTAAAAAGATAAGACCAAACCAAAAAACAACAACACACCAAACACCCCTGTACCAAATATATGTACAATATATACAAAGTCAGAAAGGTACAATCCTACCCACACAACCACCCCTAAACACAGAGGGGAAGGAGGGAGGGTAAATTGGACTGCAGCAATGTGGATCTTCGAACATCTACATTTATGGTAGGTACAAAACTGTACTATGTTCTTCATCTCACATTGCTGCAGTCCTGACACTTGGGTAGAATCCCAAAGCAGAGACAAGGGAGGATGGCAAATCACAAAGAAGCAGGAGCTGATAACATGCCCTGTAAAATAGCAGTGGCAAAACCAGCCCTAGATTTAGAGTAGAGAGGAAGGTGGTAATGCTTAGAGAAGGTATGCACTGAACTCCAAGTAGCTGCCTCCAAAATATCCTTAGTTGCCACCCCCCTTAGAAATGCTGTAGAAGTGGCAGTAGCCCTAGTGGAATGAGGCCTAATCCCAGCTGGAATCTCCTTGCCATGATGGGAGTAACAGAAAGTAATGCAAAACCCAATCCACTTAGAAATAGTTTGTTTTGACACAGGCTTACCCTGAGAACTCAAAGCAAAAGAAACAAACAACTGCTGAGACTGCCTAAAATCCTTAGTCCTGCTTAAATAATAACGTAATTGCCTGTGTACATCTAAAGTGTGCAAAATCTTTTCCCCCTTATTTTGGGGATTTGCATAAAAGGTAGGCAAATGAATAGTTTGGTTTAAAGCCACACTAGAAACCACTTTAGGCATAAAGGAAGGATTAGTACGTAAAGATACCCTATCCTTATGAAAAATCAGGAAAGGCTCAACCGCCATAAGGGCCTGCAATTCAGACACCCTTCTTGCAGAGGTAATGGCTAACAAAAATGCAGTCTTCCATGACAAATATTTCAATTCAGCAGTAGCTGCAGGCTCAAAAGGTTGTAGAGTGAGTTTCTCCAACACAAAATTGAGGTCCCAAGCAGGAGTAGGAGCTCTACGTGGGGTCTTATATTCTTTGCCCCTCTAAGAAATTGCTTGAACAAAGGATGAGAAAACAATGGTGGGTCACAATCATAGTGAGCTGAAATTGCTGCAGCATGAATCTTAATGGAAGAGAAAGACAAACCTTTGTCCAATAACTCAGTAAGATATTGAAGAGCCACACTCAAATTTGGCTCAGAAACATCCAAATCCTTTGCTGTACACCAAAATAAAAATCTCTTCCATTTTCCTGCGTACACTTTCCTTGTACTAGGTCTTCTGGCTTCCATAATCACATTCAAAACTTGTTGAGGAAGCAGAGACCTTGTATGGTTCAAAACAGAATATGCCAGGCTGTTAGATGAAGAGAGTGAAGCTTGACATTGAGTAGATGCCCGTCCTTCTGAGACAATAGGTGTGGAATCAAAGGTAAGGGCCATGGAGGTTCCCTTACCAGACTCCTCAGCAATGGGTACCAGTGCTGCCGAGGCCAATCTGGAGCTATTAAAATCATCCTTGGCTTGTCTTGTCTGACCTTTAGGAGTACCTTTGGGAGGAGAGGCAGAGGTGGAAAGGCATACACATGAAGATTTTTCCAACTGAAAGAAAGAGCATCCACTTTCCAGGCTGTGTGATGAAACCTTTTCGTGCAAAACTTTGGCAGCTGGTGGTTTAGTGGAGAAGCGAACAGATCTATGTCTGGAGTTCCCCAGGACACTGTCAATGTCTGAAATACATGAAGATCCAGTTTCCACTCGTGGGGATCCATGATTTGCCTGCTTAACACATCTGCTAAGGAGTTCTGTGCTCCTGGCAGAAACCTTGCTTGAAGATTCAGTTGCAAGCTTAACGCAGTCTCCCACAAAATCATTGCTTGCCTGCATAGAGGATAAGAATGTGTTCCCCCTTGTTTGTTGATGTACCACATGACAGTTGTGTTGTCTGTTAGAATCAACACCTGCCCTGGAAGAAGTAAATCCTTGAAAGCCAGCAATGCAAACTGGACTGCTAACATCTCCTTCATGTTGATATGTAGATGCTGCAGTCTGGCAGGCCACTTGTCTTGTATCCACTTTCCATTCAGATGAGCTCCCCAAGCTGTGTCTGACATCCGGTAAAATACTGAGGCAAGAAAAAACCAAGATATTCCCCAACGGGGTACTTAGCCAACTTGGATTCGGTCTGAAACTCCGACTTCGGAAAATCTCAGAACGCCAACCTGCACTTGCAAAACTGCTTCTGCATCGGACCATGCGGCAAAAAAGACTGAGGAAATGACGTCGGTCATGCGCATTTGTACCCTGACGTCCTGACGTCAGACTAATGCGCCTTGACCGACGTCAGCCTTATACTTTGGTATTCGGGCCGACTGGGACAGCGGACTACCCAAGTGTCAGGACTGCAGCAATGTGAGATGAAGAACATCAAGCAATTACTGGAACCAGACACTTTGTACATACGCTGGTGCAGTCAGAAGTCCAAAAGTTAAGAAAGAGAAATAATTTAAGTCCGATATAGAAAATCTTAAACACATGAACAGCTTGGCAATGGGAATGTAATGGGTGTAATATTTAGGTTAGCTTTACCGTGAAAGCTAGCAGAGGGAGCAGAGAGAAAGGGGACTGAAAGGATAACATTTTGAACTTTGAAATCTTGTTAAAAAGATTTAGAAAGAACTGTCTATCATAAGCTTCCAATTTCCTTCCCTCTTTGGTAACAGAAAAAGCCTCTGCCCATCTGGCATGGAGGCATAGGTTCTACTACTCCCTAAAAAGGGACTTGATTCAGAATTGGAAAGAAGAGGAAGGCATGGTCTACAGGGCAAGGAGGAATACCTTGGAAAGGAAGACTGGATTCCCACTGTCAAGAGTACCCCCTACTGACTTACCTTTACAGCACACTGGCCTGAAACAATCTGGTCAAAACCAAGTTCCACGCACGAAAGACTGAGTGCACGGTTCAAACCAAAATGACCATAGAACCAAAAAACGAACCAGCATATTGGGGAAAAGTGCTGAAATATTACTTATCCGTGGCAAAGTTTATTCCATATAATCCATGTATTGCAAACCGGTTTCGGCTATCTTTAGCCTTCTTCAGTGCATAAGGAGAAAATAGTATGTTAACAGCACATCCTGGTAAATGCTTATATACCAAATAATTTAAAGGTGTATATACAATCTGGTACCATAAAAGCATATGAACAATGAGCGAGAGGGACAGATTGCCAAGGTGGGCGATCCTGGAACAGGCAGTCATGCTGACTGAGGGGAGTGTCCTTGATTTTTTGAGGCTTTCCCATTCTTTTTATAGCCTTCTTGCAAATGCTTTTTGAAGATATGATTGACGGCATCTTTCTGCTTGAAATACTTTTTGAAAAAGAGAGATGAGGAGAAAGGCAAATTTTGTCATTAAAAAAAAAAAAAGTTAAAAAATTGAATAACTCCTTGAATCAACTCTACCTTTTCATCACCTTGTCTGAGTACCTCAAATGGAGAAGTATAAAACAGAAGGTCTTTTTCTGAAAGGGAGAATTTTAAATGTCAGCCTTAATGTGTTCAGTAGGTTTTGATAATGAAGCCAAATAAATCTACTCATACACGACTCAAACGCAGCAGCTCTGAAAGGAATATCAGTAGCATCCTAAGCACACTTTAAAGCATGCTTAGTAACATGAGATGCAGTATCAAAGAGACATTCAAAGACTTTGTTTTTTCACCTCAGAAGTGGCTTTGTACTATTCTGGCAACAAAGGTGGATACCAAAGACCAGGCCCCTGGAAAGCAATAATCCCATACACCCCAAAATGGTGATGTGGGTCTACATCAGATAGGGAGTAGAATGAATGGAATGATAGGGTACCAGAGGGCCTGCTCACTCATGCTGGAAATAATCTCATTGAAAATGGAAGGATGCATGCGGAAACAGTATGAGGTAGGAATAGAGAGTACTTAAAAATAAAATCACAGATTTATTGAAAAAGAATTGCTAAAAAGACAATCCAGTTACTTCAGAAATACGTAATGTTATGAAACCGATACGGTTAGTGAATTTAAAGAAGTGAAACTTCTGCACACTATGTACCAACCAGTAAACAGATACACAAGGCAATGGCAAACAGACAACCCTCTCCTCCTCCCAACAAACACAAATACATGTGAGAGATGCAACTATATAGACAAACTGGAGGCTGAACTCTCTCAACTTAGGACTGGCAAGACCAGACAGGAGGAGAAGGTAACCACACACACAACAAACCCAGTCACACACAGACCTACCCCAACTGCAAATCAAGCACACAACAACACAAAAACATACTCGGAGGCACTATTAAAAAACTTACCAAAACAACAGAGGCTCCCAAAGCAGACACTCAAAAATCCACCACCTCAAAACATAACACATGCAACACATACTTCAATAAATCGGTGTGTCAATAAATCACAGCCCTTAAGGCCAAACACTATGCCTGATACACTAGTGACAGGTGACTCTATAGTCAGACACACTGACGTCCCACTTACCAGGCTGAGCAAGGAGAGGGTAACGGTAAGCTGCCTATCGGGGGCTAGGATCCGCCATATAACACACGCACTCAGGTCACTCAAAAGCACATACAAATATGACTCTGTCATTGTCCATGCCAGCGTGAATGACCTGAGACGTACCTCCTTGGACTACATGAAAAGAGACATAGAGGAGCTCTCTGATTATGTAGCCCAGGCTGGTATGACCCTGAAGCTGAGCAGCATCCTGCCCTCACCAAGAATGATGCCACAATACAAAGACAAGATGATCAGCTTTAATAATAATTGGCTCAATTACTGGTGTCATTCTAGGGGGATCCAATGTCTGTCTGCCTGGGATGATATGCTTGACAAGCCACGCTGCTTCGCAAGGGATGGCTTGCACCTGTCACCACTGGGCTTCCGGATACTGGCTAAGGCTCTTGCCACCCCCATAGTGCCTTTTTTAGGCAAGGCCAAAAAGACGAACCCACCTCCTTAGAAAACAAAAATGGAAAAAAATTAAGGGTAATGCTGCTCAACGCCAGAAGTCTAAATCTCAAGATGCAGGCTCTCGAAGCACTCCTCAGTATGGAGCACATTGATGTCTGCGCTGTAACCGAGACCTGGTTCAAGGCTCCTGAGAGCACCCCAGCGCTACCAGGCTTTACCTCGTATCATGCTTTTCGGCCCCAAAACCCGGGCCGAACCACAAAGGGAGGGGGAGTGTCCATATTCATCAAGGATACCCACACCTCCAGGTTAGTGGCAACTCATGAAGCATCGGAGACTATCCAGGTGCAGCTAACCGTAGGCAAAACTGCTATACAACTGGTTGCATGTTACAGACCACCCTCCCAATCTCAAGAACCCCACTCAGACTTCCTGAAGACATTGGAAGACATGAATGTCTCACCAAATACCATCATATTGGGAGACTTCAACTACCCTAACATAGACTGGGTGCACTATTCTAGCCCTAACACCTTAGCCCAAAGGTTCCTGGAATTCATAAACTCAAATGCAATGGAACAGCTAGTCACCTCTCCCACAAGGGGGAATAATATACTAGACCTGATCATCACAAACATGGGGACAAAATGCTCCACACTGGAAGTATTCCCTCACTGGTGAGATCTGACCACAGACTAATCACCCTGGATATACATTTACCACCTCCACCCCCAGCACAAAAGACTACAGTGAGAAACTTCTCAAAAGCTGACTTTACACTTCTCAAGACTGAGATGGTATCATTTAAGCCCACAGGGCCAATGGAAACCACATCCCACAATGCTGAATCCTACACAAATGCTTTCTACGGACATCTCCAAGAATGCATGGATCGTGCAATCCCAAATAAAACCAAGACCCTCTCCACCAAAGGAAAGCGTCCTGTCTGGTGGACCCCAGCCATAAACAAATTGTATAACAAAAGAAGGAAGCTACTGCAAGACAGAGCAAAATCCCATAAAGGGAAGGAATCTCTGATCAGCACTAGTAGAAAGCTACGTTCTCTCATAAAAACATCCAAGGGCAACTTTGAGAGTAAAATCGCCAAGGACACTAAAGATAACCACACGGCATTCTTCAGTTATGTTAGAAACCTGGGCGGAAACCCTCAGATATGCTCAGAGTTAGTACACAACGACAAAAAATTTACCGAACCCACAGATATTGCCAACATTCTGGCAGACAGGTTCAGTGCAAATTTCTCCCCTCCCTCACCTCCAAAAGAAGAAATACTCATCCCAGCTGAATGTAACCTCCCTGTCATCTCTGATGTCCAGGTGAGAACTGCCCTCAGCAAAGCAAAAAACACAGCATCTATGGGACCCGATGGTATCCCCGGCTGCGTGATACGTGAACTCCAAGAGGAGCTAAACCCGCATATAAAAATGTTATTTAACCTTAGCCTTACTACAGGATATGTACCTGAACACTGGCGTACAGCAACAGTGGTCCCACTCCACAAGGGAAGATCCACTACAGACCCTGGGAACTACCGCCCCATAAGCTTGACCAGCCTGGTTTGCAAAGCTATGGAAAGAATTATTATGGAACTCATAAACAACGACATTGGGGACCTACAGACACTTGATCCCACCCAGTTCGGCTTTGTAAAGGGCAGATCCTGCCTTTTGAACCTGGTTGACTTTTTCGAAACAGTCACTAGAGCCATTGATGAGGGCAAGGCAGTCCATACAGCCTACCTGGACTTGGCTAAAGCCTTCGACACAATACCCCACTCGGGGATCATAGATAAGCTAAACAGCTTAAATGTAAATCCATATGTCACAAGATGGGTTGCAAACTGGCTAAAGAACAGAACCCATAAAGTCAAGATTGCGGGAGCCATGTCAGACTCAAAGCCAGTCACAAGTGGTGTCCCACAGGGCTCTGTCCTGGGACCCCTCTTGTTTGGCATTTACTTCTCTGATGTGAAAGCAAACATGGGAGGGTTGTGGCTGACAAAGTTCGCAGATGACTGCAAACTAGGTGCCATAGTCGATACACCAGCTGACACATACATCCTACAGAAAGGCCTCACCGAAATGGACAACTGGTGCCGGAATCATGGCCTTAAACTGAATGCCAAGAAATGTATAGTCATCCCCTCTGGGAAAAACAAAGTACCCACAAATTATCACATAGACAGTAACCCACTGAGTACCGAAAAAGTAATTAGAGACCTGGGGACCCAAGTTGATAGTGACCTCTCATTTGACACCCACGTTGCCAAAGTGGTTAGAAAGACTTTCTACCTTGCCCACCTTATCATGAAAGGGTTCACATCCAGATCAAAGGAGGTCATCGTGCCCCTGTACTCCTCCCTTATCAGGCCCATGATTGAGTACAATGCCCCATTTGGTATGTACCTCACCCGGCACTTACAACAGCTGGAGAGACCCCAGAAGTACCTCACCAAGAGGATCAAGGGTCTCCAACATATGTCATATGCTGCCAGGCTAAAGAAACTCCAGCTCTATTCAGTAGCATACCACCTGCTCAGAGGTGATCTGTGCCTGACGTACAAGGCCATGTCCAACCAGGAATTGATGGACATGCTCCATCTCAAAAAATCCAAATCCATAAGAACCACGAGAGCCAAAGATTTAAACCTCAGTACAAACATGAATAGAACATGCTGGAGGGACAGATTCATAACTCAGAGGCTTCCCATACTCTGGAACAAAATCCCAGTCCTTGTTAGGCAGAGCCCCTCACTGACTCTCTTCAAGAGAAATCTTGACGAGTGGATGGGAGATCGTAGGTTTACCCCGGGGTCACCCCTGTGTCGCTACTTGACAGAGGCACAGTAAACTAATTTTAATAAGTAAGGGGATTTTCAATGTGTCACTACTAGACAAAGGCACAGTATTCTAAATTTATTCTATACACCTTAGTACCACTACATGGGGTGGAGAAAGCCACATCTCTAGGGCTAGGCTTGCAAATGCCCCAGGGCAGATAGCCTAGTACTAAACTATGAAACTATGAAACTAAATACACAATACACTACACAATAATTTAATATCATGGAACTGTAACATCTGACCTTTTTATAATGACTTCACTTTATTACTTAATATTTAAGATAAAACAGCATACAAATGTAGATGCAGTAATGCTACTTTGTTTTTACCACGCAACTACTGACCACACTTGCATAATACAATGAAAGAGTGAAAACATAATCAAAGTGTCCCTTTTGGCACAGATTATGTACTTAACCGATCTCTTAAAGTGAACTTCTGTACTTAACTGATCATTTAAAGTGAATTACTATGGTCTACTACAAAGTAAAACTGCACCTATGGAAACTAAGCTGACTCCGTGCATTGCACTTTTTAATTAAATGGCATACAGAAAACTAAAGTGGTTACAAAAGCACAAATAAATACAGGAAACATTACAAATGAAATGCACTATTTTGCAGAGGGGCTTTTGCACCATACACAGACAATAAAGGCTAAGCTACTCTGAATAAAAGGGGAATAATTAGCTTGGGTTAGACAATCTATTCACCTTTACTTCCAACGTAGAGTGATGTCAGGATTTGGACACTAAGAAATCTACCAGACTCCTGGCTATGCTCCTGCTTTTCCCCAGGACAAATTATTCCTAAACTACCTTTCCTATGTACACATACATATCAGTGAGTTTCTCTGCTCTGTTTATTTTTCTGTCTTCTACTCTTTCTATGACAAAGTCCATATAACTACAGCTGACTTAATATCCCACTACTTAACTGCACCCAATGCTGTATATACTTATTCCACAGTTATGTGCTTTCATTTCATCATCATCCTTACTTTGTATACAATGTTGCTAATGTTACGTGAGCATGCTGTATACCCCTTGTACAAGTACCACTGTAAAAAGATCTTGTGGAACTTTGCATGCAATGCTGGCAAATGTTACCAGAATTCTGTATGTTGTACGTGTACTACTGTCATCATTTCTTGTGGAGCTTTTCTCCCTGGGTCTCAGCTGAAAGGGGGCTTGTTTGGCCAGTCAGCCTTTCCCAGTAAACAAACAGAATAAATAAATAAATAAAACAGCAAAATGTACCCATATAATTAATATTCACTTCAAGTCAGCGAAGATACATCATTTATTTTAGTAGTCTATTTCAGTGAATCATTGGAAAAAAAAAAAAAGATTTGTTCAACTCCTATTGCTTTCATGTCGAGTTAACAGTTATTATTCACAGATTTGAAATATCTGCATGTGATTTTGTCTTCTACTGCGGTGGTGGTGCTGCGGTAGCACTGTCACCTCCCAGTTAGACGTTGCCCGTTCGATTCTCAGTTAGAGCGTCTTCTGTGTGGCGACATGTGTGAATGGGCGTTCCTTCGTTGAAGGTTGTGTGTTAGGCCCGGCAAGCCAGTACGTAAAAATCTACTGCCAATCATTAGCGGACAGGAGTTCTGCTATGGCGACCCCTAACCGGGAAAAGCCGAAAGACACAAACAAACACTCTCATGGCAAAATTCTACCAAAGGTAAAGTCATAGCATTTTCAGTGAAAAGGCAGAACATATGAATGCAAAAAGTGAATCATAAGGACTTTGTTTTACAAGAACTTGATACATACGCAGCTGAGAGAAGACGCACAAGTATTTTTCATTTCCCCTTTAAAACATTTTGGTAATACACTTCTAAACTTCAACACAGCAGTAAAATGAGGTGGAAACACAATAAAAATCAGATATTACCTGAGAAATTGGTGTAACCACAAGCTGGTCAATTCCTGTTTTGGAATTGTACACTTTCTGTTTCACAAAACCTGGATCCACTACATAATAAATGCCGTCAATAGTCAGTGAGGTCTCTGCAATATTAGTAGCGATAACAACCTGAAAAGATATACACATATACAGTTAGACATTTTAAAAACAAAGCAACTCAATCTGCAATCAAGGAAACTTGTAAACAGCTATACAAAAAAGCAATCCTGTTCAGAAAATAAAATATTAACTCTACCCACATCACATACATTTACACTCTGGTAATATTATCAGCTGACATGAAGTAGGTATAGTATGCAAACACAAACATACAGTACCCATAACAATACAACCAAAACACTACAAAAGCACCATAAAATCAACAAATCTGCAACAAACAGTAAACCACAAAATGTAGGTTACAGTACTAAGCATAAAGATTACATATAAAGTACTTCTGTAAACTACAACTGTTAACACCACCCCAAATGCAAACTCATCACAATCCATTATCCTACTCAAAACAGAAAATATAAAAGACATGCTCGTACTTAATCATGTTTTAAATGTGTTTCTTGAAATGGATGTTGTGCTTTCAAATAACAAACCTCAAAGAAATTTCACCCACCGTACTCTCCGAATAACACATAAATTAAAGAAATGGAATACAAGTGTACTGCAGTAACACTCAAATATGAAAGCTACTACTCCACACAAAATCATACAGCAGCACTGCAATCAAAAAGAAAAAGTGAATACAAACACAAATCATTACTAAACAAACAAAAAAAAACAATAAAAAATAGAGACATGAAATCTGTGAAGTACTGATCTGGTATCCCAACATGCAGCGCCAGCATCAACAGTCAGCAGGAGAAAGTAAAAAAAAAGTAGGAATAGGTTTAGAATGTGGAATCCTGGCCACAGCTAGCTTAGCAAAAATTAAATAAAATCCTCTTTCCAGAGGAAAAAAAAACAGTTGGTTTAAGCAGATCTTTATTCACTGATGGATGAGCATTCTTGTCGAATTCCAAACTGACAGCTTAGCAGCTTAAATAGTATCATTCCATGGAGAGGTACCAGGTCTGCTTAGGTGGAGATGGATTGGTAAGTGAAAAAACTAAGCGACCATTTATACAGCCAAAATGAAAAGGGGCTAATCTGGACCTCTCCGTGTTACACCAAAGTTCCAAAGTCTTACATTATTTTACATTTTAACAGTGTTGGGTGTCTTTCATCCACTGTACATGACATAGGTGATAAACCACCACCTTAACATAACTTAATGAAGCACAAAGTTAAAAAAAAAAAAAAAAAAAAAAAAAAAAAAAAACGCACATGAAACAGGACAAAAGGACAGAATTTAAACATTTGGAAATGCTTTTGTCCTTAGGCTATCTCAGGTCCATCTCAAAAGTACACTAGTACACTGCAGTTTTACATGTATAATGCATGTTTACTGTAAGTATATACATATATTTGTGTGTGTAAATGTGCCTGCTTCTATAGACCTTAGTTTTAGAATTTGCTGTGCTCTTTCAAGGGGCTCATGCTGTTGAAAGCCTGCAGTGAAACAAAGAATCCTGTTGTAGAAAGTATGCTGTGATGCAGAGAATCCCAGCCCAGAAATAATCTAAAATGCAGCAAGCAAGACACACAAATGCAAACAGATTTTGGTAGCTCTTTTCTAGAGCATAGCTCTCAATATTCCATCTACAAAATGAGGAACACTATCTCTCAGAATGTGGAACAAAGGGGCAAAAAGTGGAACACCTTCTAACAGCTTCCTAACAACCTCAACTAGGAAGCTCACAGAATGGCTAGAATGTGATATTTTATGTGTATAAAAAGTTCTTTTGATGAATTACTATGATTTAGTACGATTTACTATGGATATCAGTTAAAAAAATTCCTAATACTGAATATGCAACACAACCTTTCGATGTGGAACATCGAGTAAAATGGGTGTTTTAAGTCCCAAAATGAGGAACATTCCTCGTAATGAGGTACGGAGAGAGGAATTAATTTATTACCCTTTCAGATCTTTTGGATTGAGGTGAAAATGGCCACTAAGCACACTTGAGACTTTTAATTTCCTTAATTTTGAAATAGGTATTTTTATATGCAGTACATGAAAAACATTTTATATAGCATTTTAAAACACTGAAATGCAAGAAACACAAAGACAAACACATCTTGGTTGCTCTTTCCCAGAGAGGGGGATGGGTGGGATAACTATCACCTTTAGATATTTTTGTTGAGGTGGGAATAACTCATTAAGCAAACCTGAAAACTTTTGCCATCTTTCTTACATCAGAAAAGAGCAGCTTTTACAGTGAGTATGGTGTTGTGGGGGCATTTTTATATAACATTTTGAAACACTATTCCAGAGCATTTAGTAATACAACCAAGTTAAATACATTTTAAAATGACCTGAAACATAAAACAGATGTTTCAGATAATTCAGTATTACATATGGAATACAAGTTAAATCGGGCATACAATAACTCATAGAAATACTGAGTAAAAGGTGATGGAAACTTTGCGTACAATATCCATGAACCAAAGGCTGCAGTAATAACAAACATTAAATTGGGAGAACTACTCAAGTACTAACTCCCTTGCCCAGCGCTTTCCAGAATTTATAAACTCGAATGCCCTGGATCAACTGGTCAACAACCCCACCACAGGTGACAACATATTGGACCTGGTCATCACCAACATGGGTGACCGGTGTTCCACACCGGAGGTCAACCCCTTGCTGGTTAGATCAGATCATAGACTAATCACTCTGGATATCCACATTCCGCCCCCACCCCCAATAAAGGAAATCACTGTGAAAAGTGTTTCAAAAGCAAACTTCACGTTACGGAAGATCAAGGTGGAAAGGTTCACAGTCCCCATGCTAAAGGACAACACTGTCCAAGCTGCTGAATCCCTTACAAAGGCACTCTATGAGCACCTGCAAGAATGCATGGATTGTGCTATATTCGAAAGAAAAATTACCAAGGTCTCCAAAGATTACCACAAAGTGTTCTTTAGCTATGTAAAGAACCTAAGTGGAAACTCTCAGATCTGCTCTGAGTTAGTGCAGAATGGCAAAAAATATACTGAACCGACTGATATTGCCAACATTCTGGCAGACAGGTTTAGTTCAAACTTCACCTCCCTTTCACCCTTTAAAGGGCCCATAACCATACCAGAAGAAAGTACAGCCCCAGCAATCACTGACTCGCAGCTTAAAACAACACTATCCAAAGCCAAAAACACAGCTTCAATGGGACCAGACGGTGTCCCAGGCTGTGTCTTACAAGAGCTCCAAAATGAACTAACCCCTCACTTAAACGCACTGTTCAAACTCAGCCTCTCTACAAGCTACGTACCCATAGAGTGGCGCACAGCAACAGTTATCCTGCTCCACAAAGGTGGAGCCACAACGGACCCCAGGAACTATCACCCTATAAGCCTGACTAGCCTGGTCTGCAAGGCTATGGAGCGCATCATCATGGCACTCATTAACAGAGACATTGGGAACCTCCAAACATTGGACCCTACCCAGTTTGGCTTTGTTAAGTGCAGATTATGCCTCCTAAACCTGGTGGACTTCTTTGAGACAGTTACCAAGGCTTTAGACGAGGGAAAGGAGGTCCACACAGCCTACCTATACCTCGCAAAGGCTTTCAACACCATTCCCCATTCTGGTTTTATAGACAAGCTCACCCGCCTGAACATAAACTCCTACATCACGAGATGGCTTGCCAATTGGCTCACGGATAAAACCCACACGGTAAGAGTCGCAGGCTCTAGGTCCGACTCTAAACCAGTTACAAGTGGCGTCCCCCAGGGCTCAGTCCTGGGACCCCTCCTGTTCGGTATATACTTCTCAGAAGTACAGGCAAGCACAGGAGGACTATGGCTGACCAAGTTCGCAGATGACTGCAAACTGGGGGCCATAATTGACTTTCCGGCTGATACAGACATCCTCCAGAAGGACAGATACCTGGTGTCAAAATCATGGCCTCAAGCTAAATGCTAAAAAGTGCATAGTCATCCCCTTTGGAAAAAAACAAAGTACCCGCGAACTACCACATACGTGGTAGTCCCCTAAATACAGAAAATGTAATAAGGGATCTGGGGACCAAAGTAGATAGCAATCTCTCCTTTGATAATCATATTGCCAAGGTGGTTAGAAAATCCATGTGACCCACCTAATCACAAAAGAGTTCACATCTACAACAAAAGAGGTTACTGTGCCCCTCTACTCATCACTCCATCAGACCCATCATAGAGTACAACGCCCCATTTGGGATGTACCTTACAAGACACCTGCAACAGCTGGAAAGACCTCACCCAGAGGATTACTGGCCTCAGACAGATTCCCTATGCAGCCCGACTGAAGAAACTCCAGCTGTACTCGGTTGCATACCGCTTACTCAGAGGTGATCTCTGCCTGACATACAAGGCCATGTCCAACCCAGAATTGATGGACATGCTCCACCTAAAAAAAACCAATCCCTGAGAGCCACACGCTTTATGGATCTAAACCTCACCACAACGATAAATAGGACGTGCTGGAGGGATAAATTCCTGTCCCAGAGACTCCCCATGCTTTGGAACAGGATTCCAATCTACATTAGGCAGAGACCCTCACTAAAACTTTTCAAGAGAAACCTTGACGAGTGGATGGGAAACAGAAAATTTACCCCAGGGATCACTGCAGTGGCTGGTGCAGGGAACTACTCTAAGGGGGCAGCGAAAGCCAACACATTCTGGCTAGGCTTATAGATACCCTAGGGCAGACAGCCTAGTACTTGCCTATGAACCTATAAGACAGGTGGTTTTAAACATTTAGTCCATGTTTAAATGTCCTTAACCTAGCTGCAAATTTAGTAGAAGTTTTTATGGTGGAGCTTTCTCATGGCCAAGATGCTTTTGAATGAATAGGTGGAGTTCATTCTTGGTGCCCTGTGGGCAGTGAATTTTATCTGGCATTTATAGCTGCATTTTCTCAAGAACAGCATTTCTGCTGCATTCCAATAGGTCCATCTCCAAGAAGTCCAGAATGTGGCACTTGAAGCCATTATTTTTGGGGAAGTCTATGCAGTGTTATGCCAATGGATTTACAAGTCTTTTGGGCCTTATGTCATTGAGCCCACATGCAAGCCTTATTTTGAATTTACTGATGGTCTTCCCTATATAAAAGGCACTGCAGGTATTACACTGAGCTCTGGATATCACAAACTCAGTATTTCAATCATCTCTTAAGGTGCTCCACATTCTTCTCTTTAGCACAGAGCAATCATAGTGGTCTGAGTTGCTGAGGTATTGGCAGAAGCTACAGTTAGGAGGCCCACAACTGTAGGCACACATGTTGATATCAGGCTTGCCCTTGCTTTTGAGACAGTCCTGTACACTTTTGGCTATTTTGAAAATAAATGAGGGGGTCAGGCTCCAGGGTTTTTTCTACCTGCTTGTTTTCTTTTATAATGCCCCAACTGTTAGTGATCATCTTCCTGATTTTCTTATAGTCTTAGTGAATGTCAAGAAAATACTGTGTTTCCTGTACTACTGTCTGTGGTCTCTGTAGAGCTTGCTGTGCTGTCTAGTCAGCCTTCATAGAAGGTCACAAAGGGCCATGTCATTTTTTTTTCTTTTGTAGGGCTTCAACCAGATCTATTATTCTTAAGATGGTGTCACTCTATCCTCTAGCAAGCAAGTCTATTTCAGATCATTGGTTTCTTTTGACACTATGGCCAGCCTCATAACATGGGACTTGATCACATTCCTCTGTGTGATATGCGGGTGCATGCTGTGGTTAAATAAAAGCATTTTATCTTTGTAGGTTTTCACTACAAGTTACTGCCAAGGGTCCCCCACTGGATTCCTTGGAAACAGTTAAGTCCAAGAAGATGACTGAGGTTTTACTGTGGCAGGTAGTAAATTTGAGGAATCAAGTAGTCTTGTTGATATAGTCATAAAATTCTTCCAGAAACTTTTCATACCTCTCCAAGATGATGAAAACATCATCAATAAAGCACAGATAATACTTCAACAACTCTTGGTAGACACTACTGTAAATGAAATCATTCTCCCACTTTTTGAGTGCCATATTAACTAGGCTGGGGGCCATGGCTACCCTCATAGTGCAAGCAGATCCATAGGATAGCTAACTGAGATTAAAGTGGAAGTAGTTGTTCCTTGGGACTAGATTTAGTTGTTTTCCTAGTAGTTCTGTTTCACTAGGCATGGCCACTCTATCTTTGAGGCAGGCTTCAATGACTGCTTGTATTCAATAAGCATGTGGAAGCACTGTGTACAGTGCTTCTACATCGATTGTGACCAAAACAGTGTTGTCACTGACAAGTGTATTGCATATTTTACTGAGAAAATCCACTCTGCCAAGTATAAATCACTTGTGCAAATCATGCCCCTAGCTGAGGGGAAACATCTATGAAAATGGACATGGCTTCAGTAATTGCTCCCGCACTAGCCACTACTGGCCTATACAGAGGTTTCAGCAAGTTCTTTTGGGGTTTTGGTGACCCAATCAAATTGGGATTTTAGAATGTGGTGCAGTCAGAAAGTCAGATAATCTTGCATTCAACAGATCACTTTCATGCGTCACTCTGAGCAGCTTTTGTATACTGTTGTAGGTTTAACATCATTTAACTCCCTTCTACACTAAAACTGTTCGTTGTTGAGTATTATTTCAATTTCACTGTTATATATGGCAGTATCAGTCACAAGCATAAACCCTCCATTATCATTTTTCATTACTCTTAAGAGATTTATCTTTACTGAGAATTTCAGAGCCTTTAATTCTTCCTTACTGATATTGTTAAAATTGTTCTTGGGGCTTTTCTTAGGATTTTGTGGATATCTGCCTTGCATCTACTTTCAGTCCTTAAAATACAATCCTTCCACCCTCAAACACATAGTCCCATGCCACTGCTGACTACAAAAATGTTTAAAACTTCCACAAATTAAGGCATTGCATTAACCATCTTTTACAGCGGTCTATGAAGTCATCAAGGAAACCAGTATGCTGACTCTCAAAGTCATCCAGTTCTGTAATTCAGATAATGCAAACCCCTCGTGGCCACAAACTCTGTAACACAGAGGAATGAAGAACTGAATGTGACCCAAGCAATCAAAGTTTGATTACGTGCATTTGGAGGAGCCAGCAGAGGGATGAGGAAGGAATAACAAGGCATCAACCTGCTCTCGTCTTTCCCAGGGTGAGGGAATGGACAAAGGGAGGCAGGCACTCTGTGTAACTGAGTTCTGTTGGAGGTCAGCTCCAACACCAGAGGTTGGGTTGGGTTGTGGGCAGAAGATGGTCTTGCCCATGAGCCACGGATGGAGTCATTTCTCGTACACACACCTCATGGCAGTCCCAGCCTTCTGAAAGACTTTTACATGCAAAAAAGGGTGTAGGGGTCACAGTACATGATGACCCAAGCAACTAAAATATATATTGGCTGGCATGATGGCTTCTCTCTGGCTTCATCAACTGATTTTGCCTCAGCAGTGCATAATCAGTATAGCACTGGGGAAACCTCAAAGTGTGTGTATATGGGGTGTGGGGTGAGGTACAGGCCAGATCAACATGGAGGCTTACGACAGAGTTGCTATGTGACAGGGGTGGATTACAACCCCAGATAAGACAAGTCATGAAGTGGAATATAAAGGGATTGCAGTAAAAGTCCTCATGACTGGGTATTACCCAATACATGCCACAAAGTACTCAACAAGCCACTCTAGGATCTAATCACCAAAACATCCAATTTTACTTAATTTGTGTTATTAAATGGGTAAGACAACTAATCTTTCTCAAACCCTTTAAGTCATGACTCAGGCCACAACAAAAAAGGGTTAGTGCAATATAGATGGGCAATTTTGCACATCTAAATATGTTATTGGAAGGTGGGAGGAAACATAATTACCGAGGATAAAAACACACAAACAAAGGGAGAACATGCAAAGACCAGAAAGACAGTAACCAGAAGCTGAGTTTGAACTTCAGACCCTGGAACTATGACGCAAAGATCTTACCCCCATGCTGCTCAAGTTTCTAATCAGTAAATTTTGACTCGAAGTATAAAAACACTACTACTCCTAAAGATATACAAAATTTTAAAATAAATTCTCATAACTTAAAAATATTTCAAAGCCCCACTTCCAACATTTCTGGCTCTAGATCAAATTATAAACGTGTATCAATAAATGCTTCACACAAAAAACAACCGTCAGACGGTTTAAAAAGAAAGCACTCACATAATATCGCAACAAATCACAAAAGATCATGCAAAATTTAGAAATAAATAAAAACGCCTACGCCTGCTAAAAAAGAACCACTCAAAGTCAATCATTTGAAAAATACAATTAGAAACACCTGAAAACAGCCATGTGCTTACTGTGTAAGTTGATCTATGAAGGAAGCCTACTTGATGGATCATGGGGATTGGTTCATCCACTTAAGACACAATTCTGCATTTTTTGGAAGATCTCATGTTTATGTAAGTGCAAGCTCAGTGTTAACAAACACTGTTAATGCATGATGTAATATGATTTGATGTCATGCACTGATTATGTAACCATGACTTTCCCATTAGCCTACCACTTTGCCCCAATTACTTGATGACACACTTCTTTCAGACGGTTATGAAAATTTATAATCTGCATGGCCAATATGCAACAACCAGTTACATGTTACCAGACTTACAGCAAAGTCTAACATCTAAGGCTGGATGGAAAGGCCACCCACCCACAGAGGGATTAAGGAGGGTCTCCTTATGGATCAAGTGATACAAGTAAATATCTCATGTCAGGAATCCTCTTTCAAGGGTCCTACAATTATGCTGAATCCCAACCACCTGGTCAGTCAAACCAGGGACCAACCCTTAGGAGGCTGAGTCTTTACGTCATCATATTACAGGAAACCTGACTGCTGAAGTTATAGCCAAGACAATAATGCCCGGCAAAAGTATGTACCAAAGGCCAAAAGGCCAAAGCACAGACATTTGCAAAGGAGTCATTCCTGATGTAATCACCAGAAGCTTTATGGAACAATCTCCCACATGAAATAAAGTGCCAAGACTCTATACCAGGGTTCAAGACATTTGCTGAGCAACTCCAACAAAACAAAACCTATAAATGCTCTAAAGATAATGGTTAAAAATGAATACCACTGACTGAAAACTGTCCTGCTCTTACGAAATCATTTCATACTAACCTCTGCTGCTGGTGTCTCCTTATTGCATATACTGTATATACATAGACTTTCAGTGTATATGCATAAATAAGATATGCGTTATTACATATATTGACATACAGATACTAAAAAGCTTATATGCATATTAATCTTTTATTTGTAACAACCAGTTGTATAAAGTTCTGTTTCATTTTTTCCTTCTTCTTACACATGTACTTTGCTTATTTACTTCACTGTCTATTTATCCTACCGAAGCAGCAGTATCTTTTCATAGGTGGAATGGCCACTGGGGCCTTTATAAGCCTAGTCATGTATCTCTCAAGGATAAGAATCAAACCCTGTATCTTGTACCTGTGTGGTAAACACCTCAACCATTAAGCCAATCCCCAACCCCTTAAAATATAGGCAAGTACTAGACTAGCTGCCCTTGTGGGCTGTTTTAAGCTTAGTTAATTTCCCTTTCAAAAGTAAGAATTAAACCCTGTACCCACTGCAAAGTAAACATATTAACTATTATATCAACCCAACCTTATACACCTGAATAAATGTACAGTATGTAAAGATTACCTGTATTGCCTTTTTGCCAAGACTGTGGCAGCCCATCTACTCAGTTACCAGATAATAAATAAAACAGCCATATCCCTAGCAGAGTGGAGTGCACCATTTTCCGAAATGAGGGTTGATGTTTGATAGCAAAAATATGACAGCTAGTAATTCACTAAAAAAAGCTTTGACAACTTGGAGGCCTTCCCTCCCTGAAGTAAATGCAGACAGCAGCTGTTCAGTCTTCCTCAACTAAAGCATGTGTATCACACTAAACTTGAATTAATGAGCACATTCCAGGGTATGAAGGGATTTTGCTCATCTGGCTTGACAATACAAAGAAAACAGGGGGGATGACATGACTGATTCTTTGCCAATCTGACTAGTTCAGAGATGCATCAGGTCTCTATGAAAGATCAAATCTGCTTCCCTACGCAGGAAAGCCTGCAAGTCTAGGCTATGACCACTATTAAAAGCATTTACTAAGAGACAAGCTTCACTGCTGCCAAATCACAAACTTCAGATGAGAGTAAGGGGAAGGAGTCTTCAAATAGAGTGGGAGATACAGGCACCCATTTAAGAAACTGCTTGATCAGCTGGTGTTGAGCCACCATCCTGACCTCTTCATGGTCAACATGACCACAAACAGCAGAGTCATTCTCCAAAGACTGTGAACACAGAGGCCAAATCACACTGGTGCCCAGAGGCAAGTTGTAATAATCTACAAGCTGCTGATCATAATATTACAGGCTAATGTTCCAAACAAATGGACAACCATTTCACTTGCAACAATAGGCCTGCCAAATGGAAACATTCTCAGCAGATTCAATCACTTTTAAGATCTCAGTCAATTGGATCAAAATGTTATAGATCAGGAACCCAACACTGAGATGGAGTCAGCAAACATTACAACCATGCATATACTCTGTGGCTCTTCCTTGAACCTTGATATGTGATGTGGGATCAGGAAACATGGTGGGAAGATGGACAGGAAGACAAATAACCCTCTCTCATTTGGTGGGATGGAAAACACATCTACTACAATCATTTCCTAAGCAAGAAATATCACGCATCAGTGACCTGACAATGTGAAACCACAAAATCATGTCAGCCACTAGGGGCAATGAGGGAAAATTTTGGACTTTCTTTTCTGACTTCTGTGATGAAACACTGAATGTATAAGATTCTTCCTCAGCTCTGGATGGGTAATGTATCTGCAAAACTCCCCCTGTCCTGATGTATTAAGCAGAAAAAGGGAAGACATGCATTTTTCTCTAGTAACAAATGGGTCAAGCTTCAGAGTACCCCACTACTATAAAATCTGAATCAAACACGGCTTTGGATTCTGCAATTCTAAAAGAGGATCAGAGAAAAGGTTTACTGAGTTCACTAACAATATACCCACCTGAGATATGACATGCTAAGCATGTGATGGTTCTTCTCTATGTCTCACTGCCAGATAAACAGGCTTTTGACACAGTGACTAAAAAAATGTTCCCCCATACTTAGTTGCCACAAAATGCATTAGATATTCGAGTTAGGAAGGGCCTCAGAAATTGTTTCCTCACAGAGGCTTTCAGTACCAGAAGGACTGCACACAGCTCAAAATGGCTGACATGGTGCAAATGTCAATAATGAAGCTCATCTCTTGAGGGACATTTACCTGGAATTGTGCGGTAGTGAAGATTAATTTCCTAACTTGTTAGAAAAGCATCTTTCAGCAAAACCTACAAGTTTGGTTGTAGGAAAAGCAGGCCAGTGGAGGATGACTGGGACTGCCCACTATTCCAGAGTCTGGTGCAGGGTGCTAACAGAAGAATATATGTGACAGCATTCCGACTTTGCAGCTACTGGCATCTCATAATCCGTTGCAACACTCACATCCTCAAGCAAGTAAACATGTCTTAATGCCCCGAAGGAACATGAGGGCCCAAGTATAGATTCTTCACTGTATTCTCATTGATGCTTCCATATTCAAGACACCTTGGATCCTCAATGTGGTTAGGAACAATTAACACTGAAACATGTCCAGCTCTGTAACAATCAATGCAATCCTCTGAGACAGGATCAGACAGTGCATTTATCAGTTTATGGTCACCACCAAGCCATGGAAGTAGCTGCTCTAAGAATATCACTATAGAGCCCTTCAAAAGGGTGACCTCAAGTGCTTGTGACTGAAACAAGGTACATATAAAGTTATTTTTCCTGCAGGGCTTTGGTCACCGTGGCTAACACCCCAGAACACACACTGCTTACAAAGGAAATCTAAAAGGCAACACCATACAGAAAGTGGTGCCCACCCAAAGCACACAACAAAAGACTCTTCGGTGAGGACTCCACAGAACTGTGCAAAAAGCCACCTATCAAACCAAACAACATAATCTGGATGTCCTGTGACAGCCCAGGTACTGACCCCCAGGAAAGCCACTATCTAGAAACTGAGCAAATGCACTTGCTGAAGTTACTAAGGTCCACGATGAGACGGAATCCTTCTCTCCCTTTCTGAAGCAGAAAGGAAATGAATTTAGGACTCCTGGCCTCATTTCAAAAGAGATACATCCACTATGGTCTCTGCGGAGTCCAGTCTGGGTCAGCATCAAAGATTCTGGAGAAAGCTCAACTTCTAAATGAACCTCTCCTCTTTCAGGCCATCCATGATCACATCAATATATTGCTGATGGTCTCCATGTCAGGATGATCCTAGAAAACTACCTTACAAGGAACACCTATCTGACAATTAGGACTGTGGTTGTTGGGGATGCAGTATCATTCCACTGACTGAGTTAGCTGGTTCTGAATTATGCAAAATCCTGCGCTACCCGAGTGCCTTCCAATGGTTGTGAAGTAGCAGTTTCTTCTTGGATGGGATGGATATGCCCAGAAAAGAGGCGAGGGCTTAATGGGACATCATAGAAATCTTTCACAGGGGATAAAGGAACTGTTTCCTCCCTATGAGCTCATCCAGTAGGTACTGAGATAGCTCGCTTTGAATAACCTCCTCTATAAAATGGGTGCTTCATTGATGGACAACTGCAGCCAAACCATCCTTAGCAGGCACACACCTAAGCCTGTTGCCCCAACCACAGCATCACAGATGCCTCCACTGGGGCATCAGATGGAGTGGTCTTAATTATTACCTTCTTATGCCAAGATTCAGAGAGAGAGAGGGAAGCTTTTCCAGTGCCAAATCCACTGTCAAGGATTAGAATCTGGAGAGGCAAAAAGAGAGTTAAAGGTTCTATGTCAGAGAGAAGATGACTCTCTTGCCCACCCTGTCTACAGCTTTAGACTCCTCGTCTAGTGACAACGTAATGAAATGCTGCAAGCTCTACATTCTGTGTTGGAAATATCATGAGGTCATCAGCAAAAGGGACATTGGATCAGGATCTCATTTTGCTCAGACAGTGGTTTAAGGAGAGCATGTTCTCTCTCAAGAGTCGAAGGGGCAGAGTCCAGATGGTTCCAAATACAAACTTGGCCTCTGTAACGACTGGCTCCCAAGGAAAGATTACTTAAACCTGTCACCTCCTTCTTCCTCAAATACTCATTAAGACATTTCTTGGGGGAAAGAATGGAAACACAAGTCAGTCTATGGAGAACCTCATAAGCCATACAGTCTCGTCAAATATTAGGTCATCCACTGGGGTTATGACAGGTTAGGACTCTGTTCTTATCTGTCAGAAATAATGGCCTATGGATCTTCAAGATTCCTTACAGGGCGTCAAAGAAGTACGGCGTTCCAGTCTAGTCTCTCCAACAGGAACAAGGTCCTGTATGGACATGCACAGGGTTAACAGTGTGAAGGACATGTGCTGGACTGGAGTGGCAGGATAGTGGCTATTTGAGGTGGGGGTACCCAAGAGGCAGACAGAAATCAGGCCATACCCCTTAAGGGTATATTTTCTCACCTGTGAGGACAGGCTTCAAACTTAAGTTTGACGTCAACGGCTTAAATCACATGCCCTGGCATGGGAAGAATTGGTGGAACTCTTCTAACTGGACCACTAACAAAGTTTGGAAGGAGACCATGGGTAAGGTGTCCCTGACCCTGAGTACTACCACTAAGCTATTGCCAAGTGAATCAAGGGGATGCTTTATGGGATAAGGTTAGTTATAGAAGTGCTTTAGCTAAATGACCAAGAGAAGGGTGATGATTACCCTCCAAGTATATACCCTTCAAGGGTATGAACCATACCTCTCAACCTCAACATAAGAAATCTGGACAAAGCCTGACATGATGGGGGGACAAATGCCCAAAAAATAGGGACATATTTTAAATATTGCTTTTTACAAACTTAGAAAGTTGCTGCTAGAACAGCAGGATTTGTGTTAGTATGCATTTTCTGAAGGATATGAAGTCTGAAACTCAAATGCATGTCATTATTTAGCGACTTTAATCCTTAGATCATCCCAGTAATTTTTCAAAAAAATTTTTTTTTTGTGAAGAACAAAGTATGAGGCAAAAATCTTGACATTCTGCGAAAATCTGTACAATTGAGAGGTATAGTGGGAACCAGGTACACGTCCTTTGGGCCTGCCATCATTCACTGAAATGGAAGACAAGTGTGAGCCTGAGTCTTCAGCAGATGAGGACAAGTTTTGACATTTTGGGAATGAAAGGCAATTTCTGAAAAGGATGATGGTTTGATTGGGTCCTGCCCCCATTTCTTTGCCTTTCTGACACTGATCCTAAAAATACTTTATGGTTCTACTGGAACACCTTTGCCTTCCTCTCTCTACAATGGTGATCATTCACTGCCTTCCTCTTAATGCAGCAGTAGGCCAGGAGTTTCTCTGTTTGATATCTACAAGTATCAAGGTTGAAACTTTGACACTCATTGCAATTCTTCAAACTGTGCTCCTTGCAGGTGGCAGAAGCAGTGTGGATCTTCCCTCATACTTTGGCAGTCACTTGGACACTTACATTTTCCATTTTATGCAAGGTAAATGGGAACTTCCATTAAGTAACTTAAGTCTCCCAAATAAAAAAGTGGAAACAGCAGGAAAGAAACTGGCAGAGGTCAGTGGCTAGTTAAAGTGTGATGTCACTGTGTGCGTGGCAAAATAAGGCTGAAATGGAATGGAACACAACTCAGGAAAATACTTGACAAGGTGGGCTTCTGATGTTAGAGCTGTAACTTTTCCTAACCTTTCTTTAAAATTTCTCCAAACAGTCTCAGATGTAGCTTTCATTCCAGACCTTGTGCTAGCTCTCATTTTTCCTCTCAATGTCAGGCTGTCCTGTGAATACCCAAGACTTCAGGAACAAATGCTGGTTCCTATTCCCACCTCTGACATAAGGCCTGCAGCTTCAAGGTCAACCAACACCACAAAGAGGACATCTACACATCTTGAAAAGTCCTTGTTCTGTCAGTGTCGGGTCTAAGCCACACTCAACTGTGCCACCCCCCAACATCACGTATGTGTTACCCACTCCTCCATAGGCACTAACTTCAAGGTATTCAGCAGTTATCTCATTTCTGGTACAGGACTTCAGGGACTGAAAAATGTACTCCTGTTACAATCCTCCTCTTCTAACATCAAACACTTATCTCAAGAATGTCAATCAAATTTTTATTCCCAACTCTTACTAATTCAGGTTATTTACTATGCTACACCTAATCACCAACTTCTCTTCTCTATTACTTAAAATTTGTATGCACAATCTGTATGCTAAATGCTTGCCTCTTCTCCTTTTTCACAAAGCTGTTCAGAGATGCACCTACTCTTCCCCTCCTCTGTCCTGAAACATTTCTGTTTAACATACGGCTAGGATATTCAGAGTTCTAGCAACCACTTTTAGGAATCAAAGCATTTCTAAAACAGACAATGCATCACCACCTTTTAAAAATGTTAAGCTACAGACGTTTTGAGTTACTCCCTAAACTTCTTACACTCCTTAATACTTCCATCTAGCCATACCTAATTCTCTGACCATTGGTACAGTACAGTATTCATCTATGTAGTATTCTATTCATCACGCACTCCCTTATTTAATAAGCATACTACAGTACAGCCCCCTTGCCCTCCATCTAGACTGTTCACCTCTTCATCCAACGGTCTCAAGAGTCCCAGCAATTGTGCAAATTATGGACAATCTAACTTTATATTAAGTGAACAGCATGATGAAATAGATACATACACTTGAGAGTGCATCTTTGACACTACTTTGCACTTACCTTCCTACTACCTGGAGGGGCTGGGTCAAAGATCCTTGTTTGCATTTCACTTGGCAGAGCAGAATAGACAGGAAGGATGATTAATTCAGGAACATCTGGTCCAAGTGACTTCATTCTTTCATACAAGATCTCACAGGCTGTATCAATCTCTTCCTGACCAGTCAAGAAGACTAGAATGTCACCTAGAAAATTACAAATGGGTTAAAAGATGCACACTAAAATATGGCAAAAAGAGGGGGGGTTCTAGGTCACATTCATATCATACCACTGGTTCAAGAAATGCAGCATTTGCAGAAAAAAATATCAACAAAAAAGCCCTACTTAAAATCACCAATACTCTTCACACAGCTACTAGTAGCATAAAATGTAAGCATTTGCTACCACATTTACTAGCGGACTTTAGCAATTCTCACTTACCTAAGTATGACAAAGATAAAAAATAAGTTTGTGATGAAGCTGTATTCTAAGATATAGTACTGAAAAAAAATGCGAGCTTTCTCAAATGTCATTATTCATGGCACTATATGTTATGATACCTACAGTTCCTGGCCTGATCGGTATATACCTGGCTTGAATAAATGGGCTTCTATCAAATGAGTGCTAATTAAGTGTGCACCATATTTAGCACATCTCACCATCAATGTGTAAAGAAAAGATATGCAAGATGCTTAACATACATGGAACTCATAAACAAAGACAATGGTAACCTCCAAACTCTGGATCCCACCCAGTTCGGGTTTGTGAAAGGCAGATCATGCCTCCTGAACCTGATCGACTTCTTTGAGGCAGTCACCAAAGCTGTAGATGAGGGTAGAGTGGTTCACACAGCCTATTGTGACCTCGCCAAGGCTTTCGACACCATCCCTCATTCTGGAATTATAGCTAAACTCACTAAAAACTAGGTATAAACCCTACGTCACAAGATGGATTGCCAACTGGCTCACTGACAGAACCCACACTGTAAAAGTTGCAGACTCCAAATCTGACCTCAAACGAGTGACAAGTGGAGTAACGCAGGGTTCAGTCCTGGGACCTCTCCTGTTTGGTATCTATGTTTTTGAAGTACAGGCTAACACAAAAGGCCTCTGGCTAACGAAGTTCGCAGATGACTGCAAACTAGGAGGCATAGTCAAGTCCCCAAATGATGTGGACATCCTACAGAAGGGCCTCGCTGAGACAGATGCCTGGTGTCAGAGCCATGCCCTCAAGCTCAATGCCAAAAAGTGCAGTGTCATCCCCTTTGGTAAAAACTCTGTCACCATGAACTACCACATAGGCAGCAATCTACTTAACACTGAATGTGTGATGAGACCTTGGGACCCAGGTGGACAGTAGTCTCTCCTTTGATAGTCACATCGCCACAGTAGTCAGGAAGTCCTTCTACGTGGCACACCTCATCATAAAAGGGGTCTCATCCAGGAAAAAAGAGGTCATTGTTCCCCTCTACTTGACACTCATTAGACCCATTATAGAGTACAATGCCCCTTTTGGAATGTACTTCACAAGACATCTACAGCAGCTGGAAAGGTACCTCACAAAGAGGATTACTGGCCTCAATCAAAAGCCCTACACTGACCGTCTCAAAAAACTCCAGCTTTACTCTGTGACATATCGCCTACTCTGAGGTGATCTCTGCCTAACATATAAAGCTATGTCAAACCCACAGCTGTTGGACATGCTACACCTAAAGAAATCCCAATCCCTCAGAGCTACACGCTCTAGGGACCTAAACCTTGTCACCACAATAAACAGGACATGCTGGAGGGGTAGATTCCTTTCCCATAGACTTCCCATACGCTGTAACAGATTACCCATCTATGTCAAGCAAAGTTCTTCAATAGCACTCTTCAAGAAAAATTTTGAAGAGTGGATGGGAAATGGGAAATACACCCCGGGGATCACTTCTGTGTCTCTGCTCGACAGTGGCACAGGAAAATAACTTTCTTGGATGGAGTAAGCCAGGGAACCTTGTTGGCTAGGCTTACGTAAGCCTTTGGGCCGATAGCCTAGTACTTACCTATGAACCTATAAGAGATATGTTAACACCATATAAGCTGATTTATGCTACATGGAAGGACTATGGTTGAGCTCATATCTTCTTCTAACCCAGTTTGCAATTTTTTCCTCTGAGGTCCTTACGGTCAAAACTAAATGTCCTATGCTTGTAGATGATGTGAGATTATTGTGAATAGCTGTATATAACCTGCCAACTGTTTCCTTCAGTGAAGATGCAGCAAAGATGCAAACCATGAAAAGCTGTACAGAGTGTATATATTTTCTTTGAGTAAAGATGGAAAATGTGACAAGCTGTGCAAAACTGCTCCTTTTTCTGCAAAAATGCAGCAGAGCTTTGAAAAGAACTTTCATGCACACACATTAGCAAATCTTAGAGCACCAAAGACTGAGACTTCTGTCAACATCTTTGTCACTATTTAGGGTTACAGCCTTCTGGCCATTTAAATAAATTTACTTTAAGGAGGTGATTTTAAATTAAAATATTTAGCAGGCAATAAGAAGTGTCAAGACTGATAACCATTTGAAATTTCGGGACCTGCTACAGTGCACTCTGAAACGCAGAGACTGAATGGATTGGACTTGTAAGTACTAAGTTTGAGATGCCATTTCTTGGAATATTCCTTTTTCTCCAAGGTATGGCAACCTCAAAGTTGTTATATACAAGTTCGGGGGGGGGGGGGCTTCCTTCAAAAAGAAGTTTCAAGGAGAAGAGTGATTTTCAAGATTCACTTTTCTCCGGGGTTGTGTCCCCGCCCCCCCCCCCCCCCCCCACTCGCACTCAGCATTTTGAGTGCTGACATTTTAATAAGGAGCTATCAAGATTTATATACCTAACACAAAAAGGGGAGCTGTCTAAAAAGGACTGTGCTAACAAAATGCCACTCAGTACTGACTCATTCCAAAGTACCCCTCCTCTGTAGCTTCTTCATGTTAAGTGACTCTGAAAAATCAACTCAGCAATTACTTCAGTCTGTATTTTCATCATGGAGTGTTTTGCTGACTTTTTACAAGCCTAACAGCAATGAAAAAATATCTGCATATACTGTAGCTGAGAAGAGAGAGCCTGATGCACAGAGTCAATAAGGTCATTACCTGAAAAATATAAATGGTCATAAGTCAGAGCTAGAGATATTATAGTTATCTCAGTTAGTGGCAAATCCAGTTAACTGGTTTTTCATTTTATAGTTTGCTGTACAAAAGTACATTAAACTGTACTACCTAATATCGTTACATGACGAATTTCATTATTCTGTCTCATAAGCTCATGGCTGGCAGTTTAATGATGTAGGTCAATGTGACTGCGGAGAACTTCTGGCATTCACCTTTTAAAAAGGGATGGTTACTTTTTGTCATACCTACCGCCTAACTTCATTCTGAGAATTACAGTGAACACAGTTTGCAAAGAGCTTTCAGTGAACATCAGTCACTTTGTCATTTTCTTTATAAGCAAAGATGGCTTAACTCTTGTGCCTATCTAGGTTTCAAAGGGGGTAGTTTAAGAGGGGACCAACTCCCTCCTTACTAACGAGATATATATATATATATATATATATATATATATATATATATATATATAATTTTCACTTCTTAAATAATGTTCACAATCATTGCTGGCCTACTTTTCTGTATTCTCTTGTATTTTACAAATTTCTACCAAGCAAAACTCTTCACTTTCACTTTTAACCAGCTTCTATTTTAGTTATTTTTATTTTAAATTCTTTGTCAACCGCCTGCTGATCGAGATATTGGGAATGTTTTGTGTGGAAAAACGGATCCAGACTGTTGATCTAGTCATTTCTTACTGTATTTACTTCTTCCATTGCTGTAGCAACGCTGCAGTTTTCAGTTTTCAGTATGTATTAGTTGTGTGTTTGCTGGAAGTAATTTCTTGTTCTTACTGGTGTACAGTCAGCTGAAAATACTTCCACTGTATGCAAGACAAGGGCTGTGGGTGTGACACAACAAACATCACTATACAAACTTCTTAATTTACACAATCTACTTCAGTGGAAAAGTTAGAGTACAACAGTGCTAAGAAAATTGTTTAGCTATAGCTTACATCTTATGTAAGCAAGACGTTAGTTAGGGTGGGTGTTGGCATAATGATTAAGGTGTTTACCTCACAGACACAAAGTACCAGGTTTGTTTATCTCATTTGGTCAAAGAGTGGTTATTGGCTACATGTGTAATAGTCTGAAGACTTGTTGTCTAGTACTTACCTATGTTAACAGCATAGTTAGCTCATTTTAAGAGTGTCACATAAGTATGGCTGGTGACAAAGGCAGGAAACAGCAGTGATCTGAAAAGGGGCATTTAAGCACAAGTGTGTGTGTGTGTGTGTGTGTGTATATATAATATATATATATATATATATATATATATATATATATATATATATATATATATAATCTATATATGTATACACACACACACACACACACACACACATATATATATATATATATATATAAATAAATAAAAGAAAAATGTTCGAACTAAAAACAGTTATTACAGTAAGATCGCACAAGTTTGGCCAAGATGAAGTTGAATATCTTGCAAACCAGTGCTCATAACTCTACTTTTCAGTTGTTGAGTATAAAGTTTGTTTGTGTGTGGCTGGTGTTGGTCACAGTGCAAGGCAGCAGTGTTTATTTGCCATACACTTTTAAGGCGCAGCACCTTGTATACAGCTGCCAGTGTTACTGTTTGTAAGGCCTTTCCTGGCTTTCAACTGGCAAATGTGGTGGGATTTTGTAAACTGGACTTGCACAACCTGCAGAATAATTCTGCCACCAAAAGATGAATGTACCACTATGGACAAAAAGTAGATAGAGTACACTGGTGTAAGCAAATGTAGCATAACAGTAGATGCTTGAATGGCTGCTGCAGTAGCCTTAGCTATATGGGTTACATACTTCCCAGGATACAGCATTCAACCAACTTACAGTGCTTAAGGGCACCTTCCATGCACCCAAACAATTATCAGTTGCAGCAGAGCTGAATAAAATCAGTGGTTTGGGTGCCACGTTCTTCACAGTTTTCATGCCAGCTGAGAGAGAGAGGCTTGAGCCCTGAAAAGTTCAATGCTAGACACATAAACACAGTCCTTACCCTGCCAATAAAAATTATACAAAAATGAAGGGGGATGGAGGGAGTGGCTACTGCAGTAGTGATCATTAAGACATGTACTGTTATGGCAAAGTTACTTACACAACTGTACTATATTCATCATCTGAGTACCTCTGCAGTAGCTTAAGCTAAATGGGTAGACTACCACAGCTAATAATGACCGGATGGAAGAAGGATGAGGGTCCAGGAACTAAAAAGAATTTTGTTTGCAATGCTTTGCAAAGGTATGCACCAAGGACCAGGTTGCTATTTCTAGGAAACTTCTATAATCCATCCCTTTTCAAAAAGCGAGTGATGAAGCCAAGGTCACGGTAATGTGTGTCTTGACCCTTCCTGCAATTGCCATTACATGGTGTTTACAACAAAGGGAAATAGCAAGAGACAACCATTTGGAGATGGTCTGCTTTGATATAGGTTGTCTCTTTTTCCAACTTTCTTAAGAAATCAGTAACTGAAAGTTTCTGAAGACTTTAGTTCCATCAAGATAGTATCTTGGTTAGCTGTGGACATCCAGAGTATGAAGAATGCTTTCTTCCTCATTTTAAGGTTCTAGAAAGATAACGGATATAGATAGCTTGGCTCAAAATAAAGTCAGATATCACTTTAGGCATATATGAAGAATTAGTTCTCAAATAAACCCTATCTTTGTGGAAAATACTGACCCCACCATGAGAGCCTTCAATTCAGATACACTTCTTGCAGAAGCCAGAGCAATCAGTAAAACAGTTTTCTGTGTTATGAACCTTAAATCAGTCTGACAGGCTGGTTCAAATGGAGTCAGAGTTAATTTTTTCCAAAACAAAAGTTGATATCTCAAAGGAAACCTGCTTTCTAGGCGGCCTGGTATGCAAAACCCTTTTCAAAAACATTTTAACATGGGAATGTACATCTTTTGGCAGACATGCTGAGAAGGCTGACAAATGAACCTTGACAGAAGAGGAAGAAAGGCCAGAGGATAACTCATACAAACACTGTCGAACCAAATAAATACTTGCCTTAAAAGGGGTCTAGTTCTTGTTTTGACATTAACTAGAAAATACTTTCTATTTGCGAATATATGATTTCCTAATAGCAAGAACCTTTGCCTGCATTAATACCTCATGCGCATCCTCAGAAAATAGGTGCCTAACGGGTATTAAATCTCTATCTACCAAGCAGTTAGTTTAAGTTGGATTTTTCAAACAACCCCCTCTCTTGTCTGCATAGACACATTCTCTGAGGAAGCTTTTGGTAACTGTCCTTGACCATTTCCAAATGAATGGAGAACCACAGTTGTCTGGGCCAGAAGGGAGATACTACAACGATCTTTGGGAAGTCCTTTTGAATATTCAGTATGACTATGGGTATCAGTGGTAAAGGTGGAAAAGCATAAAGGAACCTTCCTGTTTGCCGAGAGAGAGAGAGAGAGTGAGAGAGTGAGAGTGAGAGTGAGAGTGAGAGTGAGAGTGAGAGTGAGAGTGAGAGTGAGAGTGAGAGTGAGAGAGAGAGAGAGAGAGAGAGAGAGAGAGAAGCCATATCCAAAGCTACAATGGTTAATCTGCATAGGATAAGACCTGGTTCATCTGTTTATGTATTGCATCACTGTGGTGTTGGCTATATTATGTGTAACAGTTAAGAGAACCACAGATGACTGAGAGTGTTGAGAGCATTTACTAATGCTAATATCACTTTTATATGTGTGTGTTTTGGTCTGTCCTTTTTGTCCCATAGACACTGCTCCCCAAGCAAAGTCTGAGATGTCTGAAGTTACAGACTGTGCTGGAGCTAGAAAGGAAAATAGGACAGCTGAATTCGGAGGAGACTGGTATCTCCATCAAAGAGGTTTCTTTTTTACAAATTCCAAAACAGGAATCAGTGGTGACATTGGGACCATACAGAATTTAGGTGCCACTGAAGCTTTCTTATGTGGAATCTGGTTACAGGAATTATGAGAATAACGGATGCCATGAATGAGTATTCTTAGAAATTCCTCTGCTGAAACTTTGGACTAAGTGGAAAAACTCAGGAAAGGCTCTAGATACAGATATTTTTCCTGTGGAATAAAATTCTTTGACCTGAGGTACAAAGAGTTATGTACTTACCATAACTTGGCATCCGTGCTATCCAGTGTCTTTATTCCTCACAAATGGGTCTACGATCCTACCTCAGATCCAAGCCGGACACTTCAGAGCTCAAGCTCGTCCCCTTCCAATAATCCCTTGCTACCTTCTAACCCTCAGATTGAGTTTGCTAAATTAACTGAAACGCAGAAACACATCTGCAACAGAAGTAAAAAAACTTTTCGCAAGATCCAACCCACATCAGCCTCACCAGGCCTACCAGAAGGAAGAGGGGACTGGAGGGTGGGAATGTGAGGAACAATGACACTGGATAGCACAGATACCAAGTTATGGTAAGTACATAACTATCTGATGCTATCTGTACCATCATTTCTCACAGATGGAGCAGAGCTCCCAGCTACTATGTACGCTGGGTGGCCTCAAGGAAGGACGGCATATGCCGGAACACGGAGGAACCAAAGGAAGCCCTGTTCCTACAAAACAAATCCAGTTTGTAGTGCGAAATGAAGGTATGAGTATTGTGATCTATAGTGGGTCTAATGTGGTAGTTCATGGGTACAGAGTTTTTACCAAAGGGGATGACACTGCACTTTTTGGCATTGAGCTTGAGGTCATGGCTCTGATACCAGGCATCTGTCTCAGACAGGCCCTTCTGTAGGATGTTCACATCATTTGGGGACTTGACTATGGCTCCTAGTTTGCAGTCATCTGCGAACTTCGTTAGCCAGAGGACTTCTGTGTTAGCCTGTACTTCAGAGAAGTAGATACCAAACAGGAGCGGTCCCAGGATGGAACCCTGTGGTACTCCATATGTCATTGGTTTGAGGTCAGATTTGGAGTCTGCAACTTTTACAGTGTGGGTTCTGTCAGTGAGCCAGTTGTCAACCCATCTTGTGACGTAGGGATTTATGCCTAGTTTATTGAGTTTAGCTACAATTCCAGAATGGGGGATGGTGTCGAAAGCCTTGGCCAGGTCAAGATAGGCTGTGTGAACCACCTTACCCTCATCTACGGCTTTGGTGACTGCCTCAAAGAAGTCGATCAGGTTCAGGAGGCATGATCTGCCTTTCACAAACCCGAACTGGGTGGGATCCAGAGTTTGGAGGTTATCAATGTCTTTGTTTATGAGTTCCATGATGATACGTTCCATGGCTTTGTAGACCAGGCTCGTCAGGCTAATAGGTCTATAGTTCCCGGGATCAGTGGTGGCTCCCCCTTTGTGGAGTGGGATAACTGTTGCTGTGCGCCATTCAGTGGGCACAAAGCCTGATGCGAGGCTATTATTGAACATGGTGCTTAAGTGGGGAGCCAGTTCATTCTGAAGTTCGTGTAAAACGCAGCCTGGGATGTTGTCCGGTCCCCATGGATGCTGTGTTTTTGGCTTTAGACAGTGCAGCTTTCACCTGCATAGTTGTGATTACAGGGACTCTGCATTCTTCCTGTATAGATATGGGCCCATTAGGGGGTGAGGGGGGTAAAGTTAGCACTGAACCTATCTGCCAGGATGTTGGCAATATCAGTTGGTTCTGTAATTTTCGTGCCATTGTGCTATAACTCAGAGCAGATCTGGGTGTTGCCATTGAGATTCTTGACATAGCTATAGAATGCTTTGTGGTTGTCCTTGGAATTAGTGGCAATTTTATTTTCGTAGCTAGCTATGGAGGATCTTATAAGGGATCTCAGCTTCTTACTGAGGCTGACCAGGGAGCTCCTCCACTCAGGGAATTTCTTTTGCAACAGTTTCTTCCTTCTGTTGTACAGTTTGTTTATAGCAGGGGACCACCAGATTGGCTTCCTTTTTTTGGAGGATAGTGTCTTGGTTCTGTTTGGGATAGCACGATCCATGCACTCATGTAAGTGCTTACAGAGTGCATTTGTGTAGGATTCAGCAGTTGTAACTGTACTGTCCATCTGCATGGGTGTCATGAAGTTCACTACTTCTGTCTTAAGAAGCATGAAGTTGGCTTTGGAGAAATGTTTTACTGTGGTTTCCTTAATAGGGGGTGGGGGTGGGATGTGAATATCAAGGGTGATTAGCTTATGGTTGGATCGGACCAACGAGGAGTTGACTTCAGGTGTGGAACACCAGTCACTCATGTTGGTAATGACTAGGTCTAGGATATTGTTGCCCCTGGTGGGGGTGTGGATAAGTTGATCGAGGGCATTGGAGTTTATGAATTCCAGAAAGCGTTGCACTAAGGAGTTGGTACATGAGTAGTTTTCCCAGTTAATGGTGGGGTAGTTGAGTTATTAGGGTATTTGGTTGAACCCTAATATTTTCCAGCACATCAAGAAAAGAGGAGTGGGAATCCTGGGGCATGGTGGGGGATCTGTAGCAAGCTACAATTTGGATTGCAGTTTTGCCAAGAGTTAGTTGCACTTGGATAACCTCGGATGCATTATGCTAAGCAACTAGCCTGGAGGTGTGGATATCTTTAATGAATATGGACACACCCCCACCTTTGGTGTTTCGGTCCAGGTCACATAGCCGAAAAGTGTGGTATGAGTTAGGTAGTGCAGGGGTGCTCTCTGGAGCCTTGAACCAGGTCTCAGTCACTGCACAGATATCAGTGTTCTCCATTTTAAGGAGTGCCTCGAGTGAGTGCATTTTGAAATTTAGACTTCTAGCATTGAGTAGCATTACCCTCAGTTTTTGCTTGCCTGTTCCTGTTATGGTGGTGAATTTGTTACTTGAACCCTGCCTAAAAAAGGCACTATAGGGGCAGCAAGAGCCTTAGCCAGTATCCGGAATCCCAGGGGCAACAGGTGCAGGCCATCTGTGGCAAAGCATCATGGTCTGTCGACCATATCATCCCAAGCAGACAGATACTGGATCCCCTTCGAATGACACCAGAAGCTTAGCCAATTGTTGAAGTCAATCATTTTGTCCTTGTACTGCAGTATCATTCTGGGCGATGGCAGAATGCTACTCAGGGCTAGGGTCATACCTGACTGGGCTACAAGATCGCAGAGCTCTTCCATGTCTCTTTTCATGTAGTCCAGGGAGGTACGTCTCAGGTCATTCACACTAACATGGACAATGACAGAGTCATATTTGTACTTGTTGTGGAGTGACCTGAGTGCGTGGGTTATGTGGCGGATCCTGGCACCCGACAGGCAGCTGATAGTAACCTTCTCCTTGTTTAGCCTGGTGAGTGGGACATCAGTGTGCCTGACTATAGAGTTACCTATGACTAGTGTGTTGTTTTGCCTTATTGGCTGTGTTTGAGTGGCACACTGAGTCTGTGGGCTATGTGTCATTTGGGTTGTGTTGGGGAATGGAGGTTGCTTGTGTTTCTGCTTTGGAGGTCTCTGCTGCTTAGGCAGATTATTATTGAGAGGATCCGCGAATGTTTTTGAGTTTCTATGTGTGGATTTTGGTGGTGTAGACGTAGTGAGACTATGTGATGAGTGTGGTGTGGTGCAAATGTTTACCTTCTCCTCATGACTGTCAGGTTCAGTCTTGGTTGGAGAGAGCTTTACCCCCAGTTTGGCTAGATAAGTGCATCTCTCACAGGTTGCAGTGTTGGGTGGTAGGAGGAGAGGGTTGTCTGTGTACATGAGGCAATTTCTACATTGCTTCAAGATGCCCAGATTCATCAGATAGACAGGGGAGAACACTGGGAGCTGACCCTTGGACATGCCTGAATAAAAAACTATTTTCCTCTAGATAAGTGAGGAAAGTGAGTACAAGAGCTGTTTTTCTCAATGCCAGTGAGAAAAGTAAGTACAAAAACTGTTTTCCTCTAGGTAATGAGGAAGATTGAGTGCTATAGTAATTAGTAGCTTATTTAGTGCTTACAAGTTCTGAACAAGTGCTGAGTATGAATAAGCAAATTTAAGTGCTAAAACTAAGAATCTGTATCTGCACTAGATGAGTTACAGAAACAAATGCAAATGCAGGCTTTCAAATCAGAAAGTTGAGAGAGACGGAAGATTGCCCAAATGGCCAATAACTACAAATTCTGGGCTAGAACCACATGTTACCTAATGCTTACCACTCCCACTGATGAGCTAGAAGGCTTCCCTCCAACACAGAAAGGCTTGGGGGGCTCAGAAGCTTACAAACAGTCCTGGATACAGCAAATCTGTATCTGGAACACTAGTTACAGGAAAGATAGGAAACAGGCTTACAGTTTTTTTTTTTACAGAAAAGTAGCAAAAACAGTAGTAAAAACAATTCACATGCAGTGCAAGCTAGCACACAAGTATGTAGCAATATTAGACCACACACAGTTTGAAAAATGCAATTAAATTAAAAAGGACTAAAAGCAAGTGCAGAAAGGGTTTATTAGGTAGAATGCGGTAAAGAGATGAGACTGAGGGAGTGTCCTAGATCAAATCTACAGTGGGGCAGGCACTGCAAAAGCCACCAAATTTAACTACAAACCAAAAACAGGGAGGGTGGGGAAGACAGTTTCAGCAGAGATTTGAGCAACCACTAACAGTATAAATTATAAAACCAAAAAAATATACTCAGCTCTGTATATTTGCAGATAATCTTGTAAGGCTGTCTCTCAGAACACAGGTTCCAATTTAAATGCAGGCTGTTATTAACAGGTCAAATTAAGGGAACCTTGAGTTAGGTAACACACAAGCTATAAAAAACAGTTATATCAGCTGAAGACAAGGCAGAAAATGGGGGTGGGGGCTGGGGAAGACAGTTTCAGCAGAGATTTGAGCAACCACTAACAGTATAAACTATAAAACCAAAAAATATATACTCAGCTCTGTATATTTGCAGATCAGTATCTAAGCAACAATTAAACTCTATAATAAAGAAAAATATACTCAGCTCTGTATATTTGCAGATAATCTTGTAAGGCTGTCTCTCAGAACACAGGTCTCTGCAGCTGTCACTGTTATTCACATAAGTAGAAGTCATTATCACATTGATGAATGCCAAGCCAGATTTGGGTTTTTGTCTATTTGCAGTTATTTCAAGCCCTCCACCCCCACCATGTTCTTTCTGTCATTTTTACAATTTGTTTGATAGACAGTAAAGTCCCCATTGTGGTTATATGCTTCATATTTTTTGTGAACTACTGCAATTGAACATTGTATCACTGGGCTGCTTTCCTGTGTCAGTCTTGGTCTTTTCACATGTTGTCTTGGTCTGCTCTCCATTCAGTCTCCCTCCCTTCAGGTTTGTTTTGGACTTATGGTTATGGAAACTGATTTTTTTTTCATAATTTGGTAAATAACTTTGCAAGGGAGCATCTGAATGTGCTTAGTAATACCTCATTTTGAAAATATAATTCATAATTCCAACATGGTAAAAGAACTGTTCTTGTATGTTATACACATGTACAGATATCAAAGTTTGTTTCAGACTTGGGTTATGGAAGTTATGATTTTTTTCATATTTTGGTAAATAACTTTGCAAGGGAGCATCTGAATGTGCTTAGTAATACCTCATTTTTAAGACGGTCTTCACAGCTCCAACATGGTAAAAGAACTTTGCCTCTATGTTATACACATGTACAGATATCAAAGTTTGTTTGGGACTTAGGTTATGGAAATTATGATTTTTTTTCATATTTTGGTAAATAACTTTGCAAGGGAGCATCTGAATGTGCCAAGTAATATCTCATTTTGAAGACAGTATTGCCGGTTCTAACATGGTAAAAGAATTGTGCCTGTATGTTTGACACATGTGCAGATATCAAAGTTTGTTTGGGACTTAGGTTATGGAAATTATGATTGTTTTTCATATTTTGGTAAATAACTTTGCAAGGGAGTATCTGAATGTGCTAAGTAATACCTCATTTTGAAAAGATAATTTATAGTTCTAACATGGTAAAAGAATGGTGCCTGTATGTTGTGCTCATAGGCAGATATCAAAGTTTGTTTCGGACTTAGGTTATGGAAATTATGATTTTTTTCATATTTTGGTAAATAACTTTGCAAGGGAGCATCTCATTGTGTGAAGTAATACCTCAGTTTGAGGACAGTGTTACTCCTTACAACATGGTAAAAGAACTGTGTCTGCGCACTGTACACACATACAGATATCAGAGTTTGTTTAGTTTTGTACGAATATGAAAATTATACATTTACAATACTTCTCATTTTTATGCCCATATCTTTGCGAGGGAGCACGGTAATCACACAAATGATGCATCATTTTGAAGCTGACATTCAGATGCACAACTTCTACACTGATATGTAGGCTCTGTCTGTTACAGGCGATGAGATATTATGCTTTATCAATTATGAGAAATAATATAGTAATCATATTTCTGTGAATATCTCATGAAAGGAGCGTCACACAGTAATGGTTAAGGTATCATTTTAAAGCTGACATTCATACTAACAAATTAAATTCAAATTGTATGAGTCTGCATGGTACACAGACCAAGATATTGTGCTTTGCTTTTCCAAAAAGGTAAAAAAATTTGCACAATATCAGCATTCCTTGCCAAATATTTAATAATGACTTTGCTATGCACTACCAACATTTACACTATTGGAAAGGTCAGTGTCTGCTGAACAACATTCGCGTTTACATTTTTAGTGTAGCTCATAGTTAAAGAGTTTATGAACATTTGTTTTCTGTATAGTATTACAAATGGATTTTCTGAAAATGAGCTCAGGCTGCACTGTTGTTCCTATGGTGGAATTAAGCAGGCAGCTTTTTCTGAGCTGCTCCGGAGTGAATGAGTTAACACAATCTATCCTTTTTCTTGGAGGCAGCAGGCTGGCTGTCAGGGACGTTACAGGCTGTAATAAACACATCCTCCAATGTTGGAAGAACAGGAGGAATGGGAATGGGTTCAGAAAATTCCAGCTGTAATAAATCATAATATTTCTTCAAGTACAGTCGAATATCATAATGTTAGCTCTGAAGCAACTGGGTTACCTTGGATATGGTTTCAGAAAAAGAAGTCCTTCTAAGGGACTATTAGAAGAAATACCATCTTCAGAATCAGAATCCATTACCTGTGGAGAGAATGCAGACGTTGACTCCTCAAAATCATTTTCTTGTTCAATATACAGGGAATCTTTAAGAAATCAATTCTTCTTTTCTCTTAACAGTAACACCAGAAATAGAAGCATCAAGAGCCTGAACTAAGCCTTGAGCTAAGTTTAACAAATCACCAAACGTCCAAAATAACACAGAAGGGAAGACAAACGTTTAATTTTCTGCTTCTTTTTAAAAGGAATTCCTTTAAATGCAGACTGATTCCTCTCAGACAAATCATCTGTGGGGACAGCAATCCCAGTCTTACTAGGCAAAGAAGCCTGCCTGACCACCAAAGGCTCTCTAACAGCTGCAGGGGATGTGTCTAATCTCTGGTCAATGGTACTGAATGAACTACTCCAGGGGGAGTCAATGAAAACGATTAATGGTCTGAGGAACCAGAAATGGACACAATATAGCCATCCATCTGCAAGTGAGGCAAATGAGTAGTCTGTTGTACGGGCAAACTGGAAATTTTTTCTCTCTCTCTTTTTTTTTTTTTTGTGTGGCTGGAAGAAAGAAGGACCAAGGAACAGTTTGGTTGCTCCACAGTCAAGGTGAAAAAGATGCCTGCCAAAGTAAGACTGACAGCCATAGTAAGTAAAACAGCTATGAACTTTTTCCACCAAAGAACACAGTCAAAAATGCATGTTAAACACTTAGCCCAGCTTCCAAAAGTAATTTACATCAAGGGTCACTTAAGAAAAAACAAAATAAGAGTTTTAACAACCTTTTTTCTACAGAGGTAAAAAGTTACACTTCTCAGTAAAAAGTGACCAAAAGTCATGTGACAGCCCATAAAACACTTTTCCCTAGTTTAAATGAACTATTTTCAAAGAAAAAACAATAATTTCTGTCATAAAATATAAGTAGACAAGTTTTCTTCCTTGAACGGAACTTATCAGCCCAGCAATGGAAAAATGTTACCTAGCAGATAATCCTCAGAAGTCAGCAAGAGAGTGGTCTTCAGTGGTAGGAAAGCTCTGAAGGAAATGGTGCGCAGACTGTTGATTTTTTTCAGCTCTGCTCAAACCAATAATGATTTGTGCAAGTGGAATGTGCCCTTAAGCTCTGGAAGCTGGCTGACTGTTACATCCAGGGCAGGACATAGCGTATACAGCTTAGGCTACTGCAGCAAGTGATACAATGATAAATACGTATATTTTACACAGAAGTATTGCATAAATTGCCACAACTGATTAAGACTGTAAATCAAAGGAACTCCCCCAGATGATGGTCTGGCCAAGGAAGAGTTGATAGCTGATTGTGGAGAGCGGAGGTTCAGTTCATTGAATTTTTGTGTTAGCTTGACAGGGGCTGTAGGTATTTAGTACAAGACAAAAGAAACTCATTACAAGATAATCCCATAGTGCAGCTTAAACTATGGAAATTGGAAACAGAGAAGAAATGCATGGAGAATGAAGCAGCTGAAAGAATAAAACACTCTGAGGTGCAAATACAATGAAACACAGATATAAGCAGTAGATGGAAGGAGGAAGGAAGACTAACCTTGCATTAGTAATACAGCGTGAGAAGTAGTAGGAAATTAAAAAAAAGGACCATCAGGAGGAGGAGATGCTCAAATGCACACAGGCAGCAGTGATGAAAACCCAGCAATGGATGCAGTTATCTGTATTAAACTGTCTATTTGGTAAATGAATAGTGATAGTTTTATTCAGGAGTCTGAACACGTATGTAAACAGAACCAAAAACCCAGAAGCAGCAGGCAAAGTTTTTAAATCCTTCCACTAAGAGGTATCTATATCAAAGTTAAAAAGTGTCTGAATACCTTAAGTTAACTTTTGAACCTTACAGAAAAAAAAAGTTGTGAGGATAAGGGGAATGACTTCCATACAAACCAATCCCTTACTTTAATAGCTGGGTGTGTGGATGTCAAATTATACTTCTCACATGTTTGGTGACTTCATGATAAGAAGTAAACACCCGGTACTTAAGGGATATGGGAATACAGCTGATAGGCCAGATGTGTAACCCTCTCAGGAAGAGGAGAAAGGGGGACCTCTATTTAATCAGGAGGGCACAATTTCATAGGTTCCACAGGCAAAGGTGGAACCACTGGTTCCAGTACATATCAATGTCTTGGGGGGGTTAGACATTTCTGGTGTTCTCAGTTGGGGCATGTGCTTTCTAGATGTCCGCAATAACAGTGTAAAGAACAAATGCTAACTAAAGGTGCTATATGAAGTGGCACAACTCTAGTGGTGGTGTGCTTTGAAACAATGGCCGCTCCAAGCTACATAACAGACTACACTCTATCTTGGTGCAAAAGAAACTCACATCAGATAACTAGAAATAATCCTAGTTATTAAAAAAGCAATATCTGTACCACTAGCTAGACTTCACCTGGATTGGGAAGGAGAACAGGGAAATAAGCATATAGCAGTGTTTTATGACTTCTTTAGGTGCATTAATAGGGACATCAAAAACTGCACCTACAGAACTGTTCAAGTTTGCCTGATGCAGGAGTTTGTGAACCTGGTTTTAAGGAAGCATCTTCAAACATCCACATAAGCCTTGATAACAAGAAAAATGAGACGGTTTGGGATGCTCTATCTTTAACAGCTTACACTTTTTTTCTGAGCAGCTACTAGTTTCTGAGGTCTGCTTTCTTGTGATGCAGTGTCCACTCTGCCATCTGCTTCTGACAGGACTATGACAGAAGAAGTGACTGCAATTCTTGAAAATAGGTTATAGGTGGAAGCTAGCAGGACTTGTCAGGGCTAGGCATTGTCAGCTGCATCACTACATGTTCATGCTGTCCACCTGAAAACTGTCTAAAGCCTTCTGTGCTTGCTCCATCTTTTCAGAGCACAAGATGGATCTCAAGGAATTCCCACGTCTCCTTATGATACAAGGTTATTACTCCCACCTATTAAACATGGCAGTTCTTATGAATGGCTATTTCCAACATTTGGATAACATAAACACACTAATGTTTAGCAAGCTAATCTCTTACGCAGTTGCTTCTTCACAGCTCCACATTTTTCAAGACTTTCTGATTCAATGAAAACCCAAAGAAATACAACTGCAGGGCCTCCTTCCCCTTTTAACTTAGAATAAATGCATTTTCAACAAGTTTACCCATCCAGATGGCAGCAGTTGCCCCAAACTGATGCCTGCACCTACAGGCATTACCTAATCTAAAATTAAAGTTACAAATGCCAAAAGGCATGTCACAGCCTGTGTTCCCCTTACAGTGACTGTTATCTATTCATTTCTGATCTCTACTCCCCTCCTAGATGTGAAAAACAGATTGAATTGCTTTCTGTAAGTATTAACTTTTAGCCCTAATAAGAAGTGCACTGGCTACCTTTAAATAAATTGTGCATTGTTTCATCTTAATTCTACGTAAAATAAATGCATTCAGTGTTAAGACAGCTGAGGAGGTAACTACTTCAATAATTTATTCAGTTCCAACCTTTAAATGTTAATTACACTCTCTCTCACATTTCTCTACCCAGATACTCACAAATTCTCAAGATTAATTGCTTGCACCTGTAGACAGTTTCACAAATTAAAAGTAGTCAACAATGTCAAAAGTTAACTGTGCAGATGCACTGTTGTTGTTGTTGTAGTTGTTGGTCTTTCGGCTTTTTCCCGGTAAGGGGTCGCCACAGCGGAACTCCGATCCGCTAATGATTCATAGTTTCATAGTTTCATAGTAGTGTGCTAGGCTATCTGCCCTGGGGCACTTACAAGCCTAGCCAACAATGATGTGGCTTACGCCACCCCGTATTATACAGTTGCGCCTCTCTAGTAGTGACACATGTGGGACCCCATTATTTAGTAAACTATACCTCTGTCTAGTAGTGACACTGAGGTGACTCCCGGGGTAAACTTACGATCTCCCATCCATGCATCGAGATTTTTCTTGAACAGTGCCAATGAAGGGCTCTGTCTCACATGAACTGGGATTTTGTTCCAGAGTACGGGTAACCTCAGTGTTACGAATCTATCCCTCCAGCATGTTTTATTCATATTTGTGCAGAGGTTGAAATCTTTAGCTCACGTGGTTCTGGTGGATCTGGATTTTTTGAGATGGAGCATGTCCATCAGTTCTTGGTTGGACATGGCCCTATATGTTAGGCACAAATTGGCAGTAGATTTTTACGAAACGTCGAGGTGCCAGCTCGACGCCCAACCTTCAATGATGGCATGCCCATTTACACACGCATGTCTTCCGAACGCTACCCAACCGTGGGGAAGACATGCAGACTCCACACAGAAGGCACTCCCAAGCCACTCCGAGAATCGAACGGAAGAACCTCTTGCTGTGAGGTAACAATACTACCGCTGTACCACCACGGCATACAACTGTGCAGATGCATTAATAATCCTTATAAATTTCATTCAGAACACACTGTTCAGACTTTCCATGGTCAACCACCTGCATATGCAGACTGCTAGACTCCCACAGAGAGCATAACACTGAGTTACTAAGTCCCATATAGTCAACAATGTATTAATACACTTTCTAATATAGCACTCTAATTAAGGCAGATTCAAAATAATGATCAAGAAAGTACAGTTTTGTACCTACCATAAATGTAGATGTTCAAGTGTTCACCCTGCTGCAGCCATCACACTTGGGTTATCCTGTCGTCAGGCGGTCCCGCAGTCGGCCGGATTTCCAAAGTCTTGGTCCGACGTCGGTTGCTGTCGCCTCATCCCTGACGTCAGTGCGCCAGGGGTACATATATTGCAACCGACGCCATTTTCTTCAGTTTTTCTTGCCCCAGATGTCAGGTGCCCCCAAAAAGGTGATCCAAATTAGTACCAAAAAGGTGTGAACACTGTACAATCACTAAATCCCTTCAGCTATAAGCAAATACATCAGAAAGGTATAGCAAAGATTTAGCCAGTAGATCAGAGGGGTTGGAGGGAGGGTAACCTGGACTGTAGCAGGGTGAACACTCGAACATCTACATTAATGGTAGGTACAAAACTGTACTATGTTCATCGTGTTACCCTGCTGCAGTCATCACACTTGGGTTGAGTCCCAAAGCTAAGGTAGGGTGGAGGCATCATAGAGGGTTAGTGGAGGCAATGAGGCCCTGCAGAACTGCAGTGGCGAAGCCTGCCCTGGATTTAGAATAAAGAGGTAAGTGATAGTGTTTGGTGAAGGTGTGTACAGAACTCCAAGTTGCAGCTTCTAAAATTTCCTTGGTAGGAACCCCCCTGAGAAAGGCAGTAGAGGTAGCTGTTGCCCTGGTAGAGTGGGATCTAATGGTAGGAGGAACTGGTTTCCCATGATGAGTATAGCAGAATCGTATGCAATGGCCTATCCATTTAGAAATGGTTTGCTTGGATATGGCCCTCTCTTGAGAAGCTGTAGCATAGGAAACAAAGAGCTGGTCAGTTTTTCTGAAAGCCTTAGTTTTATCCAAGTAGTAACAAAGTTGCCTGTGAATGCCCAAGGAATGCAGGAGTCTCTCATCTTTGTTCTGTGGATTGGGGAAGAAAGTGGGTAGGTGGATGGTTTGATTTAAAGCTACACTGGAAACCACCTTAGGCATGAAGGAAGGATTAGTTCGTAGAGAAACTCTGTCTTGATGGAAAATGAGGAAAGGTTCCACTGTCATAAGTGCCTGTAATTCTGAGACTCTCCTAGCAGAAATTATTGCCAGGAGCAGGGCAGTCTTCCAGGATAAGAACTGAATGTCTGCAGAAAAGGCTGGTTCAAAGGGAGGTAGCGTTAGTTTTTCCAGAACAAAGTTGAGGTCCCAAGTTGGTGTAGGGGCTCTTCTAGGTGGTCATGTTTTTTGCCCCTCTGAGGAACTGCCTTAGTAGAGGATTGGAAAATAAAGGTGGATTAGTGTTGTAGTGAGCTGAAATAGCTGGATGGATTTTAATAAAGGAGAAGGAAAGTCCTTTATGCAACATCTCAGTTAAATACTGCAGAATGTGAGGCATATGAGGCTGAGTTGTGTCTTGGCCTTTAGCTTGGTTCCAAGCACAAAACCTTTTCCATTTGTCCGAGTAAGCCTTCCTGGTGCTTGATCTCCTGGCCTCTAAAATAACATCCAGTACTGCTTGTGAAAGAGGGGCTGGCGGGATGTTTAATTGATTTGCCATGCAGCCAGGTTTAAGGTTTTGATCTGGCTGTGTAGAATCTGCTTGTCTTGCTGCGTGAGTAAATGAGGAATTTGAGGCAATATCCATGGTGGGCTGTGAGCCATATTCTTCAATAGCGGGTACCAATGCTGGCATGGCCAGTCTGGGGCTATGAGAATCAGTAGAGGTTTCTCCTTTTTGACCTTCAAAAGAACCTTTGTGAGAAGAGGTAATGGAGGAAAGGCATATGCTGTCAGCTTTTTCCAACTGAAGAAGAGAGCGTCCACTTGCCAAGCTTGATGGTGGAATGTCCTTGTACAAAATTTTGTCAGCTGGTAGTTTTGAGGACTGGCAAACAGGTCTATATTTGGTAGACCCCATCTTTGAGTTATCATTGTAAATATTTGTGGGTCTAGCTTCCACTCGTGGGGATCTTTGATGTTTCTGCTTAGGTCGTCTGCCAATGTGTTTTTCTGTCCTGGCAGGAATTGAGCCTGTAACTGGACTTGGTAGGCCAGAGCTGTGTTCCATAAGATTATTGCTTGCCTGCAAAGAGGGTAGGAATGTGTGCCCCCTTGTTTGTTTATGTACCACATTACTGTGGTGTTGTCCGTCTTTATTGCAAGTTGTCCTGGCTGTAGTAGATCCTTGGAGGCTGTCAGAGCTTTCTGTACAGCAAGCATCTCTTTTTGGTTTATGTGCAGTTTTCTTTGTTCTGCAGTCCATTGGCCTTGAATGCATTGCCCTGCCATGTGTGCCCCCCCCCCCAGGCATAGTCTGAAGCATCTGTTGTGATAGTTTGCCTGCGTGGGGCCAAGATGAAAGGCTGACCCTTGTTGAGGTGACATGCCTGTGCCCACCATAGAAAGTCCTGTTGAAGGCAGCGAATGAGAGATATTACTGTGTCCAAGCTGTGGCTGTGTTGAGACCATACGCTTTTTAGGTACCACTGTAATTTCCTCATATGCAGTTTTGCAAATGGTATTATCAGAATGCAAGATGCCATGAAGCCCAAAGCCTGCAGAATTTTTCTTGCAGTTAATTGGGTCTTTGTTGTCATTACCTTGAAATATTGAGTCAGTTGTAATTGCTTGTCTGGTGTAAGATAAGCCTTCTGGGCCGTTGTGTCCAAACTGGCACCCGGGAATGTCATTTTTTGCGAGGGTACTAGTTTTGACTTCTTTTCGTTTACTGTGTACCCCAGACAATTTAGTAGGTGTTTCACAAAAGCCAGATGTTGTAAGAGAATGTCCTTTATTTCTGCTTGGATGAGGCAGTCATCCAGATATGGATATATTTGAATTCCTCTTTGTCTGCAGTATGTGATTACTGGTGCCAGGCATTATGTGAATACTCTGGGCACAGTAGATAAGCCAAAGGGCAGTGCAGAGAATTGATAATGGGTTGAACCTGCAATGAAACGGAGGTATCTTCTGCAACTTTGTCTGATAGGAACATGCAGGTATGCCTCCTTGAGGTCCAACGTTACCAGCCATGCTTCCTTGCCCAACATGGGAAGTAGCTGCTGTAGTGTTAGCATCTTGAATTTGGGAACTTGTAAGTAAGTGTTTAGAATAGAAAGGTTCAGAATTGGTCTCCAAGCATTTTCTTTCCTGGGTACTACGAAGAGTCTTGAGTAAAATCCTTGGCCTTGCTCTTGAGTTGGTACCCTTTGAATGGCTCTCATGGCCATGAGAGCTGTAATTTGTTTTTGAGCCTCTGCCCTTTGATTTTGTGGCAGGTTTGGCATTCCTCTTTTCGTTGGCAAGGTGTGAAAGTGGAATCTGTATCCTCGTAAAATTATGTCTAGGACCCATTTGTCCTTTGTGACCAGGTGCCAGTTGTCTGAAAATAGTGCCAGTTTTTCCCCCAAGGGGGATGACAAAAGAGCTTTGTTTGGCCAGCTGAGGTGCAAGTCATTGAGTTTGCCTTCTGGTAGGTTGAGACCTGTCTTCTCCTCCCTTCTAGGTTGGAGTGCCCCATTGGCGAGGCTTATACTGAGCTTGTGGTTGTCCTCTGCTCCTTGGGCGTCTGTATTTACCCCTCTGAGGCCTGTCAGTGGCTGGAAAGGAACAATTTTTTGTTGGCCAGTTTCTGCTGAAGCGAGGTGGTTGTACTTGTAGAAAATCTTTGACTGTCTGCATTGATTTCGCTTTATCTTCCATTTTCTTTAAAACTTCTTCTGCTTTAACACCAAAACGAACATCCTGCTGTAAGGGAGCATCTAATAGTTTTGCTTTAACATGATCAGGTAGACTTTGTTCTTTTAACCAGGCATGCCTACGTATAACTGATCCAGTGACAGCTGCTCTGCAGGAGACCTCTAAAGAATCAAACCCACATTGTAAGGTATGTTTGCCCACCTGCTCGGTGGCGTGCAACAAATCCTGTACTTCTTTAATTTCGGATTGTTGAGGTAAGGTGGTTATCTTTTGTTTTATCTGAGAGATCAGAAATTGCTGATACTTAAGCATATGGAATTGACAGTTTAGTGCTCTCATAGCTAAAGTGGCTGAGGTGTAAACCTTTTTCCCCTATCTGTCTAGTGCTCTGGAATCCCTTTCAGAAGGTACTGGATTTTTAGCCATGGAAGCCTTAGCCCCCTTGGGACCCTGGGAGATAGTCTCTGGGTCAGCTACTGGGCTTTTGTAAAGGAATTTGTGGGAATCGGGTACTCTGTAGTATCTGTCAGGCTTGGCCGGGGCAGGAGGTAGAGAGTCAGGGTTGTAACTGGATTCTAAGTAGACATCATCCACAATGTCCAAAACAGGAGGGATGGCTAGAGGTCTGTGTTGGGGGAGTAAAAGAAACTCTCTCAGCCTTTTCTTGGAATCAGAGTAATCCTGACCTTCCCAGTGAAAATGTTCCCTCATAGTGTGTAAAGTTTCCCCAAAAGAGTAATCTTCTGGAGGGGAAGCTGAGGGAATAGATTCCTCACCATAAGAATCTTCGTAAAGAGAGAAGGAATAGTCTTGGTCCCCAGAGGAATCCGAAGAAATAGACAGTTGTTCAGAGGAAACAGATTCTTCCTCTTGTCTAGGCCTTTTGTCAGGAGGAGGCTGTGAACCCCTGATAAGAGAAATCAAATCTTCAGCCATTTTGAGCATCTGTTTCTTAGGCAAAGGGCCTTGAACAGGTGACTGAAGTGAAGCCTTTTTTGATTTAGAAGGAGTCTTCGACCTGGAAAACATTTTGACTGTAAGAGTAGTCGGTCTGAAAACGCCTTCAGAAACCGATGGCGTTTCAGAAGTACCAACGTCCTTGGAAGGTAAAACGTCGGTAGGGCCTGAAGTAAAAGGCTGCGTCGGCCTTGTACATTCCGACAAAATATCTGTAGCGGTCTCAGGTTCCAGAACTGCGGTAGTCAGAGACCGCGTCGGAGCCTCACTGATAACTGGAGAACCAGAGACCGGATCAACCGAGGCCTCGAAATCGAGCTTAGGCCTGGGCTGTCGGTCCTTGTCCCTGCATTTTTTGTGCACGCTGGTAGTCGGAAGCTCCGACGGCATGTTATAGTTAAATTTTCTACCAAAAAAGTGTTGTGCAAAATCAAATCGTCTTTTAATAGTACACTTATTAAATCTAGCACAAAAACGACAAGAAGTGACGTCGTGATCAGGGCCTAGGCAAGGTATACAATAAGAATGAAAATCCTTATGAGGTATTTGCTTCCCACAAGAAATACAATTGTTAACTTTTTCTGACATCGGTCTGAGGCAAGAAAAGTTTCCCCAATGGGGTACTTAGCTTTATAGAAGACTTTGGTCTGAAATTCGAATTTGAAAATCTCAGGAGTCGGCCGACCGGCACTTGCGAACTGCTTCTGCTTCGGGCACCATGTGGCAAGAAAGACTGAAGAAAATGGCGTTGGTTGCAATATATGTACCCCTGGCGCACTGACGTCAGGGATGAGGCGACAGCAACCGACGTCGGACCAAGACTTTGGAAATCTGGCCGACTCCGGGACCGCCTGATGACAGGATAACCCAAGTGTGATGACTGCAGCAGGGTAACATGATGAACATCTTGGATATTTTCAAATTACTTGATTAAAAACTTAGGTTTTCCAAATTACTAATTATTTGTTAAAAGAGCACTAACAGCATCTCTAGCATTAGCAAACTGGATTTTCTGTAACACTTGAGCTGCCACAACTCTAAATCAAACAAAAATATGATGCAGCATGTATTGAACAACCATCATCAGTATAAGCTTACACAGCTGTTCAATGTCACCAACAGAAAACAAAATAAGGACAACTCCATTTCCATCAATTTTCTATACATCAAGCTGTTTTTCACAGATAAAACATATTTGAATATTCTCTTTTTAAATCCATGGGCTACTCTGACAAGTTATGAAGTATCATACAGTATTCATACCATTTAAAATACCAACAAAAATAAGACATTTGGTGAAAAGAAAAAATCTGAATGGGAGGATCCAATTAATTCCTCCTTAATACAATAACAAATGCATCTTATGTAATTCATACCTCTATAATGACTGCACATTTGCAAAACACTGTCAAAGTTCTGTTTATACTGTTTCAGAAGGAAACATAAATATGAAACAGACATTAAATATTTTGTATAATCTCTCCTCTGCTGCTACACAAAAACAGTTTTCCTTTACTGACTGACTCCCGATGGTCCTCCCATTCCTCTTCTACCAACACCAAACTTGCAGAGTTGCTAGATATGTAATTCCTATATAAACAGTCCCCACTACTTCACAAAAGGAATACACTGGTAATCGTTATAACTTAGCCATGACTTCCTTAATATTAATCAAAATCAACAGTCCTCCCCCCCAAAAAACTTAAGACTGCAGAGAAAGTCATCCTACACTTTACCTTAAATTTTTTAACGGCATCCATAACCTACATTCTCTGCTGAGAACTTGCATCTGAATAACCATGGCTCACAGCAGTAAGTTTTCTCCCTGTCTATAACAATTTCAGTAAGACTTGTTATTTTTTATATGGCAAGAAAGTGAACCAATATAATGCCAGATTTTCCATCTGTCTTTTTGGGGAAGGCCAATGGCAGCTAACACACTTTTTTTGAAATCCCAATAATTTCATAAAGTCAGTTTAGTGCATCATCTCAGTTTTCACATATTTCAACAAATTCAGTCCTTCCTTCCAACACTCCAGTCAGTTTCAAATTCTATCTACAAGCATTATGTTCAACTCCAATCATTTACTGATCCACAATTTCTGGTTGGCCACCTAGTTCTTAAATTCTATTTTAAATTTTAGCCACTTGTCACTTAACGTCAACACCCACTACGTCCAATTTTCTCATGTACTCTTCCAACAGTCCTGAAATGTGCCAAAAGCCATATTTTACTTTTTCAAATCCTCATGCTACTTCTTTAACATTTAACTGAATAAGAAGTTGTTCGTCAACTGTTGTAGTGCTGCTGCTCCTCTCAACAATCGTCTCAACTCTTTTCCTCCTACAGTCACATGTTCATCTACACCAGAAACTACACCATCAAAAAGCCAGTTATACATGGTTACTTTGGAGACTTTGTGCCCCATCTTGGAGGGCACACAACATAGAGGATTATTATCGGGGTGCTAATCATAACTGGCTTACTGTGTGCTGGAGACATGGATGCCATGAAATTCACCTCTCAAAAGCTTTGCTCGGGGGGTGAATTTTGGCATTCATGTAGAGAATACAATCACAAAAAAAGTTACAAATGTTTTGCTGGCTTTCAAAACCATTAAGCATTTAGTAAGCACTGTCAAAAAGAGTGCAATATTCTCTTACGCTACAGAAAGTCAGGGACACATTACTGGAAGAGTCAGGCTTTGTATGAATTAGACAGCTGTCTAGGAATGGCTAACTATGAATATCCCTGATTTAGCATGAAGCTACGACTGGTACTATTTTTGTAAAAGCCCTGGAAAGCAGCATGAAATCAAAGGGCAAGGAGGTAAACTGAAAATAGTGCTCCCTACTACAAACATCAGGTTCCTTTGAAGATAGTGAGATGTGGAGGTAGGCATGTTTCAATTCTGATATCGCCAGTAGAACCGGAGAACCCAGGAGGGGCAAAATGGCCTAAAGAGTCAACATAATGAATTGTGGAATCTGTTTAACCTTAGTAAGTCCCGAATGGACCTCCATGACCCACCTTTTCTTAAACTACGACCATTTTGTAGTAAAACCCCTCTTCATCTTGGCTGTACAAAATGGATACTATGGTTCCAACAGCATTTCTGCTAAAGGGGTAGGGTGGGGTACTAGATGCTCCTGATCTTTTAGTACAGCTAGAAATCCCATTTTTCTTGTGGACGTGTTAAATGTGAAACACAGTCTGTTGCCTTTGTAGAGAAATTGTATTAACCACTTGTCTGATACTATGAGAAATTCTGGTAGAAGGAGGCCAGATGGCCATCTATCTTGTGGAAATAAATGAGAGGGATGGGGGCTGGAGGGCCAGTGAGATGGCCTTAGGAGGACAAGGAGGAAGCTGCTATTGTTACAGCTGCTTGCTGCAATGAGATGGACCCCCCCCCCAATATCACTTTGTTGCCATTTTTTTCTGTACAGTCTTCTTACCTTTTGGCTGTTTGTCTTTCCATTGTCTCAATTAGTAAGGCCGCTGCTTAGCTGGGTGTGTTCTACTGCATTTGGGAATAGCAGGATGATACATGTTTGACTGATTCACGTTTGACTGATTCTGTAGTTTTCTCTTTATCCTCTTATTTTTTTAAACATGGTAAGATGGGGTCTGAAAAGTAACTCTTTTTATTTAAAAAGACATTAAAGAGTTGAGCCTTCACATCCTTGGACAGAGACTGAGGGCCATAATGCAGAAGAGTTAGTCACTGAGAGCAAGTCTTTTGGAATCAAGCCCTGGGTCTTCAGCCAAGAATGCCTCGTAATAACAAGGCCAGTAGCAGGAGCCATCCTGCCACCTATTTAAGCATACTTCTCCATATGTAAAATAATCTAGATGACTGACCATTACTGCCTTCAGGGTCTTGTCCTGTATCTCTCGCCCCACCAAATGTCTTGGAGTTGCTTAATGATATACACATGATATTTCAAAATATAATCAAGAACATTCAGGGCTCTGAGAGCCAGGGTTGCAGATGTGAATACTTTTCTCCAAACTAGTCAGGCAGTCTGCTTTTACTGTTATCAGAAAAAGTATTCTGCTCCAGAGCCAGTCTACTTCACTGGGCTGTTTTTAGGGGAAAAGGATTTACAGTAGGATTGTTATACAAAGCCTTCTAAGATACATGAACACTAGAGAATATGTCAGGTCTCTTGTGAATGAGAAATGAATATCTGGCTCCAAGGATGTTGTCCGAAAAGCATCCAAAAGGGTTCTCTGCACTACAGGATTAGACACTAATTTGGCTGGGACCCAGTACCCCTTTTGAAGTCTGAAGCCACCTAAGACTGATATCTGAAGTGTTATTTCATAACTGACAAAAGTGTCATCAAATGACATAACTGGAGGCCAAAGTGTCCTCGCTACTTGAGTCAAACCTCGAAGGGGAAAAAGCTGTAACCTGTTATCCAGTTCCTCCTCTTCAGAACCAGTGGTGTCCATGTCTCTCATAGGGTGAACATCTCTCATAGGGTGAACATCCCTTTTCTTCCTAGAAGGGAGAACTCCGGGCTCACGACGTTATGAATCTAGATGCAGGCTACAAGTGTTGGGCACACCCTCATTATTTAATTTACTTATTTGATTGTTAACTGGGTAGGTGGTCCAAGGACCTTTTTCTGCAGAGACCTAGGCCAAGTAGCACTATACATAATAGTTCTAAAAATGTCACACAAACAAATTTACAGACTAAATAAGACTAAAATATTTGCTTCATTTGGTTAATACAACTAATGTAAGACAGCAGTAATCTGAATTGGGTATATAATATCATGGCGTGAGCTTGCGGGAAAGTGCACAGTATCCAAGGGCAGGAGCTAAAGGTTTTCAAAATTATGTCAAGTTGGGGGTACCAGAACAGGAAATCCTAACAGTTCAGAACACATGCCTAATATTTTGCTGCAGTTGTGCTAGCAATATACAAAATGCCTCTGACAATGCAACAGATATGCTTACTTACCTCATTTAGTCTTTCAGTGAAGCTTTTGTTTTTATTTCTGATAATTTTGTGGGAAGCAACACAAATCAACATACTCAACTGCGGACTAGCAGTGATTTTTACACACTAATTCTTCTCAAATTAGTGTGCCATAGAAAGCAAGTGTTGCAGCTTGATAATTAAATTACTATGAAAACAGGGAGAGAACATCATCTGTTACAATGTAGGACACACTCCCTATGATGCAATGTCGCATCCTGCTCACTAGGTTTAAGCTTTCAACATTCTGCACAGCATATGTCTTACCTTAATACCAAGCAAATCTCTTCTTAAAGAAAAACATTTCGTAAAATAATTCCTCATGTTCATTTATTTTACTTCAAATCACTAGTTCAGATACACAAATGTTAAGCAAACTCACTTACATGTACAGAAAGGCTTGAAAGACTACAAGTAATGACTGTCACAGGCCACTTACCTGGTGGCTCAGTTAAGTGGATCTGCATAACTGTTATAAGACTGGCATCCAAGTAATCTGTCTCGGGTTCCTTGGTGTACAGGATCTCCACAGGGTAGGTTCTACCTGGGATGGTGAAAATGGGTGCCTCGTAGAAATACTGTGAGAATTTCACTGCATCCAGAGTAGCTGAAGTTACAATCAACTTCATGTCCGGTCGCTTCTGTACAGTCTTGTGGAAAACAAAAACAGACTTGTAATGATAACTCTCCACACTAGCATATCATTGAATAATACAACTACTGCAACAGGAATCAAATTAATGTAATAGAATATCTGCTGGAGGCAGACATTGGTCTTTAGCCGGACCTTTTCAGCAGTCTGATATCCACTAGTGTTTGCTATTGGAATTTTGAGCCACAGCCATTAGAGGGCAGCTGGGTTACGAATGAAAGGACTCAGACATGTACCTCTGTGTGCAAAGGATAAAGCATAAAGTACTCCAACAAGTACCCCTGTAGTATGCTAAAGGACAGACAGAAATAAAGATATATGTATACAAATATGTAACATATGCACGTATGTGTCTGTGCGTGTGTGTCCATATACACATGCATATAAACATACACTAACATATGAAACATAAGCAAGCATAACAAAGAAGCCAAATGGCTTTGAATAATTGGCAAAAAAAGTATTTTTGATATCAATTATAATCAGTAAAGGATTATTTACACAAATTATAAACTACCTAGGAAAAAAAGGAAACAGAAAATGTACATTTCACAGAAGCTACCCCCGTCCCACTATGGACACTGTATCGGGGAAGAAGCCCGCCCTGCAACAGTGATCCTATTACTGGTACAACTGCTATTACAGTGTACAAAGAGCATTCTAAGAATCACATCTGCACGATTCAAATACATGTAATGGATGAGTACAAAACTATGCAGCTTATAGGCCTCATAAGGATAATCGGGATAAAGCATTTCCTGCAGAACTACAGAAACTAAACCTGCTCTGCTAATACACTGGGCATTCACTTTGTACTACTCTGAGAAAGTGTGGCTGGATGACCATATAACAGCTTTATAGACACCTTGAGCAGGTACATGCCTAGAAAGGCTGCAGTGGTACCTGCTGACCTGGCAGACCGTGCCTTAACCTCCCTAGAGTGTTCTGTTGTAATTAGAAAACAATAAAATTTGATAACTACTTAAAATTTGTCGGTTGACTATTTTGGGTGACCTTACTTCACTTTTCTAACAGAAACTCTATCAGTTTAACTAATGAACTCTGTATGCTTCATAAAAGCAGGCAGACCTGTTGTTGTTTGTCTTTCGGCTTTTTCCCGGTAAGGGGTCACCACAGCGGAACTCCAGTCCGGTAATGATTGGCAGTAGATTTTTACGAAACGCCGAGGTGCCAGCTCGACGCCCAACCTTCAATGAAGGCATGCCCATTTACGCATGCATGTCTTTCGAACGCTACCCAATCGCGGGGAGGACCTGCAGACTCCACACAGAAGGCACTCCCAGGCCAAGCCGAGAATCGCATGGGAGAACCTCTTGCTGTGAGGTAACAAAGCTACCGCTGTACCACCGTAGGCAGACCTGTATGCTGTATAAATCCTTACTACAAAATTCTTCTCTCTGTTCTGCAACTTTGTATTAAAAATAGAAGTGAATAGACTGAATCAAGGTAAATTCCGAAACCACCTTAAGTATTATGTAGGGATTTACTATTGAAGATAGAGACCTAAAATATTCTTTCCACTACGACCAAAACATCATAAATCCTTCTTGCTACAGTGACAGTAACTGGAAAGATAACAGCAACCAGAAATGTAAACTTCAAGACAGGCATTTTAAAAATAGTTCAACTGCCTGGGTGTGGCAAAGAAGAGTAGCAGTTACTACTATTGCAGATCTTGATGCAGTTTAATTGCCAGGGTGTGGCAGAGGAGAGTAGCAGTTACTACTATTGCAGATCCTGATGCAGTTTAATTGCCTGGGTGTGGCAGAGGAGAGTAGCAGTTGCTACTGTTGCAGCTCTTGGTGCAGTTTAATTGCCTGGGTGTGGCAGAGGAGTGTGGCAGTTATCACTACTGCAGCACCTGGTGTAGTTTAATTGCCTGGATGTGGCAGAGGAGTGTAGCAGTTACTACTGCTGCAGCTCTTGGTGCAGTTTAATTGCCTGGGTGTGGCAGAGGAGTGTAGCAGTTATTACTACTGCAGCACTTAGTGCAGTTTAATTACCTGGGTGTGGCAGGGGAGTGTAGCAGTTACTACTGCTGCAGCACTTGGTGCAGTTTAATTGCCTGGGTGTGGCAGGGGAGAGTAGCAGTTACTACAGCTGCAGCTCTTGGTGCAGCTTAATTGCCTGGGTGCGGCAGAGAAGAGTAGCAGTTACTACTGCTGCAGCACTTGGTGCAGTTTAATTGCCTGGGTGTGGCAGAAGAGTGTAGTAGTTACTACTTCTGCAGCACTTGGTGCAGTTTAATTGCCTGGGTGTGGCAGAGAAGTGTAGCAGTTACTACTACTGCTGCATCACTTGGTGCAGTTTAATTGCCTGGGTGTGGCAGGGGAGTAGCAGTTACTACTGCTGCAGATCTTGGTGCAGTTTAATTGCCTGGGTGTGGCAAAGGAGTGTAGCAGTTATTAGTGCTGCAGCTGTTGGTGCTCCTGTTTAGTTCCTCACTGGGGTGCCTTCAGTGCAGACTCTGTACAACCTTTATGTTTATTGCCAGGATTTCCTACATCACAAATATGCACAGACAACTGAACTAAACAGCCTGTAAAACTTCTCACAGGTTTATACAGGTGTGTGTGTGTGTGTGTGTGTGTGTGTGTGTGTGTGTGTGTGTGTGTGTGTGTGTGTGAATGAGAGCAACTAGCAAATTGGCTAGTCATTTTCTGACTTAATTCCACTGCTCATCAAGAAAATAACCAGCTTCTGTGACCCCAGACAAGTAATAAAGAATGAATGAAATGATAGGCTTACAAGGAGGTAAAATAGCTTCTCTAAAAAAGAAATAAATAAATAGATTGCAAGGTGAAGCTAATGGATGTTCAGAAGATTATAAAAGTAAAATGCATTTTTGAAATTGTTTAACCACTCTGTTTGTCGGAACATGGGCTAAATTCTTGGCTAGGCTTGTAAGGGCCTCAGAGCTAATAGCCTAGTAACTTCCAATGATCCTTTGTAGTGAAAGGAAGATCTACAGGCAAACAGAAATGGCCAAAATATGTATTTTAACTGATGAACAAACCAAGGACGAGTTAAAGACACAAGTACTATAACATTTGCGGTTAAGAAAACACTGTTAAATGGGCCTAGAAAAACTAGTCCACATAGAAAGATATTTCTAAAATTTGGTGTTATGGGCTTTTCCAAAATGGACAAGAACTCTCTAAAAAATAAAAGAAAAACATTTGTAATTTATTTGAAGTTCTCTAGGCTGCCAGACTGAGATGGGACCAGCCCTCCCCATTACACTACTTAAACTAAGCCATAGAGAACACCCTCTTTCTTATGTAGCTGCCTTTAAATCCTACTAGATATTTCGCTACCTCCTTCATCCTTTTATTACACAAGCACTCCGACCTGCTACTAGATATTATTTTATCTCCTTAATCCTTTACAAACACATGCATTCTGACCTGCTAGCAGTGTACTCTGTTACCAGATTGTTTTCAGCCCTTCCTTCAGGGTATCTTGCCCGCTTCGCTCTCCTCCCTGCCCCCAGCAAAAGTGATCTTTCAGAGCATTTTCTGAATAGGGGCTACCATGTAGATAACATTGACAGGGCATGCTCTTTTGCCACTGAATAGGATAGAAAAATATTGCTTGGTAAAGACACACAGTCTCCCCAACCCATTCATTTAGTAACAACATTTGGAAAAAACACAGATGCTTTTAGAAATATTGTGAATAATCACTGGGACATTTTGCTGGCAAATGAGAAACTAGCTGGAATTATCTCCCCACAGTGTCTCTTTTCATACAGAAGAGGCAGTACTATCAAATTCCCATCTAACCCACTACAAACACCACTACCACACAACAGGTCACCTTATTTGGAGACAAGTTAGTGGGCAGCAACTCCTGTGGTCACTGTAGCTTTTTCAAATATAAATGTAAAACCAAGGAATTTACAAACAGCAACACCACATATTTTTTTAATTCAGATGCTTTGGCAGTCATTTACTTGGCCACCTGTTTTTGCTCGACTTTTTATGTAGGGCAAACATCTAGGCCATTAAAACACAGGACCAGTGAACATCTCAGTGATATTAGAACTAAAAGGATATCTAATGCTCTTTATAAACATACAATGACCCATGTCACTGCTAAATTCCAATTCACAATCATTGACAAAATTCAAGGATATAAATCCAATAAAGCAGGTTGGCACTCTGTATTAAATAAGAAGGAATCTGGTTAGATTGTTAGGCTAGGGGCTTTGCTCAAACCTGGCCTTAATGAACTAAGTTAATTTTGGCATAAACCAATCAGCTTCTAGTATGGTCTAATTAAACACTATTTAAATGTTTAATGGATTCAATTTATTTAATGCACTGAAGAAGGCTGTAAGTTCGGCCGAAACCGGTATGCTGTTTTTGTTGCTTTAGTCGCATTAAATTTGGACTATCTACCTCCTGAATGGTGCTGGACTTTAATTAGTAACCACTCCCATCTTTCAAACAGTCTACCACATCACTTCAACACTACCTCCTCCAGCTTCCCACTACTATACCTCCTGTTCTGCTAACATGTACATGCACACCATACCTATACTCACTGCATGCACACTCCTTGCATACATCACATCTTACCAAACCTCTACCATCCCCCAACTCAACCACTACCACTGTACTACTACGCTCACCACCACTCATATCTCACCCCTACTCTACTACTCTCCCACCAGCTCAAACTCCTTCCCTATGGACCCACCACATATTCTACCAACTACAGTACCTAAAATAAACTCATCCCGACACCTTAACATAACAACCCTACCACCATACCTATTACCCACAGAACACAATCATAAAACTTCCCTAATAACCAAGCATATTCAAAAATTGATGAAACTAATAATCTCATCCATATCTAACCTAGCACTCAGTGGAGACATCCATCCCAATCATGGCCCCTCAAACTCCAACCCCACAACTCATAATCAGACTAGAAAACCAGGACCGAAACACTAAAGGTGGAGGAGTGTCAATATTCACCAAGGATATTCACACCACCAGGCTAGTTGGCCAACACAATGTGTCTGAAATTCTCCAAGTGCAACTAACACTAGGTAAGACTGCAATCCAAATTGTAGCTTGCTACAGATCCCCCACCATACCCCAAGATTCTCACTACACCTTTCTAAACATACTGGAAAATATTAAGATAGAACCAAACACCCTAATACTGGGTGATTTTAACTACCCTCCCATTAACTGGGAAAACTACTCATGTCCCAACACCTTTGCGCAACGGTTCTTGGAATTCATAAATTCCAACGCCCTGGATCAACTAATCCATAGTCCCACCAGGGGCTCCAATATCCTAGACCTGGTCATTACCAACATGGGAAATCAATGCTCCATACCTATGGTCACCCCCTCGTTAGTCAGGTCTGACCATAAGCTAATCACCCTTAACATCCACATCCCACCCCCACACCCCAGTAAAGAAACCACCATAAAACACTTCTCCAAAGCCAACTTCATGCTACTCAAGTCAGAAGTGACAAACTTCATGACACCCATGCAGACGGGAACTGAAAGTTCAACTGCTGAATCCTACACTAAGGCACTGTACGAGCACATCCACTCATGCATGAATCGTGCCATCCCAAATAGAACCAAAATGCTCTCATCCAAAAAAGAAGCCAATCTGGTGGTCCCCTGCCATAAACAAACTTTACAACAAAAGGAAGAAACTTTTGCAGAAAAGAGGAAAATCCCAGGATGCAAAAAACTTCCTTACTAGCCTCAGTAAGAAACTGAGATACCTCATAAAATCCTCCAAAGCTAGTTACGAAAATAAAATTGCCAAAGATTCCAAAGACAACCACAAAGCATTCTATAACTAAGTCAAGAATCTAAATGGCAATGCTCAGATCTGCTCTGAGCTAAAACAGAATGGCATTAAATATACTGATCCGAAGGATATTGCCAATATCCTGGCAGATCGATTCAGTGCCAACTTCACCCCCCTCTCACCCCCTAAATGGCCCATCTCAATACCGGAAGATTGCCAAATTCCAGTAATAACGACCACACAGGTACAAAATGCACTCTCTAAAGCCAAGAATACAGCATCCATGGGACCAGATGACATCCCGGGCTGTGTACTACATGAACTACCATAGCCTCACCTCAGGTTTCGTGCCCACTGAGTGACGCAGAGCTACAGTTATCCCAATCCACAAGGGGAGATCCACCTTGGATCGGGGAAACTACCGTCCCATCAGTCTGACAAGCCTCATCTGCAAGGCCATGGAGCATATTATCATGGAACTTATAAACAAAGACATTGGCAACCTTCAAACACTGGACCCCACCCAGTTTGGGTTTGTGAAGGGCCGATCTTGTCTCCTGAACCTGATTGACTTCTTTGAATCAGTCTCCAGAGCCATGGACAAGGGTAAGGTGGTCCACACAGCCTATCTAGACCATGTCAAGGCCTTTGACACCATCCCCCACTCTGGAATCATAGATAACCTTACTAAGTTGGGCATTAATCCCTATGTCACCCAATGGGTTGCTAAATGGCTTACTGATAGAACCCACACTTTAAAAGTAGCCGACTCCAAATCCAGCTCCAGACAAGTGACATGTGGAGTACCTCAGGGTTCAGTCCTGGGGCCGCTCTTGTTTGGCATCTACTTCTCTGAAGTACAGGTCAACACTAAGGGACTCTGGCTAACAAAGTTTGCAGATGACTGCAAACTGGGAGCCATTATTGAATTCCCAAATGATGTGGATACTCTACAAAAGGGCCTTACAGAAACAGATGCTTGGTGCCAGAGCCATGGGCTCAAGCTCAATGCCAAGAAATGTATTGTTATCCCCTTTGGGAAAAAACATGTATCCATGAATTACTATATAGGTGGCAGTACACTAAACACAGAAAGTGTGATAAGAGACTTAGGGACACAGGTGGACAGTGGTCTCACCTTCGATAACCACATCGCCACAACAGTCAGGAAATCCTTCTATGTGGCACACCTCATCACGAAGGGCTTTTCATCCAGAAACAAGGAGGTCATTGTCCCACTGTACTCATCCCTCATTAGACCCATTATAGAATACAACGCCCCATTTGGTATGTACCTCTCAAGACATCTGCAACAACTGGAAAGGCCTCAGAAATACCTCACTAAAAGAATCACAGGCCTAAAGCAGATGCCCTATGCTGACCGCCTTAAAAAACTCCAGCTATACTCTGTCGCATATCGTCTACTCAGAGGCGATCTCTGCTTAACATACAAGGCCATGTCAAACCAAGAGCTGTTGGACATGCTACACTTAAAGAAATCCCAATCCCTCAGAGCTACACGCTCCAGGGATCTAAACCTTGTCATCACAATAAACAAAACATGCTGGAGGGATAGGTTCCTGACCCAGTGACTCCCCAGACTCTGGAATAGATTGCCCATACATGTCAAGCAGAGTGCCTCTTTGGACCTCTTCAAGAGGAACCTTGACGATTGGATGGGAGAAAGGAAATTCACCCCAGGGATCATGTCAGTTGCCCTGCTACACAGGGGTCCAGGAAAGTAAATAATGTGGGAAGAAATAGCCAGGGAATTGTTATGGCTAGGCTTGTATAGGCCCTAGGGCTGATAGCCTAGTACCAACCTATGAACCTATGAACCACAACTTCTCCCAAATCACAGAAAATAGAAAGGCAAGCGGCCTCCTTCTGCCTAAATATTAGAAGTATATCCAACAAGATGCATGAACTCCATGCCACCATAGACTTGTACTCCCCTGACATTGTGATCCTTACCGAAACATGGTTAAAACCACACATTACCAATGAGCAAATCCTCCCTACCGGTTACAGTATCCTAAGAATAGACCGACTAAACAAGAAAGGAGGTGGTATAGCTATAATATTTAAACAGCATCTAAACATCCAGATCTTAAACTTAGCCACTCCCCAAATAGGTAAGGAAGAAATAATATATACCAACCTTAAAATAAACCAAAATAAAACCATAAACATAATAGGATGTTACTTCCCATCTGGCCAAAACATTCCTCCACTAGAAAACCTCCTTAGCTGGACTACCCACCATCTATCCCCAAGAAACTCTAATTTTAGGAGACTTCAACACTGACTGGCAAGCCTGTTCTAGCAACCACCCAACTCATCATGTAAACCTTCATGGCTTCACCCAATTAGTCCAGTCACCTACTAGGATAAATAAAAGCTCCAACAAACACACTACCCTAGATTGGATACTAGTCAATAAGAGCCCCCAGTCATATATAGCAGGCTGCCTATCAGACAGCCTCAGTGATCACTCCCCAACATTCCTACTCAGAAAACACCTATACCAAGTGAAACCTGTCATCTACTGTCAAATACGCAAAAAAATAAACTTCAACCCTCTCTCATTCAGCTCATCCCTTAAAGGAATTATCTGGCAACCTCTAAAATACCTCAGTCTAGATGACACAGTTGACTACTTTAATAATACCTTCCTAAGCATCCTTAATTACTACACCCCCATAAGATGTTCCCGAACCAGAGCACAACCATCCCCATGGCTACAGAAAACCACTAAGTCTGAAATGAAAAACAGGGATAAAGCCTGGGAGCACTGGCGCAAAACCAAAACCCCCTCTACTAGACAGAAATTCCAAGAACTACACAATAGAGTCAAAATGCTAATAAAACAGGACAAAATCCAATACTACCAGTCTGCCCTTACCTCCTCCCAACATAACCCCAAACAATTCTAGTCCTCAATAAACTCCATCCTCCACCCAGGTAAAGTATGTACTCCTACTCCTAACATCACTCACTCCTCCGAAAATACTGCTACCTCTTTCAACATGCATTTCACACAAACCGTACTATCACTAGCAAGACAACACAACCCTCCCCCAAACCCACTCCTTCAACTAGCAATCTCCCCACTAGCTTCTCGTTCTCTCCTGTTCCTACTGCCAAAATAAAACAACTGTTAACTAAACTTAAACCCACCAAACTAGCAGCAGACAACCTCCCACGTGAATACCTACAACTCGCAGCTGATGCTCTAGCCTACCCAGTATCTACCTTGATTAACAGATCTCTGTCAGAAAGTTACGTTCCTACACTATGGAAAGTATCACACACAATTCCCCTCCACAGAGCTAACCAATTACCACCCCATAGCTATTCTCTCTCCACTCTCCAAAAACTAGAGAGGTGCATCCATTCTCGTGTGTCAGATCACCTCCTTGCTAACAACCTCCTCTCCAACGCCCAACATGGTTTCCGACCAAACCATAGCACCGCCACCGCCTTAGTCTCTTTCACTAACACTATCCTACAACATAAAAATGCTGGTTATCTCTCCTCAGCTGCTTTCCTAGACCTTTCTAAAGCTTTCGACATGGTACCACACAAACAACTCATCTCTCTTCTCAATAACATATCCTTCTCCATATCAGTCACCAACTGGTTTCAGAGTTACTTGTCTGACCACCAACAATCTGTTTTATGACAGGATGACCTATCCCCCCAATTACCTGTCTCCACAGGGGTTCCCCAAGGGTCCATCCTTGGACCCCTACTCTTCTCTATTTTCACCAATAATCTAGCCTCTGACACCACACATGGCGCACACATACAATATGCAGATGACTCAACCATCATCTGCACAGCCCACTCCCTACCCGAACTGCAAAAAGTCACATAGGATGCATTTTCCTCTGTTGAAACTTGGTTATCCCATGCCCAATTAATATTCAACCCAAACAAAACTAAATTACTAATCTTCCAACCCACCAAACTTACCCAAGACACCTCTCACTTTAGCATCACAGCAAAAGACAACACCACTATCCATCCAACACAGCACACCAATTTGCTAGGAGTGGTAATAGACAACAAATTGAACTCTGACATTCACATATCCATGATCATTAAAAAAGTGCACAAAAAACTAAGAGCATTATACAGAAATCAGCAACTACTTACCAAAGCTGCAAAGATTTCAGTAGAAATTCTCACCTCATCTCCACTCTACTTTCTGCCTCTCCAATATATACTAACCTAAGACAATGCGACCTAAATAAGCTCGAAACCCGCTACAACAAAATTGCCAAATTCGCCACAGGGGGCTTCCTACCGTAGTCACCACTGCCTCTCCTGGCAGAAATGGGCTGGCTAGAGCTCCCTCACCTCCTTCAATGGTACCAACTCGCACTCGTCCACAAACTAGTAAACTATCCACTAAAAGTCCCATCCCTCCAGAATCTACTCCAACCCTATCTTACCACCAGACCAGTAAGATCCAGCTACAAAAACCTCCTACAGGTCACAAGAGCCAATAACTCTGCCGGAGTAGCATTACTCTTCTGCGCTATAGCTAAATTATGGAACTCTCCTCTCACCCTTAATTACCTCTGCAACTGCTAGCACCCACTTCAAATCTTTACTAAAAGCACATTTAAAAACATGTTGGATATGCCCTTGCAACACCCCCCCCCCCTCTAATATCACCGACTCCACCCACCCACTACCTCTCTCTCTGCTCCCCACTAACTACCTTAATTCTAGCAAGCTTGGTTGTCATATATCTAGCTACTTACCATACAGTAAGAACTTCTTGTAGCTACAAGTGTAACTGTCCGTTATGTACCACACAAACAAATTGATTCAGTTGTCCACTGATGAATTATGTTCTACATCTGTAACTATGTTCAACATATGTCACTACGTTTTAAACTTGTATTATGTTCTACAGCTGTTTTACAACTATGTTTTATCTTGTATTATGTTCTACAGCCAGTACAATGTCTATAATTTTTAAATGCTATTTTACTCAAACTATATAATGTCAGTGACACTTAATGTAGAGCTTTTCTCCCCGGGCCTCTGCTGAAAACGGACCTGCATACAGTTGGACTCTTCTGGTCAACAAATGTAAATAAATAAATAAAATAAATAAACAACTTTTCTTCCCTGTTGGAAGACTAGCCTGTTGCTAAGAGGCAGTGTTAATTGACTCGCTTACTGACTTTTGATTTTGCAGAGTGAAAGTACTTTTGTGTAATTGTTCTCAAATGACTTTAAGTGTTCAAAGAGAAGGATTACTGCTACAGTATCATTCATAACTAAGGAAAACTGGTGGGTGTTGGTTCATCAGTACCAGACTTTCACAGTTTTGGACATCCCCATATCAGAGATGTTTTTTTCCTCATACTGACATCATCATTGGGATGCTTAATAGAAAAGGAAGAGCAGCCTACATCATCTTTGTTTTTCATTGGCTAATGGATAAGGTCTTCGCCCCCTGTACACAAGTACAAGGTTCGATCCTTACCTCCAACAAATGCCTACTTGGAGGTTACGTGTTCTCCCTGTGTCTCAGTGGGGTTTCTCTCACCTCTGAGAAACATGTCGAGTGTTTCCATCTCAATATCACCTAAGAATGGAGCTGTGTTAAGCAGCACAGACTCTAGATGGTGTCCTACAAGGGGAAGAGTTGTACAGACCAACCTCTTTGAGCATCTATTGTGGTACGCAGCATCTTCAAAATAGGAGACCACCGATCACAGACTGTGCACCGTGGAAGGGCTAGCCACTTGGAGCTGTTAAAATATGGCTCTAGGTAACCTGATCATGTTGAATAACGTTGCCAAAATATGCACGGGTATTTGCTGGTGATAAGTGGGTGGAGGACCTGGTCTACTCCGACCTACACCAGGGACCTATGCTGACAGTGTCCCTACTGGCCAGTGTGTGCAACTCACCAACCCTGGGTCAATAAGCTAGTGTCCAGCTGCCCAGCTTGGTTTACCTGGGACAGCTCTGTTGGGCGAAAGCTGGATGTTAAAAACCAATCAACCTGCCAAACATGAACAAAGAACTGTCACATTCAATGTAGGTTTACTAACAGGACAAGGCATGGAAGTGGATATGATGGTAAGAAGCAAGTTGGACATCCTAAGTATCCAGGAGACAAGGTGGAAGGGCAGTGCAGCAAAGCCACTTGGCTTGGGATCCACAGTCTACTACTCAGGAGGAGGACAGGCTAGATATGGTGAGAAAATTGTGGTGAGGAAGAGGAATTAGAAGATAGTGAGGGATTTTATCAGAAACAGTGACGGACTCATGGCAATCAGACTCCAGCCTAATGATACAGCACTATTCATAACCTCAGCCTATGCCCCACAGTAAGGTTGTGATAGCAAAGAAAATAGTGCATTCAGACAGCAGTTGCAGGACCTACTACATAAAGCAAAACAACAGGAATTGGTGTTAACTGGTGACCAGAATGCACATATCAGGACAGACAGAACAGGATTTGAGGACGGCCTGGGTCCATATGGGTGAGGAAACAAGAATAAAGGAGAGGCCATTCTAAACGTCTGTCTGGCAAATAGTTTGATGGTAGCCAACACATGGCTCAGAAAGAGAGACAGATCACAAGATAACATACACAATTGGCAAACTTGCAACTCAGGTAGATTTCCTCTTATTAAGGAAAGGGCACTGGGGTAGAATCAGTGATTGCAAAGTCATGCCCAGTGAAACAGCCTACAGCAGATACCACTGGTTGCCACAATCAGCTGCAAGCAGTGGTAAGAGAAGGCTTTAAGGTCAACAGAGACAAGCTGAAGACCTGGAAGTTGACTGGAAAGAAAGCACACCTGTTCAAGGAGTTACTCAGGGCTCTATCACTTTAAGAAGAAGAGGAAATAGGTCAAATTGAAGAAGAAAGGCAATGTCTCAAAACAACATGTGTAAGGGCTACAGAACAGATATGCGCCTGAGTCAGGTATGGAAAAAAGGCACATAAGGAAAGCTGGTGATGGAATGCGAAGTCCAGGAAGTCATCAAAAAAAAAAAAAGGCTGAGTGTAGGAAAAAGTGGGAGACAAAAATGACAGACCAGGCTAGGAAGGAATACTAACTGGCAAACAAAGAGGCTAAGAAAGGAGTTGGAATAGCAAACAAGGCATCAGAAACACTAGCAACTTCTGGAAACCGACTCAGTGGATCAGAGGATGGCACAAAGAAACTATCAGGCTGCAAGGCAAAAACAGAAAGACAAAGAAGACAGTCAGACACCTTTCATAAGGGATGCCAGCAACAACATGCTCACCAATCTACAGTACATCAAAGCCACATAGGAGGAGTACTTCCAGCAGCTTCTGAATGAAGAACACCTCACAGACGTTGTACTGCTCCAGACACAGCCTACAATGAGAGGAGGAGGGTCCCACCCTAGAAGACACAAGAAAGTACAGTTGTGTAAAATCTTACCATAACAGTAGATTTTCTTCTCTTTATTGTTGCAGTACTCTTTACCTAAGGGATCTCCTGGATAGCCCAACATCCAGTCAGTATACCAAAGCCTATAGTACTTATAGGTGTTGTACATTACTTGTCGGCTCCCAATGCAAGGCATATAGCATAAAGATGATGTATGGACATCATACATTCATAACTGAAAAAGCCCCAGAAGGAACATAATATCCTTGGGGACAAGAAGAACATGTGCATCCAGAAGGAGAAAAAGGAAAAAGAAGATGAAGGACCCTTGGCCAGAATGGTAAGAAACTACAAGGAAGAGCTAACATAGAGAGGGTAGGAGGGAGGGAGTGAATACTGCAAACAGTGAAAATAACAACATCTACTTTTATGGCAAGATTTTATACAACTATACTATGTCTTTCCATATCATTGTTGCAGTAGTCTTCATAAAAGGGACAGTACAAAAGCTCAACAGGAACCCTGAAAGGAAGAATGCACAGAAGAGCCCTCTATAAAGCCATGTAGGATAGCTCTAGCAAAGCCTACCCTGGCCTTGGAAATAACATCCAATTTGTAATGCTTAGTGAAAGTATGAATGGAGGATCAAGTGCAGCATCAAGGATGGAACTGGTATCCAAACCCTTGGAAAAAAACACCAGAGGAGGCAACTGCCCTAGGTGAATGCATCATTGCCAATGAGGAAAGAAATTTTGCATGAAAAGAATAAAAGAAAGAAATGGCTTTAGAAATCCTGGAGGAGATGGTTTGTTTAGAAACAGCCAAACCCAAAGTTCTGGCATGAAAAGAAACAAAAAGCTGCTCAGATTTGTAAATAACTTCAGTTTTATCCAGACAATATCTGAGCTGTCTATGCAAATCCGAGGTGTGAAGAACCTTCTCACGAGAAGGAAAAAAGGGATGGAAAATGAATAGACTGATTGAAGGACAACTCATTGACCACAGTGGGCATAAATGAAGGAACAGTATAAAGAGACACCTTGTCTCCATGGAAAACTAAGAAAAAAGAAATAACTATGACAGCCTGAAGTTCAGAAATCCTCTTGGCTGAAGTGTGAGCCAAAAGAAGAACAGTTGTCTACGTACAATGCTGCAAGGAAGCTGAAGCAGCAGACTCAAGAGGAGCAGAGTCAATTTTTAAAGAAAAAAAAACACAAAAAAAAAAAAAATGGAGGTCCCAGGAAGGCAGGATAGGTTTCCTGGAAGGCCTGATATGAAGAATGCCTCTAAGACATTGTTTGGCTTCAAATTTAAAGGCTAGAGGAGGAGTCAAGGGCAGACAAGCAGGAACTGCTGACAGGTAAGCTTTAACTGAAGAATATGCCAACCCAGCATGGAGCAGATCACACAAATAAGAGGACCACAGGAGTCTGACAAGATAGGGGATCCCGATGGTGAGAAAGGCACCAGACAAAAAAATTGCTTCTACTTAGAGATATCCCGGTGGTGGGTTTCCTGGTCTCATGCAGAACCCGAAGCACATCATCAGAAAAGAGGTGCCTAAAAGGGATAAAAAACCCTATTGCCCACAGTGTCATTTGAAGAGTGGACAGGTGAGTATGGATGAGAGATCCCTTGCCTTGTGTGAGAAGATCCACCTTGTGATGACTGCCCCTGGCCAGGTGAGGAAGAAGGGGGAACCAATGCTGTCTGGGCCAAAATGGAGTCACCACAAGATTTTGGGAGAGTCCTTCCTGATCTTGTGCAGACCTTCTGGTAACAGAGGAAGAAGGAAGGTGTACAAAAACATCCCCTTCCAAGCAAAACACAGGGCACCCACTTTTTCAGTCAAAGGACCTCGGACTCTGGAACAGAGCAGAGGAAGTTGTCTGTTTAGAAGGGATGCAAAAAGATATACCTGAGGAATACCCCACTGATTGACAATGTTCAAGAACACATCTTTGTGAAGCATCCATTTGTGAGCTTGTGTGTTGTACCTGCTCAAGGAGTCCACCACTAGATTGTGCTCTGAGGGGGATGTAAACTCCCTGAAGAGACACTTGATACTGAATAGCCTGACCTAGACCTGAAGAGCTAGTCTGCAAAAAAGGTAGGACTTTGTGCCTCCCTGCTTGTTGACATAACACACCACTGTGGTATTGTCCGAAAACTTTGAGGGGCCTAGGATGAAACGGAATGAAAAGAATGCAGAGCCAGAAGCAGAGCCCTCACCTCCTTTATGATGATGTGGTCTGATCACTAATGATGAAGCCAGAGACCTGAACCTTCAGAGGGCCACAGGAGGCATCTCACCACCTGTCTGAGGCATCTGTAAAGATCTTGGAAGCCCAGAGTAGAGAGAAAGTTGATGACTCCACCTCCGAAGCTAGAGCTTGAGACAGGGAAGGAAAGGTGCCGGGAACTCCAGGGGGTGGCAATGCTGAAGCCACAATAATGTGTGGTACCACTGAAGTTTCTTCATATGAAGCCTGGCAAGAGGGAACATGGGAATAGTGGGAGCCATAAACTCTGGCACCCTGAGAAAATTCCCTGAAAAAAAGGTTATTAGAGACCGAGCCGGGGGGGGGGGGGGTTCAGGCAAAAATGTCAACAATGGGAACTTGTCTGAAGTCTGCAGCCAAGGAAAATATGATCCAAGGAAAATATCAGAACTGATTTCTGGAAGTTTATGGTGTACTTCAGACTCTGTAATGGGGAAGTAGTAATCTTGAGATCTTGAAGCAGAGAGTTGGGGGAAAGAAATCTGAGTAAGCAGATTGCCTAGACAAGGAAATATCTGAACAACTCGAACCTTGCAAAAAGCAATGATGGGGAGGAGCATTTTGTGAATACCCCTGGGGCAGCAGACAAGCTAAACGGCAAAGCAGAGAACTGAAAATGCAAGTAAGAGACAGAGAAAAGTACAGTTGTGTACACTTACTATAAATGTAGATGTTCAAGTGCATTCACTGTTGCAGTCATCACATTTGGGTTATCTGCTTGCAGTAGCCCTCAGTCGGCCTGATTATCATAGTCTTAGGACCTGCTTCGGTTGCTGTCTCATCGTCCGTGACATCAGGTAGTCAGGGGTACAAAGCATGCAGCCGATGCCATTACATCAGTTTTTCTTGCCCCAGATGTCAGGTGCCCCCCTAATTTGAAGCAATTATATATATATATATATATATATATATATATATATATATATATATATACACACACAAGGTTATACCTCCAGCAAAAAAGCAAATACACCAAAAAGCTTTTAAGCATAGTAAAGGAGAATAGAGGTATAGCCAAAAGAAGTCGGGGGCTGGAGGGAGGGTAACCAGGACTGCAACAGTGAATACACTCGAACATCTACATTTATGGTAAGTGTACACAACTGTACTATGTTCTTCGTGTTTCACTGTTGCAGTCCTCACATTTAGGTAGATTCCCAAAGCTAAGGATGGGAGGAGGAATTTAGATAGCATAAAGACCAGCTATAAGGCCCTGCAAGACTGCAGTGGCAAAGCCAGCTCTGGATTTAGAGAAAATTGGCAAATGGTAATGCGTGGTGAAAGTATGTACAGGACTCCAGGTAGCAGCTTCTAGGATGTCTCTGGTAGGGACACCTCTGAGAAAGGCTATAGAGGTAGATGCAGTCATGGTTGAATGGGGTCTAATCCCCTGTGGAATAGGTTTTCCATGGTGCTTATAGCAGAAACGAATGCAACGGCCTATGAAATTTAGAAATGGTTTGCTCTGAAATAGCCTTCCCCTCTGCCCCTGCAGCAAATGCCACCAGCAGTTGTTCAGATTTCCTTTGAGGTTTAGTCCTGTCCAAGTAAAATCTAAGTTGTCTGTACCCATCTAAGGAGTGCAGTATCCGTTCCCCTTTGTTCTGTGGATTAGAAAAGAAGGTTGGCAAATGAATGGAATGATTAAGAGCCACACTGGATACCACCTTGGGCATGAAGGAGGGATTGGTCCAGAGGGACACCCTATCCGCATGAAAGATGATGAAAAGCTCCACTGCCATAAGGGCCTGTAATTCAGATATCCTTCTTGCTGAAGTGATTGCTAAAAGGAAAGCTGTTTTCCAAGAAAGGAATTTTAACTCTGCAGTTGCAGCTGGCTCAAAAGGAGCAAGGGTGAGTTTTTCCAATACAAAGTTAAGGTCCCAGGCTGGAGTTGGGACTCTCCTGTGTGGTCTTAGGTTTTTGGCCCCTCTGAGGATCTGCTTGAGCAGTGAGTGAGAAAAGGGGGGGGGGGGTTCTGTGTTGTAATGAGCTGAAATGGCTGATTTTGATGGAAGAAAAGAAAAGGCCCTTGTGAAGCATCTCAGTTAAGTATTGATGAATCCGAGGTAAATTGGGCACTGCTGTGCCCATCCCTTGAGTTTGGTTCCAGGCACAGAATATTTTCCATTTTTTAGCATAAGATTTTCAAGTACTAGGCCTCCTTGCCTCCAAAATGACATCCAACACTTGTTTACTGAGGGATGGTAACAAAGAGATTAGGTAATAAGCCAGGCTGCCAGGTTCAGGGTTTGAAGCTGGGGGTGCAGAATCTGGCTCTCCTGCTGTGACAGCAGGGTAGGGGGTCTGAGACAGGTGCCATGGGACTAGCTGTGACACACTGCGCAAGAGGGGGTACCAGTGTTGGCGTGGCCAGTTTGGCGCAATCAGTATCATCCTTGGTTTGCCCTGTTGGATCTTTAGTAGTACTTTGGAGAGGAAAAGCAGAGGAGGAAAAGCATAAACTGATAGATTTTTCCAACTGAAGGATAGAGCATCCACTTTCCAAGCTTGTTTGTGGGGAGTCCTTGTGCAGAATTTGTTCAATTGGTAGTTCTGGGGGGAGGCAAACAGTCTATCTGGGCTCCCCCATTTGTTGATCAACATGTTGAAAGTCTTTGGTTCCAGTTTCCACTCGTGTGGGTCCATGAGATTTCTGCTTAGTTCGTCTGCCAGTGTTTTTAGTTTTCCTGGCAGGAACTGAGCCTGTAGATGCACTTGGTAGCTCAAGGCTGTGTTCCACAGATCCATGGATAGTCTGCAGAGGGGATAAGAATGGGTACCCCCCTGCTTGTTTAAGTACCACATAACAGTGGTGTTGTCCGTCTTTACCATTAATTGTCCTGGAAGAATGTGGTCCTTGAAGGCTGTCAGAACATTCTGTACAGCTAACATTTCTTTTTGATTGATATGCAGGTGCATTTGACTTGGGTTCCATTTTCCCTGAATGCACTTCCCTGCCAGGCGAGCCCCCCACGCATAGTCTGATGCGTCTGTTGTTAAGGTTTGGGAGGCAGGGGGTAGAGTGAATGGTAGTCCCTTGTTTTGGTCGCAGGCCTCTGCCCACCAAAGGAATTCTAACCGTAGGCAAGGTATGACAGGAATCATTGCTTCCAGATCCTGAGAATGTTGACACCATAGGCTTTTTAGATACTATTGTAGTCTCCTCATATGCAGTCTTGCATATGGAATTAGTAGAAAGCATGAGGTCATGAACCCCAAGGCTTGTAGTATTTGCCTTGCAGATAGCAGGGATTTTGTGGCCACTAGTTTGAAGTAAGTTGTCAAATGAATTTGTTTCTCTGGCGTGAGGAAAGCCATCTGGGAAGTTGTAGTCAAGCTTTCTCCCAGGAATATAATTTGTTGACAGGGTACCAGATGTGATTTATTTTCGTTTATGGTGTACCCTAGACAACTTAACACCCTTTTGTATAAATGCCAGATGTTTCACAGGTATGTCCTGGCTTTCTGCCTGAATTAGACAATCATCCAGGTATGGGTATATTTGAATATTTCTTTGCCTGCAGGCACTTTGTGAATACCCTGGGCGCAGTAGATAAGCCAAAGGGCAGTGCAGAGAACTGATAGTGCATGTAGCCTGCTTTGAAGCGTAGGTATGTTCTGCAAGATTCCCTGTTTGGGATGTGTAGGTAGGCTTCCTTTAAATCCACTGTTGCCAACCAGGAATCCTTGCCTAGCATAGGAAGTAACTGGTGAAGAGTTAGCATCTTGAATTTTGGAATCACCAAAAAGGTGTTTAAGGTAGAAAGGTCCAGGATAGGATGCCATGAGTTGTCTTTTCTGGGTACCAGGAAAAGTCTTGAGTAGAAACCTTGTCCCTTTTCCTCTTCTGGTACAATCTGAATAGCCTTTACGCTGAAGAGAGACAGTACTTGCTTTTGAGCCTCTGCCCACTGATTTGGGGGTAGATCTGGCCAACCGTTTGGGGTTGGTAACGTGTGGAAGTGAAATCTGTATCCTTGGGAAACTATATTTAAAACCCATTTGTCTAGAGTAATGAGTTCCCAGTTTTTTGCCAGCACAGCAATCTTTACCCCGAAAGGAGCAGTCAGTTGAGAAGTGCTTGGAAGTTTTAAAATTAAGTCATTGAGACAAGTTTACCATAGGGGGGAGTCTTACTACTCCCTGATTTGGAAGTGGGAGCCCCCCCACTGCTAAGTCCTGTGCGTACCCTGGGACTGAAGCCTGGATGTTCTGCTGGTTCTGGGTTTGGACTGAGAAGGCCTGGAAGAGGCAGGAAAGGACCAATTCTTAAAGGGCCAATGCTTACTAAATATTGGAGGCTGTACTTGTAGGAAATCTTTAACAGTTTGCATAGCTTTAGCTTTTTCCTCCATCTTTTTAAGAACTTCTTCTGCTTTGTTGTCAAACAGGCGGTCCTGATTTAAGGGAGCATCCAGCAATTTAGCTTTAACATGATCTGGCAAGGATTGCTCCTTAAGCGAAGCATGCCTTCTAAGTACAGACCCAGTGACAGCAGCCCTGCAAGATGCCTCTAGAGAATCAAAACCACATTGCAATGTATGTTTTCCAACCTGTTCAGCACAATGCATTAAATCCTGTAAATCTTGTTTTCAGACAGGAATCAACATCATTTTCTGCTTAAGCAATCCAATAATATGCTGCTGATACTTTAACATATGAAACTGGCAATTTAAGGCCCAAATGGCCAAGGCTGCAGAAGTGTATACCTTCTTACCCCATCTATCTAGCGCCCTGGAGTCTCTATCAGAGGGGGTAGGATTTTTGGCAGTAGTAGCTTTAATGCCCTTGGGTCCCTGTGAAATGGTCTCAGGATCCGTAGTAGGATTTTTAAAAAGGAAATTGTGAGAGTCAGGAACCCTGTAATATCTATCAGGTTTTCTGGGAGCAGGAGGTAAAGAGTCAGGGGCCAAGCTAGATTCTGAAAAGGCATCATCCACAATGTCAAGTACAAGAGGGATAGCTAAAGGCCTGTGCTGAGGCAGGAGTAAGAAATCTCTAGGCCTCTTTTTAGAATCAGAGTAATCCTGGCTTTCCCAATGAAAATGCTCCCTAAGAGTCTGCAAGGTTTCACCAAAAGAGAAATCCTCTCTGGGGGAGCAGAGGGAATAGAGTCCTCTGCATCAGAATCCTCATAAGTAGATAAGGGCAAATCCTGGTCATCAGAGGAAACAGAAATTTCAGAATCCTGGTCAGAAGTATCATAAGCAAATTCAGTCCTAGGTCTCTTAGAGGGGGAAGGTTGGCTTCCCCTGATTAAAGTAATACAGTCTTCAGCCATTCTTATCATTTGTTTTTTAGGCATAGAGGCCTGACCATGTGGTTTGGGCATCAGTTTTCTAGGTATGGTTCGAGTTTTTGGCCTTGAAGAAGATGGCGTTGGTTTAATATGCAAGTCAGTAGGCCTGAATACACCCTCAGAAGCCAATGCCTGCACAGTGCCTCCGGACCCATTCAAGATAGAGACATCCACAGGTTCCACAGCTGAAGCATCTTGCGGCATACCGGACTCCGAATGGGTCTCAGTAGAGGCCTGTGAATCTGAAGTGGCTGATATCAGAGGCTGCGAAAGCACCTCACTGAGTCCCGGCGAACTGGCGACTGGCTTAGAAGAAGCGTCGTTGGCAGCTTTGGACCTAGGTGGCCTGTCTCTGTCTTTATCTTTGCTTTTTTTTGGAATGTCGGTATTTGGATGGCTTACCGAAGACGTATCTGGATAATTGAACAGAGTACCAAAATATTTAGAAGCAAAAATATACCGACGACGAATAGTTCGTTGCTTAAATAAGGCACAAAACCAACAGTGAGGTATGTCGTGGTCAGGGCCTAGGCAAGGAATACAGTACGAATGAAAATCTTTATGAGGTATTTGCTCTCCACAAGTAATACAATTATTGACTTTTACTGACATGGGTTTAGAGCAAGAAAAAGTTTCCCCAATGGGGTACTTAGCTAAGTTTCCCCAATGGGGTACTTAGCTTTAGTTGAAGACTTTGGTTCTGAAACTCGAAAACGAAAATTTCAGGAGTCGGCTGACCGGCACTTGTGAACTGCTTCTGCTTCGGGCACCACATGACAAGAAAGACTGATGTAATGGCATCGATTGCATGCTTTATACCCCTGACTACCTGACGTCACGGAAGAGGAGGCAGCAACCGACGCTGGACCCAAGACTTTGACATCAATCCGACTGAGGGCTACTGCAAGCAGATTACCCAAATGTGATGACTGCAACAGTGAAACACGAAGAACATCAAACATCTCCTGAAAAGGGGATGGATGGGGGTTGTAAAGGTATGCATCCTTTTGTTCAGGAGATGCCAGAAATGCCTGGGGTAGAAGATGGGGAAATCATGCCTGCAAAACTAACATCCAAAAGGAAGGAATCCTGAGAAAGGTCTTCAGCCTGGAAAGATCCAGATCTGGTTTCCATGTGCCCTCCTTTTATGGGACCAAAAACATCCTGGAATAAACCCCCTTTCCCACTTGGGCAGGAAGCATGCGTTGGATGGTGCCCTGAGACAAAACAGAGAGTGGAACCTCTGACAAATGAGACAGCTGTTCCAGAGGAGGCTGAGGAATTCCTGAAAAGGGAGGAAGCACTTCCAACCCATAAAATATCCCTGAAAGATAATGGAAAGAACCCAAGAGTCTGAAGTGACTCGTAACCAATTTGGAAAAGATAGGGACAAGGGAACCTGAACAAGGGGAAGGAGAAAGCAAACTGTCAAACAGAACCCAGCTTGTCGGGAAAGCAGGTTTCTGTTAGACAGGAGTCTAAGTAGACTTAGCAGGAGGCATATGTCTACAACCCTGGATTGCAATGCATAAGTGGAAATTCCTTAAGATTCCAAGAGCAGGATAAGTTATTTCCTACACTTATTTCACTGAATTGCACTTCTGAAACGCTTATAATTGTGCTATACAGTTGATCTACTACATTTTGCATTGTTATAAAGCTTTTTTAATTGTTTCACTGCATTTATGTACTGTTTTATACTGTTTTAACTGTATTTTTCATTGCTAGATACTGTTTCATTACTCTAATTGCATGTTTACTGAATTACTTAACTGTAAACTGCTTTTTTATACTGAGAGCTGTATTTTCTGTTTGTGAGTGCACTATCTGAGCTTTTCTGTGCATTTTTGATTTTTTTAGGTTTCTGTATTCTACAGCTAGAAACTGTAATAGTGTGCATTAGTATAATTGTCTGTTTACAGTTAAAAGCATTCTCTCGAGTCTGCAACTTGATCTGTTTAAAACTTTGACTTATAGGCTACAGCTAGGAACTGTAATTTTTACCACCCACCCTCCCTAGTGTTGTGTGTTCTTATACTTGGTGGCTTTGCAGTTGCCCGCCCATACTGTATATTTGATCTGTGACACTCCTCCCAGTCTAGTCATTAGTTCACTCAATCTAATAGAGAACATTTGTGAAGGCCAACCCACTCAGATTCTTAATGTTCAATTAACTTCTGTTCCAGCTTTCTCCATTTCCACTTTTACTGGGGAAAAAAAATTCTAAGCTTGCTTCCCCCTTTCCTGTGGCAGGTCTTGTCCAGATACGGATTTGCTGTGTCCAGGACTGTTTGTGAGCTCCTAAGCCCCCCCCCCCCACTTAACTGGGGTTAAACTATTCCTGGCGCCATACAGTGTGTTCTTCAAAATTTCCCTTGCAACTAAGCCAGCTTTTTAGTTTTAGCACTCAAATCTGTTTCTTTGGGCTCAGCACTTGTTCAGAACTCATTGTAAGCACTAAATAAGTTACAAATTACTACAGCACTCAACTTTCCTCACTTGTCTAGAGGAAAACAGTTTTTAGTACTTAATAAATAAGCACCTATTCAGGCATGTCTAAAGGTAAGCTCCCGGTGTTTTCTCCTGTCTACCTGATGAATCTGGGCATCTTCGGACAATGCAGCAATTGCCTCGTACACAGACAACCCTCTCCTCCTACCAACCAACACTATGACCTGTGAGAGATGCACTTATATAGCCAAACTGGAAGCAAAGCTCTCTTCACCAAAGACTGGCCTAGACAGTCAAGAGGAGAAGGTAAAGACTTGCACCGCACCACACTCATCACATAGTCCCTCAAAACCTACACCACCAAAACACACACACACACAAGCACAAAACACACACCTACATTCGCGGAGGCTCTCAGTACAAATCTGCCCAAACAACAGAGACTTCCAAAGGAGAAATGCAAGCAGCCTCCATCCCCCCCAACACAACTCAAATGACACATAGCCCACATACTCAGTGTGCCACTCAACTATAGCCCATAAGGTATAAAGTACCCAACACTCTAGTCATAGGTGACTCTATAGTCAGGCAAACTGATGTTCCACTCACCAGGCTAAACAAGGAAAAAGTTACTGCCAGCTGCCTGACAGGTGCCAGGATCTGCCGCATAACGCATGCACTCAGGTCACTCCACAACAAGTACAAATATGACTCTGTCATTGTCCATGTTGGTGTGAATGACCTGAGACGTACCTCCCTGGACTACATGAAAAGAGACAAGGAGGAGCTCTCCGATCTTGTAGCCCAGGCAGGTATGACCTCAGCCCTGAGTAGCATCCTGCCATCACCCAGAATGATACCACAGTACAAAGACAAAATGACTTACTTTAACAATTGGCTAGGCTTCTGGTGTTATTCTAAGGGAATCCAGTATCTGTCTGTCTGGGATGTCATGATCGACAGACCACGCTGCTTTGCCAGAGATGGCCTGAACCTGTCGCCCTTGGGATTCCGGATGCTGGCAAAGGTTCTTGCCACCCCTATAGTGCCTTTTTTAGGCAAGGTTCAAATGACAAATTCACCACCGTAACAGGTACAAGCATGCAAAATCTGAGGGCAATGCTACTCAATGCTAGAAGTCTAAACCTCAAAATGCACTCACTCGAGGCACTCCTTAAAATGGAGAACATTGACATCTGTGCAGTGACAGAGACCTGGTTCAAAGCTCCAGAGAGTACCCCTGCATTACCAGGCTATAATTCATACCACACCTTTCGGCCACCAAACCCGGACCGAAACATTAAAGGTGGAGGCGTGTCCATATTCATGGATATCCACACCTCCAAGCTAGTTGCCCAGCATAACGCATCCGTGATTATCCAAGTTCAACTAACTCTGGGCAAAACTGCAATCCAGATTGTAGCTTGCTACAGACCCCCCACCATGCCCCAGGATTCCCTCTCCTCTTTTCTTGAGACACTGGAAAATATTAAGGTACAACCCAACACTCTAATAATGGGTGTTTTCAACTACCCTACCATTAACTGGGAAAACTACTCAAGTACCAACTCTTTTGCTCAACGTTTTCTGGAAATCATCAATTCCAATGCCATGGATCAACTTATCCACACCCCCACCAGGGGCAGCAATATCCTAGACCTGGTCATCACCAATATGGGTGACCAGTGTTCCACACCAGAGGTCAGCTACTCGTTGGTCAGCACCGTCCACAAGCTAATCACCCTTGACATCCACATCCCACTCCCACCCCCCCATTAGGAAAACAACAGTAATAAATGTCTCCAAAGCCAACTTCACGCTTCTTAAGACAAAAGTGGCAAACTTCACGACACCCAAGCAGATGGACAATAGAGGTACGACTGCTGAATCCTACAGAAATGCACTTTAATACCACTTACATGAGTGCATGGATCGTGCTACCCCTAACAGAACCAAGATGCTATCCTCCAAAAAAAGGAAGCCAATCTGGTGGTCTTCTGCCATAAATAAACTCTACAACAGAAGAAAGAAACTGTTGCAAAAAAGAGTAAAATCCCACGATTGGAGGAACTCCCTGGTCAGCCTCGGTAAGAAGCTGAGATCCCTCATAAAATCCTCCAAAGCTACTTATGAAAACAAAATTGCCACTGATTCTAAAGACAACCACAAAGCATTCTATAGCTATGTCAAGAATCTCAATGGCAACACTCAGAACTGCTCTGAGTTACAGCACAATGACTCTAAATATACAGAACCAACTGATAATGCCAACATCCTGGCAGATAGGTTCAGTGCTAACTTTACTCCCCTCTCACCCCCTAAAGGGCCCATCTTTACACTGGAAGAATGCAAAGTTCCTGTAATCATGGCTGCACAGGTAAAAACCTCACTCTTCAAAGCCAAGAACACAGCATCCATGGGACCTGACAACATCCCAGGCTGCCTTCTACATGAACTACAGAATGAACTGGCACCCCACCTAAGTACCATGTTCAATCATAGCCTCACCTCAGGCTTTGTGCCCATTGAATGGCGCACCGTGACAGTTATCCCACTCCACAAAGGGGGTCCAAAAAAGACCCCGGGAACTACCGCCCCATTAGCCTGACGAGCCTGGTCTGCAAGGCCATGGAACGTATCATCATGGAACTCATAAAAAAAGACACTGGAGATCTCCAAACTCTGGACCCCACACAGTTTGGGTTTGTAAAAGGCAGATCACGTCTCCTAAACCTGAAAGACTTCTTTGAAGTAGTCACCAAAGTCATAGATGTGGGTAAGGTGGTTCACACAGCCTATCTAGATCTCGCCAAGGCGTTCAACACCATCCCCCACTCTGGAATTATAGATAAACTCACTAAACTATTTATAAATCCCTATGTCACAAGATGGGTTGCCAACTGACTTACTGTCAGAACCCACACTATGAAAGTAGCAGACTCCAAATCAGACTTCAGACCAGAGGCAAGTGGAGTACCACAGGGTTCAGTCCTGGGTCCTCTCCTGTTTGGTATCTACTTCTCTGAAGTACAGGCCAACACAGAAGGTCTTTGGCTAACTAAATTCGCAGATGACTGCAAACTAGGAGCCATAATCGAAACTCCTAACGATGTGGGCATCCTACAAAAGGGCCTCACTGAGACAGACGCCTGGTGTCAAAGCCATGGTCTCAAGCTCAGTGCTAAAAAGTGCATTGTCATCCCCTTTGGTAAAAACTCTGTACCCATGAACTACCACATAGGCGGTAGTCTACTTAACACCGAAAGTGTGATAAGAGACCTTGGGAGACAGGTGGACAAGTAGTCTCACCTTTGATAATCACATCGCCACAGTGGTCAGGAAATCCTTCTATGTGGCACACCTCATCACAAAAGGTTTCTCATCCAGAAAATAAGAGGTCATTGTTCCCCTCTACTCATCACTCATTAGACCCATTAGAGAGTACAACGCCCCTTTTGGTATGTACCTCACAAGACATCTACAACAACTGGAAAGGCCACAAAAATACCTCACAAAGAGGATTACTGGCCTCAAACAGATGCCTTACGCAGACTGTCTCAAAAAACTCCAGCTTTACTCTGTCGCATATCGCCTACTCAAAGGCGATCTCTGCCTAACATACAAAGCTATGTCAAACCCAGAGCTGTTGGACATGCTCCACTTAAAGAAATCCCAATCCCTCCGAGCTACACGCTCTAAGGACCTAAACCTTGTCACAATAAACAGAACATGCTGGAGGGATAGATTCCTGTCCCAGAGACTTCCCATACTCTGGAACAGACTACCTATCTATGTCAAACAGAGCTCCTCATTAGCACTCTTCAAGAAAAATCTTGATGATTGGATGGGCAATAGGAAATTCACGCCGGGGATCACTTCTGTGGTTCTGCTTGACAGGGGCACAGGAAAATAATTTTCTTGGGTGGCGAAAGCCAGGGTACCTTTTTGGCTAGGCTTGTATAGGCCCTAGGGCCAATAGCCTAGTACCTACCTATGAACCCTTCTTGCCCTTAAGACAAGGATGAGATTACCTATGAAGAAATGCAAACTTAAAGGGATAAGTCCTCTGAAATTTGGAAATATGAGAAACAAAACATGTTTCAACTCCTGCAAAGCTTTGCTCTTGTGCTGGAGAGATCACAAAAGTTCAGCAACAGCAGTAGATCCAAAGAGAGTTTTATTATCCAAAGCAGCATCCAAAAGATTGTCTTTAATGTCATCAGGCAAAGCCTGAAGATTAAGCCAAGAAGAATGCCTCATAACTGAACCCAAGGCAGCAGCCCTGGAAGAGGCATTAGCTGCATCACAGCTGTGCTGACCGAGTGGCCTGCAACTTGAGAAGTACAGCCCCCGCAGGGAAAGGGCTGAAGTCTTCCCCTCAGAGACAGGAAGATCAGAAACCACCTTAGAAACCTGAGAAAGGACAGCCAAGAAATATCTGGTCATATAAGTCTGGTAGTTGATGGCGCTAAAGAATAAAGTTGCAGCCAACGTAAACTTTCTTGACCAGTCTTTCCATAACTCTACTATCCTTATCAGAAGGCAAGAGTTTGGTAGGGGGCAATGACTTACATGACTTGTTAGAGGAGAATGACACTGCATAAGGGCATTTACTAAGAAAGTTGCACTCCTCGGGCACTTTATAGAATCTATCTGTCTTCTTAGGTGCAGGGATTTCAGAGTCAGAGGCTACAAATGCTGCAGAGAAAGTATTTAGAAGGGCAGCCAGAACAGGAGGAACAGCAGATGGATCAGGAGACTTATCTATAGGAGCTCATAATATCCTTTCTGACTCTCACTTGAGAACAATCTCACTTAAAATAATCCATCATATGGGCAAGAGAGCTCCACCTGGGAGGAATGTGGGCCTTATGGAATCCTCTTCTTCTGAACTGCAGTCCAGGGGAGAAGGGATTTGGGAAGAGACTAGTCCAAAGACTCTTCTCTTGTGTCCTGGTACTCATCCAAAGAATCCAATTCCTTAGGCCTCTTAAGCAGAGTAAGAGACCAGGGATGATTATGAACAGAGACCCCTTGAAGAGGCTTCAAGACCATCAAAGCATTAAATAAACCTGGAGTGAAATCTTACCATTCACACTAGGGATCCTTAGCAGCATGGAAATTTTGTTTCTTTTTCTACGGGACATCCGCTCAAAACACCCCAGGAGGGTCAGAGTCCTGGCATGACTCAACAATGGTGGTAGGAATCCCTTCTCTAAGATCTGAGGAATTCCCCTCGGTCCTTCAGATATAATCAACCAAGGTTCCCCCTCACATCAAGTACAGATGTTTGAAAAGCTTCAGAGGGCGTGAGTGAAGCCAGATCCATGCCTGCCTCTGAAGGGGTCACATTAGAGGAATCTGAAGCAACCACCAGATGGTCTTCTGGGCTTTCGTCACCCTCCAGAGAGACGTCCTGAGGAGGATGGACAGCAGCTGGATCAGACCTAACTTTTCTGCCCTTCTTACAGACGGCTGGCCTGCAGGACGGAAGGATTCCACAATAGCACCTTGAGCCAACAACCTAATACTCTGGTTCCTCAGGTGTATGGAGAAGGAGGGGAGAGGACTATGAAGGGTCTTTGCTACAAATGCCTGGCAAAAAGAACACTGAATATGACTGTGAGATGCACCCAAATAGAATAGACACTAGTCGTGATTATCTTTATTGGGAATCTGCCTCCCACACTGACATTTTCCTGTTTATGATGACATGAGCACAATGATCACAAAAAGAGAGAGAGAAAAAAAGAGAAGAAACCCCAAACGGAAACTTATCTGAAAACACGGCTTGGTAACCAGCACAGCAGAAGGGTGTTCAGACCAATGTTCAACAATGAAGTGTGGACTGGTGGCAAAGAAATTGTGTGTGCGCATTCGTACGTCTCTTAATACCCTATGCTGTATGTGGGAAAAATACGTGTGACTTATGATGCCTGAAAGTACTAAAGGCTTTGGTGTACTGACCAGACATCAGTCCATTCTTGGCAGGAGATCCCTTAGGTACAGAATACTGCAACAGTTGTATGAAAGGACATCAACACTAATGAAGACAAAGTCATGGAAAGCAGTAGGCACAGATGAGGTCACTGCAGATATGATAAAGATGTTGGATGAGATAGAGGAGAAATGATCCCTGAGGGTACTCATAGGAATAATGGAGAGAAAGATATATTCCAGATGACTGGAGAACAGCATACTAATGCCAATGTTCATGAACAAAGGGGACATTCACAACTGTAAGCAGTACAGAGGTATCAAACTCCCATCACACTGCATGAACGTTCTGGAGAGGATGACTGATAAATATAGAGAGTAGTAGAAAGTAAGATGGAAAATGAGCAGTTTAGATTCAGATTAGGATGCAGCACGGCCAACCTGATGTTTGAAGTGATACAGAGACTGGAGAAGCTAAAATTGAGGAAAGAGTCCAACTTGTCATTTCTAGACTTGGAGAAAGCACAGGACAAGGTCCCAAGAAAGCTGATTTGGACAGCCCTGTGGTGGTTTGATGTCACAGAAACATTGGCAGAATTAGTGCAAGCTATGTACAAAGACCCAATGACTCAAGTATGAAAAGTGTCCGGTCTTACTGAGGGGTTGCCAGTGAAAGTGGGTGTGCATCTGGGTTCAGCAATGAGCCCACTACTGTTTATACTGATTGTGACGCCCGTGCCCTGGCCCAGCAATCAAGAAGCCTCAATCCTCACCACTAACACCAGAGAGGGGCATCTCATATATGAGGAAAGGATAACAAATACACACAGTAAAGTGCAATTTCCCTTAAGAGCACACAGAGATCACAGTCAGTCCGGGGCTGGTCACTCCCTTGCTCTCCAGGTCCCCAATAAGACTCCCCACTGGCACAGCTATAGGGTCCATACCTCAGCCTAGTGGACAAACTAAAACCTCTAGCACCCTCTCTGTCCAACCAGTGCTTCATGTCCCTGCCCAAGTAGCTGACAAACACAGACATGAACTTTGAGATAAGAGTTTATACAACCACACAGACACTGCTGGGGAAGGCTGGCACAGGTTCTCCAGCTGTGCCCCTTTCTCCCAGACTATACGGTAGTATCAGCTGCCACCACCCACTAATATTTATCAGCTACTCAAAGGCCCTTAAAAGGTTGTCCAATTATTACTGTGCAATATTATTATCCAATTGGTAGTACAGCCCAGGGCTAAAGCTATTAGAGTGGCTTTGTACAATTTAACCAAAGGCATGCAAGTACTCCAAAGAGTTTAAATTATCTCTACAAAAAACAGCCACAGTTGAAAGGTTTTAAAATATTTAATAATAAATAATAAAAACACAAGACAATACTTCTTACTGCACAGTGCTAGTCAAGTGTTCAGAGATCACAGAGAAATACTTAAAATAATTCAGTAGTACAGTTCTGACATCACAGAAAAACACAGTCTAATCTTTCTAGTCCCTAGCTATTTCTAAAAGAAAACACAACTCTAAGTTAACTTACATAAGACAGCAGGCAGTGCTGTGAGGTGGATGGTCAAGACAAAAATGCTTAATGCCTTCTGTTTAAATTGAAATTGCAGTCCTGATAAAACAATACATCATTCTTACACTTCCCTGGGTTCCCAGGCCACACAGAAACTGCATTTATATTCTTTTACACCTAGGCAGAAACCAGAGCAATAAAAATACATTTGCATGTTTAAATCTAGCAATCTAACTCTTGGTTAAAACGGAATGTTCCGAATCCTTAACTACAAAGGACAGGCATGAAGTAATTTTAATTTCAAAGGACAGACAAGAAATGCTTGACTTACCTTTCTTTACAGCAGAGGACAATGTTGCTACATTGTTTTAAGTTCAACATTTCACAGCATATTCTTTCAATTAAGAAAACAAGTCTGTAGTTCAACATTCATATTTACAAATGCCAGAATTATTTGCACATTTCTATCTGGCTAGGCTGGCAGCCTTCACCCATCTCTACCAGTCTTCACACTGATGATGGACTTACTTAGCAAACAGGTCGGAGATGAAAGATCAATAAAACTGCTGCATGCAGACAATGTGGCATTACACGCAGACTATGCAAGAATTGCAGCAAAGATTAGGGGAATGGAATGCAAAATTTAAGGCAGATGTAATGGCAGCAAATATGGGAAATCAAAAGAAGCTAAAAACTTAGAAGGAAAAATAGTGGAATAAGTTAACAGCTTCAAGTATCTTGGTGGGGTGTTTCAGGGGAAGGGAAGTGTGAATGAGGAGGTCAAAACAAGAATCAGAGGGACTACGGCCAACTGGCACAGTGTGTCAGGGGTAATGTATGACAATAATGACAAAGATGCTGAAAAGTAAGGTGTACAAAAACAGTGGTGTGACCAGTACTACTGTATGGTACAGAAACAAAGGCAGAGAAGTTGAGGAAGCTAGAGGTGAAGGAGATGACGTGCCTGAGATGGTGCTAAGAATGTACACTGTGGGACAGATGAAGAAATAAGGACTTAATGAGCAAAAGCCAAAGTACCTCCAAATGCAGAAAAGGTCAAATAGAACAGATTACAGTGGTTCAGGCACATGTGCAGGGAAGCAGAAGACAATCTGGTGAAGAAAATTTAGGACCGACAGGAGGAAAGCAAAAGAAAAATACAGATTCCAGCAAAGAGGTGGATGGATTGTGTGAGAGAAGACCTGTAACAGTCAGGCATGATTGTCGAAGAAGGTAGAAGAGTGGCATTGAACAGGGAGACAAGGCGAAAAGTGATGCAACATCCTGACCCCATGTAGAAAATGGGGGAAAAAGGGGGTAATGATGACAATGACAAATACTTTTTGGAAGTGTGCCATTAACCAGCGTTTCTTGACAAACCTTATGGAATTGTTTGGAGTATTTCCATGTGCAGGATGAGGCAACAGGAGGGTGCTCTCCCTTACCCTCCAACAGCAAGAAGTTAGGCAGCACACTTAGGGAGTAGGGGGCAGGGAGACTACACTGCAGCAATGAAAATATTTGAATACTGTATACAACTATACTCACGAGTGAATTATGTTATGTTCAACTTAAGGGAATACTAAAACAGTGAGCTACTCAAGGGTGGCATGACCACAGATTTAATAAGGAGGCATCTACACAACTTGCTGGATGGCTGTGGCAAATCATACCTTATTTCTGTATTGTTTACCTAGCTTGCAAAATGTGGATGATGTTCACAATGCTGCCTCCCAAAGGCACTCTGTGGAAATATTCCTAGAAATGCAAAGTAGCTTCTACCATGGTAATGTATACCTTGGCCTGTATACCAACAGCTTTACCATTTAGATACACAATGGTTAGTTACTCACCTACTTAACTACCTTGTCTCCTTAGCATGAAGGATACAAAGAGCTGTTTATAGGTTCACAAGTGTGTATTAGGCCAACGACCCTGGAGCCTTTACAAGCCTAGCCAACAGAAGTGCCCTGGCATCATGCCACAGTTAGTTCCTGGTGCCTCTATCAAGTAGAGCCGCTGGAGTGATCCCCAGGGTGAACTTTCTATTTCCCATCCACTCATCAAGATTTCTCTTGAAAAGGACCAGTGAGGTACTCTGCTTGACATGTATGGGAAGTCTGTTCCAGAGCATAGGCGGTCTCTGGGTTATGAACCTGTGCCTCCAGAATGTTCTGTTGACTGTGGTAATGAGGTTGAGGTCCCTGGAGCGTGTAGTACGACATAATTGAAATGTCATTAGGTGTAACATTTCTAACAGGGCTGGGTGGCTTTGTAAGTCAAGTAGAGATCGCCTCTTAATACATGATATGAGACAGAGAAAAGCTGGAGTTTTTGGAGTCTGTCCATGTAGGGCATGTATTTAAGGCCTAGGATCCTCTTTGTGAGGTACTTTTGTGGCCTTTCCAATTGTTGCAGGTCTTTCGTGAGGTACATGCCAAATGGGGCATTATACTCTATGACTGGTGTAATGAGGGAAGAGTAGAGGGAGATGATGACCTCTTTCTTCCTGGATGCAAAACCGAGATGTGCCACATAGGACTTTCTGACCATGGAGGCAATGTGGTAATCGAAGGACAGGTTGCTGTCAACCTGTGTCCCCAGATCCCTTTTAACGTCTTCAGTGTTCAATGGGCTACCATCAATGTGGTAATTAATGGGAAAAGAGTTTTATCCAAAGGGAATTACGACTCATTTTTTGGCATTAAGCTTAAGGCCATGGTTTCGACACCAGTGTTGGTCTCATTGAGGCCTTTCTGTAGATGTCTACATCACTTGGGGGAAGTTAATGATGGCTCCCAGATTGCAATCATCGGTGAACTTGGTCAGCCAGAGTCCCTCCATGTTGGCCTGGACTTCTGAGAAGTAGATGCCAAACAGGAGAGGACCCAGGACCAATCCCTGTGGAACTCCACTCATGACTGGTCGGCAGTCTGACTTGGAGTCTGCTATTTCACACTGTGGGTTCTATCTGTGAGCCAATTTGCAACCCACCTAGTGATATAGGGGTTGATGCCTAGTTTGGCGAATCTATCAATTTCTGAGTGGGGAATGGTATCAAAGGCCTTGGCCAGATCGAGGTAGGCTGTATGAATTGCCTTGCTCTCATCCACAGCTCTGGTGAATGACTCAAAGAAGTCAACCAGGTTGAGCAGGCATGATCTACCCTTCACAAAACCAAACTGCATGGGATCCAGAGTTTGGAGATACCCTATATCCTTGTTAATTAGGTCCATGATGATGCACTCCACAGCCTTACATATCAAACTTGTCAATGATATGTCCTTAGTTCGTCAGTAACATGTCCTTAGTTCTCACAATGCAGTACCACAGTTACCTGTGCACATCCATTAGATGGAGTAGGCAGTGCCAGTGTACATCCACTAGATGGAGTACCATTCTGCTAACTGTGCAAGTAGTATAGGTTATACATCCACTAGATGGAGCACCATTCTGCTAACTGTGCAGGCAGTGCCCGTGTACATCTATTAGATGGAGTACCATTCTGCTAACTGTGCAGGCAGTGCCTGTGTACATCCATTAGATGGAGTACAGTTCTGCTAACTGTGCAGGCAGTGCCTGTGTACATCCATTAGATGGAGTACAGTTCTGCTAACTGTGCAGGCAGTGCCTGTGTACATCCATTAGATGGAGTAGCATTCTGCTAACCGTACAGGCAGTGTCTCATCCATTAGATGGAGTAGCATTCTGCTAACTGTGCAGGTAGTGCCTGTGTACATCCATTAGATGGAGTAACATTTTGCTAACTGCACAGGCAGTGGTCTTCAACAATGAAGTCTTTCAGGATAAGTACTTCAGAAATGATGTGTTAGCAGACATAAATGGAGACAAAGGTACCTTTTGTTTTATACCAAGCAACGTTCAGTAGGGTTTTTAATACGTGGTCTGAGGTATATAACTCCTTTCATGAAGGTATGGCAAAGATGGTGGGACATTAACGAAGAGTCGTTAAAGCCATTATAAAAATTGGCGATAGCCACTAAGTGAACTGTAATAGTAGAGACTGAGGTTCCTGAATGGAGTAGAGCTGGCAGGTACTCCAAAACCTTATAAACTGGAATTGAAAGTGGGTCTAGTCCTTGTTCTTTAGTCCAAATTACAAACCTAGCCCATTTGCTGTGATAAGAGTTTCCTGATGGAGGGTTTATGAGAAGCCAGAAGAATCTTTTGGACTGGGGAAGATAGGTTCATCTGCCTGGCAATCAGCGGAAGTGGAGATACCAAGCAGTCGGCTTGAGACTATGAAGGTTGGGATGGACCAGCCCCTGCGGGTGAGACAGGAGTCCCGGGGCTGAATCCAGGGTCCACGGGTGGTGAACCAAGTGAGGCCATAGAAAGGGGAAACAAATTTGATGGGGCCAATAGGGTGTAAAAAGAGGATCACCTCGCTTCTCAGCAGTTATACTTTCTTCAAGAACTATGGAATGACGGGAAAAGGGGGAAAGGCACACAGTAGTCCCGGGGGCCAATCGTGTATCATAGCATCTCTCGGTGACTCCTCCTGGGGAGGATCAGGGCAAGGAAGCTGGTGCATTTGTGGTTCAAGAGGGAAGCAAAGAGGTCACAGCAAGGCCAGCCCCAACAAAGAAAAATTTGAGTTGCTACTACGGGATTGAGAGACCACTTGTGAGGCATCAAAATGTTCCTGCTCAGTTTGTCTGCAATCAGATTGACATTTCTGGGAATGTGCATTGCTAGTAGAAAGCGGTTAGAAGCTATCACCCCACTGCCACACTCTTAGAGCTTCCCAGCATAAAGGGTAGGATGTGGTTCCTCCTTGCTTGTTGATGTACCAGACTATATAGAAATATTCACAGGCTCTGCATTTTGCCAAATAAACCAAATTCCTACTACGACAATCAGCTGTTTGAAAGGTTTCAATGTTACTTTGAGCTACTGAATTTACTTTCATCTTTGATGTGACTTTATATTTTATTACCTTAGTACTTTACTTTATTACTTGTATTACGTTTTTAGTAATCATTGTTTCAACTAGACACTGACATTCATTTTGTTTAGAATTTACTTACTTTTCCTAACTTTTGCTTGTTTGAATTTAATCCGTTCTATAAAATGTTTTGTGCTGAAGCACAACATTAAGAGCTGAGATGAGACGAGCTGCTACTGACTCCCCACCTCACTTTCGGCCCTTGCAAGCTTCCTCTGTAAGGGCAGGATGAACATGTACTCTTATAGGTAGGCCTTACCTTCCTCATTCTGTCTGACAGAAATCTCTCCATTTCTGTACCCCCACACACAGCACAGCTCAACTCAACTTTTATTATACAGCTTTATGACATGTCAGTGAACAGTTTTAGTGGGCCTGGGTGAAGGAAGAAATGGAAGGTTTGTAAGGCTAGAAGCAATGCTCACATCTCCATTACGTAGATGTGTCCCTTTTACTGTGAGGGGGACCACGTCTAATGTGCCTTCTTGGACTAGGTCTAGAGGGTGTAGAGGCAGTCCTGGGTTTAGTTTTACCTGCTGGGCCCATGAGAGAAGCGCCCTCTTCAAGCATGGGATGAGTAGAATTAGGTATTCTAGTGGATGAGTGTTGTTTCCAGAGAGATCTCAGGAATCACTGGAATTTCCTCATGCGAAGTCTTGCCAGGGGTACAACGGGGATGGTTGAGGGCATAAGACCTAGTACCCGAAGGAATTCCCTGCCTGTGATGTGGTTTAATGGGAGGAGAGATAGAAAGGAGGCCCGAAGGTCCTCTGCCTTTTGGGGTGGTAGAGCACTCTCAATATGTCGGTTTGGATTCCGCAAACCAGAAAAATGTGGTTTTGGGTTGGGGTGAGGGTTGATCTTACGAAGTTTATGGTGAACCCCAGATTTGCCGGGAGGGTAATGGTAGTCTGTAGGTTCTGTTGAAGAACCCAAGGAGTCAGGCCCTGCAAAAGCAGGTTGTCCAGGTATGGGAAAAATCTGGATATCCAGGAGCCTGCAATGAGCAATCAACTACAGCCAAACATTTTGTGAAAACCCTTGGGGGTGTAGAGAGGCCAAAGTGCAATGCAGAGAACTGAAAATGCCAAGAACCCATAGAAAGACAAATATTTCCTGTACCTGGGGGTGAACGGGGATGTGAAGATAGGCATCTTTTATGTCTAGAGAGGCCATGAATCCCTGTGGTAAAAGCAGAGGAAAAAGAGTTTTGTAGAGTTAACATTCTGATGGAGGGAACCTTTAAGAAAGTGTTGAGATGAGATAAGTCTAGGATTGGTCTCCATATTTTCTGGGTACTAGAATCATTCTTGAATAAACTCCTTTCCCTCTGGAGGTACAGGGAACTGTCTGAAAGGATCCCTGTTTCAACAAATCCGAGGGGAGAGATCTGTGAAGAGAAGTTGTTCTCTGGGTGGTTGTGGAAAGCCCTGAAAGGTGGGAGTGGAGTGCCAAACCATAAAATATCCTTTTTTGATTATGAAAAGGACACAGTTGTCTTGGGTAATGGCTTACCATGTCTTGAGAGAGCGTTTGAAAGGTGGAGTGAAGGGGGGGATGTTTGCAAGGTAGTCAAATACTCCACGCTCTGTACAGAAAGCGTTTTTTGTTGTGGTGGTGTCCGAGCAGCCCTAGTCCTCTGAGGTATCTTACCTTCCCTAGAAAATTGCTTTATTGGTGCTGAGAAAGGCTGTGAACAAAGACAGTCTTCAAGGGAAAATTCCTATGGAACCTGAGCACCGGGGAAACTAAAAGGTGCTTTAGCTCTTTCAGTTCCTTAGACTTTTCTTGTATGACCCAAACAAGGCTGTATTGTCCAGAGGGGCATCCATTAATTGTGATTTGAAATCATCCTGCAGTGGCTGAAGTCTAAGACAGGAGAATCTTCCGAGTACTGACCCAGTAGCAGCTGTCCTAGGGCAGGCCTCAGCGGCATCATAGCTGTATTTGATGGAGTGTCTTTGCACTTGGAAATAATCTCCTAAAAGACTGGGGGCTAAGTTTTTTCCCCTGAGAATCTGGGAGGTCTGAGATTGCAGAAGTTGCCTGAGACATAAGGTCTACGGAGTATTTAGTCATATGTGTCAAGTAGTTGATGGCTCTGAAAGCAAAGTGCCTGAAGTGTAGGCCTTTTTCCTCGCCTTTCAAGAGTTCTACTCTCCTTGTCCAATGGGAGTAGGGAGATAGAAGAGAGCATCCTAAAAGGCTTGTCAGCAGTGACAGAAATGACTGTTGGGTCTACAGCCAGGCACCTAAAAAGACACTTGACAGTCCTCAGGGACTTTGCAGAAATGGTCTGACTTTTGGGCAGCTGGAGCCTGAGAGTCAGGGTTTTGGGATGCATGGTGGACTGCATCCAAAAAGGCTGAAATTTGGGAGGAATCTCTCTTAAAATAGTCACACATTTTCAGGATGGTCTCCCTGAAGGACATTTCCTCCACGAGAGACTCTGCACCCACTGACTCCTATTCCTAAGGAGAGGGGATATGAGTAGAGTAGTCTAAACATTCTTCTTCATCAGAAAAGTCTGGGTCCCTAGCCCTTTTCTGGAAAAGTTGAGAGGCTGGGGTGGGGGCAGGCTGAGAGGTAGGCTGCTTAAGAGCCATGAAGGCCTGGAAAAGACTCAGAGAAGGCCTGCCAAACCGCAGGAGCCTATTTAGCAGTGGAGACATGCTTTGTCGTTTGTTTTTTCTTCGCTGGAAAAACTATCTTATGTAATGATGGGGGTATGGAAGAAGACCAGAGTTCAAAGGATTCAGGCTGGAGTGCAGTGGCAGACTTTTGTGGTAAACCCCTAGGTTCCTCAATTCAGTCGAGCCTCAGTTCCCCCTTGACATCCAGATCGGACATCTGTTCCACCTCTAGAGACATGCTCATGGCAGAAGTCAAAGCACCCTCAGAAGTAGGTTCTGCGTGTGACTCCATGTCTGGAATCGGATGTGCCTCCAGGTTGATGGGCACCTTGGGAGATACGTCTGAAGGCAGAGGTGCAGTGGAAAGTGCAGCCAGAGAATTCTTGGTCTTATGCTTTGGTGGCTTGGCTTCGGGCCTCGAGAAATCCTTCATGTGCTTAGTTAACAATTTAAGCCTTTGCTTTTCCAGATACAAAGCTAGTGATGAAACCCTACTTCTAAGGTTCTTTGGAAGAAATGACTGACAAATAATGCATGACTTATGGTTGCGGTTAGGGCCTAGGCAAAAAAGACAATGGGTATGGCTGTCCTTATGTGGAATTGCTCTTCCACTTTGGCACTTTCCTTTCCTGGACGAAATAAGAAATTAATTGCAAAAAAAAAGAAAATTCCCTAACAGAACACTTATCTGAAAGAGAAGTAGGAATGGCTGGAAACTGCATGACCAACAGATAGAGATGGCGCTCTGACTGGCAGCAGAAAAGTTGTGAGGATGATATGGACATATGTTAGTTTTATGGCCTAGGTCTGACTGCAGTTTACATCAGACATTCCACATACCCTATGGTGGTGAAAGACTTTTGTATACTGGCAGACGTCGGGTGCCTTCTGGTGGGGATATTCCACAAATAAAGAATACTGTAGCAACTGAATAGAAGACCATCAAGGACTATTAAAAATACTAACTTAAACCAGTACTACAAAATAAATGACATTCAAACAAGCAAATGTTAAAACAGAAATTAGATAAAAAATGCTAAACTATATACTAAATAAAATAAGTTTTAATAAACAGATAAAACAAAGAGGTTAAGATATTCATATAAAAATGAATATTACTAAACTATTTCAAACAAGGAAATGCTAAAAGTTAGGAAAACAGCTAAAACAAATACTAAATAACACACCAACACACATGAAACAAAGACTACTAAGGTACATCCCCCCTCTGTTTGAGATGAATATGGACTCTCTTTGCTGTCACCTTTCTTCTTATTTTTGAATGTCATCATTCAATTACTTGAAAGAACAGTGGTGGTGCTAGGATGTTTTTGCCAATAATGGATGAATGGACTGCCCCTATAACCAGACTCTTCCCTTCTTCCATCCAATCTAGCCCTTTCTTACTTATTATGGGACTCCAATATGCACATCTACTCTCCAATTCTCACTGTCTCCCCACTGTGTCATTATGAAAATATGTGTACATGCAGACAGGTTAGAGTGTGAGGAGGAAGAGAGAGAGTCACAACCAACTGTGAATGGCAGCAGTATTGCAGCAATGACAGTGTACTCTCAGAGTCAGTATTCCTCTTTTACCAGCCTTTAATGGTATGCCTTTGGGGGGTTAGGAATGCTCCTCTGTACTTGCACCGTTTCTTTAATAAGGACCTTCTTCTTCCATTCTCCTATAGTGTGCAAGATATATTTGTGTGAAATTTGCGTCTCATATGCTTGTGTGCATATTCTGCATGTACATACAATGTGTGTGGTGTGTATGCACGTGTAAATAATGAAACAGGCACAATGTGTATGCCAATGTTGTTTATGTGCATGGACGGTGACTGATGGTGTGTATATTCAGGGGTACATCACATATTTTTATCAAAGTCAGAGGTAAAACAGTATGAACAGTTCACTTCCAAAAGGTTAACCAAAATAGGTTTGGGTACAACACTTTAGAGTTGCATCCCAAACAAACTTCTACTTGAAAAATCATCCACTACGGATGAGAAGACATTTTAAAGCCCTTAGCAAGAAATATCTATCCCTTCACTCCCAAGTGTCACTTTCCAGTAAAATTATAATACATATTTAAAAAACAATATAATGAAAAAAGTAATCACAATGAGTCTTCACAAAATCTTTACAACCCTATATAGAAACTACAACTATAAAATTCCCCAGTCTCACTTGTACATACCCAAGAGTGATGCTAGCCATTTAAAACTAAAAGACAAGTTCCTGAGACACACAAGTGCCATCTGCAGCTGTGGGGATAAGGGACACGTGTGGTCCCACCCAAACGCCAGTGACACTCTCCTCTCATTAGTAGCTTGGGGTACAATATATGTAGGCACATACCAAAAACACTACTCTTACTTGTCAAGAAGTGTAAAATCATATCCTCTTCTGATAAAGTCTTCTGTCATCTCATTTAATGCTGATGGTAACAAATCACTGTCACTGGTTAATCTAATCTAATCAGCCTCAGCACTTGCCCGTTAACTATGTTCTTAAACAAACGTGGTGGATGCATTCTCCGTTTACGTAAACAAGTACTTTTGTTTTTTAATATAATCCATACTAATACTGTAGTGAGAACATGTTATAGAATATTAAAGGATATTATGAGGTATATTAGAAGTAGAAATGGAAAAGTTTTAATTCCTTTATTTACTTCAACAGCAAGGTCTGTTATAAAATATTGTGGTTCCTTCTGCTATTTTAGTGCATCTCAAGTGAGGAAATGAACAAATTCAAAAAATATTTACCAGACAGGTTTTTGGGCTGAACCACTGTGTGCATGCCTGTGTACGTATGTGTGTGTATATATAATTAATATATATATATATATCTATATATATATATATATATAGATCTATGGATCTAGAACGTTTGCTCGAGTGAGCAAACAACCGAAACCCAAACGGCCGGGCATACTTACGTGAAAGTGCTTCTCACCGAAGAAGCACTTTCACGTAAATATGCCAGTTGCAGAGGCTGTACTATGGTGTGGGTAAGGGAAATTTCCCTTTTCCCCACTGTAGTGCGGTCTCGGAGGGAGAACATTAAAGTAGGGGGGTGTGGGGGCTGAAGGAGGGCCCTGCTAAAATGTAAATGTAGTGTTTTATTTTTTTTTTTGCAACACGCTTTAACGAAAGCACTTTTTCGATAAAAGCGCTTTCATTAAAGTGTGCTTGGTTATTATGGATTTGAGTGAGCAAACGTCCTAGATCCATATATATATATATATATATATATAGTGTGTGTGCGCGCGCGTGTGTGTGTGTGTGTGTGTGTATACATATATATATATATATATATATATATATATAGTGTGTGTGTGTTATGTGTCTGTGTACATATACACATTATATATATATATATATATATATATATAGTGTGTGTGTGTGTGTCTGTGTGTGTGTACATATACATACATATATATATATATATATCTATAGTGTGTGTGTGTGTGTGTCTGTGTACATATACATATATATATATATCTATAGTGTGTGTGTGTCTGTGTGTTTGTACAAATACATATATATATATATATATATATATATATATAGATATATATATATATACAGATATATAGATATATGTAGATGTGCATACATATATACATACACATATATGTATATGGAAGCACTTTACTATCTCGAAATACTGAAATCCTGAATTTCAGTATCTCGAGGCGAAAGTGCCGAAAGTGCAGTTGAGCAAAACTGCACCTGATCGAACTCAAAGTGTCGAATTCACGGTTGTGATGGAGCGGTACGTGGGTTTTGTTATGTTTGTAAGGTGTGGTGTGCTGTGGGATATGGTTTGCCTGCCGATGTGTGGATATATGTGGAGATGCAGGTAAGTGCTTTTTTTTAAGGGTTTTGGGTAGGGATTTGAGTGTATGTGCATGTGTTGGGAAGTATAGGTGTAGGTAGGTAAGAGTATGAGTGTGTAAGTGTTGAGAGTGGTAGTGTTTGTACGTATGTGGTGTGTGTTTGTGCAAGGGGAATATAGAGTATGTAGTGGTGGGTTTAATGCGTTTGTCTATTTAGTGCAACCTCAGAGTTAGTATATATAATTAGCAGGGGTGTGCGGGGGTGCAGGTGGGCTTGCCCTCTGCTTACATGTAGGGTAGGTACATGCGTTTGTGTTGTTGTGTTTGTGTGTGTTTTGTTGGTTTGTTGTAGTGTGGGGAGGAAGGTGTATGTATGTTTGCGTGGTGGAGGGTGTATTTAAAAGTCGCGATTTTGAATTTCGTGCTTTTGGGGTTTCGATATTGTGAATGCTTTATAGTCTCGAGATACTGAAGTTCCAGATTTCAATATTTTGAGATTATAAAGTGAATCTATGTTTTATATATATATATATATATATATATATATATATATATATATATATATATATATATATATATATATATATATATACACACACACACACACACACATACAAACAGATGGCAACATTTCTCATTATATTCCATCGGTTACAAACCTCTGAGGTCAACTTAATCTTGGTCTTTAAATGTCTAAAGATAAGACTGACTACCACTAGATTATATGATTTTCAAATCATACCATTAATACAAGGAATAGCAACTTGTCTGTAAAGCTCGCTGATGTTAGAACATCAGTTAAAAGTTCTTACTTTCATCACAGAGCTAGGAGGCCATGTAATTCACTGCCAGTGCATATGCATGGTGTTGAAAACTTAGAGCTCTTTAACTGTTATGTGGATAAATTATGTAAGGATTATGTCTGTGTACCTGACGTCTGGGTTGGTTGCATCCAATCTTCCCCCTAGCAGTGTACCCTGCTTCTGCTAGGTACTGTGTAACCTGCGTGGTTTTACCAGACACTGTTTCTCCAATCACAAACAGGCAAACTTAAATTAACCTGTCTGGCTCTGAGTTTGGACCACATAACATTAAACACTGAAATTCCTGGGTTCTGTTTATTATGGTTTCATGTTTGATTACTACATGACATGAACCTGGGACATCAAAACCCTATGACAACAGCAAAATTTAGAACATGAAATATGAATCTATAAAGGTATATGGGAACATCATAACTGCTACCACAACTTGAGAGGAATGGAAAGTGCATCTAGCTTAAGAAAAGCTATCAAAATGTACTTTATCCACAGACTAACCTGGAAATACATCAGGCACAAAAGCCACTTTGAGCTGAACAGGAAGCACAATTCAGTTAAGTGATGTGCTCAGTGTCACAGCCTAGAAATAAAAAGACTGAAAAAATGAAAAACGGAACTAAAGGCTGACCCTCGTTAGAAACTTTGTACACTTAAAACCCTCTGTGATACGCTGCCAAGTGCAATATTTTTACAGAAAAAGAACACAAATGCAAACTGCAAATTATGCAAGACCAAGTACAAAACGTCACATTTACAGAGTTAAAGCTAACAGATGTGTGAAGATAAGGATCTAAAACACATTAGCTATAATTACAATAGTTCTTACCAAAATACAGGACTATTAAGCAATCCTCAGCATACTCCTTAAAGCTATACATCACACATGCATGATTAAAGAAAATGTTATGAAATTACATTCTACTTACCTTTTTTAGCAACCCAAACAGCACATCAGTGTGAATTGTCCTCTCATGGGCTTCGTCCAGCATTATAATAGCATACTGTGTAAGGTCAGGATCGATGAGGCATTCTCGTAATAACATACCGTCTGTCATGTATTTGATAACAGTTTCTGGGCTAGTACAGTCCTCAAATCGAATAGTGTAACCAACCTGTATTTAAAGAATACATTACTTCAATGAGTTCTGAAGGTAAAAACATCTGAAAAACACAGCTCTTGATCATCATAACCACAGTAGGCAATCCAACACCAACCAATAGCACTCACAAACAAATGGCCACCCAAAAATAATACTTCATGCTTTCTTCAACATGATATGCATACACTAACTCAACCTGCAAATTACTTAACCAGCCAGCAGGTTTCTCCTTCTGCCATACCCATAGGATCTAGGACAACATTAGGGCAAATGACTTACTAAAAACAAAGTACACATTGCAAACAGTTTGAACTTTCAACTCCACAGTTCCTAATGTACATCTCAAAGTCCTAACATAGTCCCAGCATGGGAAAGCATAAAAAAGGGGATTTTAGTTACTTTATGAAGTACATAAACATGTGGCCACTCCTTCTCCATCAAAACTTGTTTTTACTAAAATACGCAGGCACAATAGTGCGTTGATTTAAAAACAAAGCATGGACTACAAAAAAGGAACACTCAAAGCAGATATAAACAGACAAAGCGTGGTTCAGAAAAAAAGAACACTGAATGCAGTAAGTGAAACTGGCAAATGAAACTTAATATGAAAAACATTTACCCAAACAAGGAAAAACATTAGCAAAGATGAAGACCTTTAAGCAATCTCAGTCTAGGAAGAAAAGGAGTGCAAAAGGGAAAAACAAAAGCCATACAGAAACAGACGGACTTACCTCTTGACCCAAACAACATCCATATTCTTCAGACACTCTCTTTGCAACTGACATAGCAGCCACACGTCTGGGCTGGGTGCATCCAATCTTCCCCCTAGCAGTGTACCCTGCTTCTGCTAGGTACTGTGTAATCTGCGTGGTTTTACCAGACCCTGTTTCTCCAATCACAATCAGAATCTGGTTGTCGTGAACAGCCTACAACCCAAAACAATCAATTATTCTAAATGAATAGCATACATGAGAACTCTGGAAAACAAAAGTTTTTCACAGGTGCCTTAATAACTAAATATCGAACAATGAAGTGTCCAGACTTTTTCTTCCTTTCTCATATTATTCCAGTCACTGGCACACAGCCTCACATTTAGGTGAGCAGGAGAGTTACTTCTGGGCACAATGACAACTTAGTGATACAGTTTTGATTACGAACGTTAATTTCACATAACAGCAGTGTACGGAGCATAATAGTCATAGCAGAAAACATAATTCAGCCCCCACCCCCCAAAAAAAAAAACTGCTATTCATGGAAAATGTAGGAATTCTGATATGAACCCAACTAAGCAGAGTCTGTCACAAAAAGTACAGCTGTGTAAGAACTCACAGTAACAGTACATGTCCTACTGATCACTGCTGCAGCATTCCCTAAGATAACCCGCTGGCTGGAGTACCAAAACAAAAAACCTTCTCTACGCTTGTATGTCTAGCATATGACCTATGCCTGTGAGCATATAGGTGCATAATCTGCTAAAGGAATATAAGAATCCTCAGACTACCCTAAAGCTAAGAGACCCTGAAGAAGCCTATGTAAATACAGCAAAGAAAAATAAGGTCAACTAAAAGGATGGGAAAATAACTCACCAACCCCCCAGTCCACAGGATGTATAGAGATTAGTACAAACAATAAGGGGGAAGGAAAAGGGATACAATACTGCAGGAGGGATGAGTAGGACATCCACTGTTCTTACACAACTGCATTATGTCCTCCCTTAAACTACTGCGTCAGTATTGCAATACTGATGGGGGTATTCCAAAAGTTTAGAAGTTGGATAGGGTGGAGGGACCAGTGACACGGGAGCTGTCTACCAGTCCCAGAAATATGCATTTGGTAAAACATGTCCACCATCCAGAAAAGTCATCCACTCTGGAGTGTTTTGTGAAAGTGTGTACACAGGAACAGGTGGCTGCTTCCAAAATGGCTCTGGAGGCAATGCTCTTGAAGAAGGCACCAAAGAAAGTAACTGCTCTGGTGGAGTGTACTTCCAGTGGTGAAGACAAGAACTTGCCACGATAGGAATATCAAGAGAGATTGAGATCTAGTTACATAATGTCTGTTTAGAGACCAAGTTGCCCAACTTGCCTTCCTGGAAAGAAACAAAAGGCTGGGCTGTCTTCCTAATGTTTCTTGTCTCATCAAGGCAGAATACTAGTTGTCTGTGCACATCCAGAGAGTGGAGAAGCCTCTCACCCCTGCTGTATGGCTTTAGAAAGAAGGTAGGTAAATGTATCACCTGACTGAGAGACTACTGATTTACCATCTTAGGCATGGAAAAAGGTTTAGCCCTAAGACAGACCGTATCCTTATGCAGGATAAGGAAAGGGGGGGGGTGACCATAAGGGCGTGAAGCTCAGAAACCCCTTTGGCAGAAGTAAGGGCCACCAGGAAAACAATTTTATAAGTAAAAAACTTTAGGAAGGAAGAGGTGAATGCAACTGGTTCAAAAGGTGGCAAACTAAGTTTTCCCATAATAAAACAGAGGCCCCAATGGAATGGTGAAGCCCTCCTAGGGTGGATTCAAGTGAAGGACACCCTTTGGAAACTGTCTGACTTCAATTCTTGAGAGCAAGGGCAGATTAAGTGACATGCAGGCAAAAATGGCGGACAAGTGTACCTTGACAGAGGAATAGGCTAGTTCAGTTTTGAGTAGGTCAAACATGTATGATAAAATTGTGGAGAGGGCTCAAATTCTTCTTAGGACATCAGAGAGAAAATCTTTTCTATTTGGAGATACAAAACTTTCTAGTGGGGTAGGTTATATGAAGCACGTCTTCGGTTAACTGGTGTCTGAAAGGAATTAAAATTCTATCATCCACAAAGTCAGGGTCAGAGCCTGTAAGATGGGATGAAGTAGAAAGCCCTTTTTCTGAGTATGTCCACTCATGAAGCGTGGTGGGGTCGGAACCCTAACGGACCTCAATTAAAGTACCAAGCACCTCTTCCCTAATAAGGATTTGAGGAATGTTCTCTCCAATGATCACTCTCTGTTCCTCCTCATCAACCGTATCATATAAACAGATTTGCAAGGTCAGACACTGTACCAACCATCAATTGGGTTGCTGTTGTGGGTGTCTGAGAAACTGTCTGATGTATCCTGGATTCCTGCTGCATCTGAATCAGACTGGGCAGCTCATGGATCAGGTCTAGTTTTCTTGAACTTTTTTTCAGGTGTGAGATGGACATCCAAGGCAAAAGGTTCTGCCACTTGGCTTGTGTGAGGCACTTCAGAAGTTGTGTCTCTTAAATATGTATTTAACGAAACAAGTAAAGTATGAAGGGTTTTAGGAACAAGGGATCGACACATCTGACAATTTCTGCAATTGTGTTCAGAATCCAAACAAAATAAACACTGGGAATGGAGTTCCTTATAAGAGATCTACTTATCACAGTCATACTTGCCTCTCTTAGCTGACATTAACAAATCTTTTTTGAAAAAAGATAAGACAATGACGGTTCAACTGAGTAAGTGTTGGGAATGGCAGCAGCCAAATGCAATGCAATGAACAGACCGGCGGGTGCGGAAATCTTGTGTTCGGGCTGGTGGCAAGACAGTCTGAGGATCTTACAACCCTATGTCTGCTTATGTACCTCTATGCCCATAAGCTTAGGTTATATGCTGGATGTACCAGAAAATAGGTTTTTGGTTTTATACGTCAGCCAGACATCAGGTCACCTTGACGAGATAACCTATCAGCAGTGGAATTCTGCAACAGTGATACAAGAAAAGACATTTTTGTGATCTTACCAGCAGCGGATACCATAGCTCTCTAAAAACTTATGAGCCAGCAAATCATGTTAATCACCATGAAGTGGAGAAGATATCTAGAAATTATGTCAGAGAACGATTATCTGCTGAAACATAATGAATGACAGGAAGGCCAAAATACATTAACAACACTGAAAAGGCTCTGAAAAGTTATGGGGAAGATCAGTCTGCAGTTTTTTTGTTTTTTTGATCTGGCACAAACAATTCTTGATGCATATCCTTTTGTGGTATTAGCATTCCATGGAAACACTAACTGCACCAAAATATGCAAGGCCAATTATAGCTAAAGCCCTTCCATAGATGACCAACACTTAGTTAAAAATTATGTCAACAAGAATAACAGCATGAGTTAAAAAAAAAAAGAACAAAATGAGTTAAAAAAAAAAAAAAGTACCAAGTGTTAGACTAACATATTTATTGTAGAAAAACCAAAATCAGAATTCACAGTTCAAATACCGACCCTTCAACTGAAATAATCCATACAAAAACATGTACAAGCAGGTGCAAATCACTGATACAGAAGATTCAAACAAGTAAAGTAAGCCAGAAGCACAGGGCTTCAGAGCTGCCTTGTATGATGCAAGTCCACTCGCACCATGCAAAACGAACACAAATTACTGCTGAACATCCTCCCCTACCTAATACTTGCAGTCTTATTCCTAGAAAAGTGCTAGTCAAGAAAAGGGATGAATAAAAAATCAACTACTTAATGCATTTATTTATTTAATTTATTTGAAATCTGTTTACCGGGGTGGTCTGACTGGGTCTACACAACCCGTTTTCAACAGAGGCCCAGGGAGAAAAGCTCCACATAACAAACACAGTATAATCCAATCCAATACAAATGACATTTGAAATACTATTCAAAAATAAGTTGAAAGAAACTATGTTACAAGATAAGTTGAAAGAAACTATGTTACAAGATTACACATCTAGACAATTCTACAGAGTTAAAACCTAGATAGTGATAGGCACTCTCACCATATACACAGCCTATGAGTAGACGGTGTCCAAGAAGAGTATGTAGGTAGTGTAAAACCTAGATAGTGATAGGCACTCTCACCATATACACAGCCTATGAGTAGACGGTGTCCAAGAAGAGTATGTAGGTAGTGTAAAACCTAGATAGTGATAGGCACTCTCACCATATACATAGCCTATGAGTAGACGGTGTCCAAGAAGAGTATGTAGGTAGTGTAAAACCTAGATAGTGATAGGCACTCTCACCATATACATAGCCTATGAGTAGACGGTGTCCAAGAAGAGTATGTAGGTAGTGTAAAACCTAGATAGTGATAGGCACTCTCACCATATACATAGCCTATGAGTAGACAGTGTCCAAGAAGAGTATGTAGGTAGTGTAAAACCTAGATAGTGATAGGCACTCTCACCATATACATAGCCTATGAGTAGACAGTGTCCAAGAAGAGTATGTAGGTAGTGTAAAACCTAGATAGTGATAGGCACTCTCACCATATACATAGCCTATGAGTAGACAGTGTCCAAGAAGAGTATGTAGGTAGTGTAAAACCTAGACAGTGATAGGCACTCTCACCATATACATAGCCTATGAGTAGACGGTGTCCAAGAAGAGTATGTAGGTAGTGTAAAACCTAGATAGTGATAGGCACTCTCACCATATACATAGCCTATGAGTAGACAGTGTCCAAGAAGAGTATGTAGGTAGTGTAAAACCTAGATAGTGATAGGCACTCTCACCATATACATAGCCTATGAGTAGACGGTGTCCAAGAAGAGTATGTAGGTAGTGTAAAACCTAGATAGTGATAGGCACTCTCACCATATACATAGCCTATGAGTAGACAGTGTCCAAGAAGAGTATGTAGGTAGTGTAAAACCTAGATAGTGATAGGCACTCTCACCATATACATAGCCTATGAGTAGACAGTGTCCAAGAAGAGTATGTAGGTAGTGTAAAACCTAGATAGTGATAGGCACTCTCACCATATACACAGCCTATGAGTAGACAGTGTCCAAGAAGAGTATGTAGGTAGTGTAAAACCTAGATAGTGATAGGCACTCTCACCATATACACAGCCTATGAGTAGACGGTGTCCAAGAAGAGTATGTAGGTAGTGTAAAACCTAGATAGTGATAGGCACTCTCACCATATACATAGCCTATGAGTAGACGGTGTCCAAGAAGAGTATGTAGGTAGTGTAAAACCTAGATAGTGATAGGCACTCTCACCATATACACAGCCTATGAGTAGACAGTGTCCAAGAAGAGTATGTAGGTAGTGTAAAACCTAGATAGTGATAGGCACTCTCACCATATACATAGCCTATGAGTAGACGGTGTCCAAGAAGAGTATGTAGGTAGTGTAAAACCTAGATAGTGATAGGCACTCTCACCATATACATAGCCTATGAGTAGACGGTGTCCAAGAAGAGTATGTAGGTAGTGTAAAACCTAGATAGTGATAGGCACTCTCACCATATACATAGCCTATGAGTAGACGGTGTCCAAGAAGAGTATGTAGGTAGTGTAAAACCTAGATAGTGATAGGCACTCTCACCATATACATAGCCTATGAGTAGACAGTGTCCAAGAAGAGTATGTAGGTAGTGTAAAACCTAGATAGTGATAGGCACTCTCACCATATACACAGCCTATGAGTAGACGGTGTCCAAGAAGAGTATGTAGGTAGTGTAAAACCTAGATAGTGATAGGCACTCTCACCATATACACAGCCTATGAGTAGACAGTGTCCAAGAAGAGTATGTAGGTAGTGTAAAACCTAGATAGTGATAGGCACTCTCACCATATACATAGCCTATGAGTAGACAGTGTCCAAGAAGAGTATGTAGGTAGTGTAAAACCTAGATAGTGATAGGCACTCTCACCATATACATAGCCTATGAGTAGACAGTGTCCAAGAAGAGTATGTAGGTAGTGTAAAACCTAGATAGTGATAGGCACTCTCACCATATACACAGCCTATGAGTAGACGGTGTCCAAGAAGAGTATGTAGGTAGTGTAAAACCTAGATAGTGATAGGCACTCTCACCATATACATAGCCTATGAGTAGACAGTGTCCAAGAAGAGTATGTAGGTAGTGTAAAACCTAGATAGTGATAGGCACTCTCACCATATACATAGCCTATGAGTAGACGGTGTCCAAGAAGAGTATGTAGGTAGTGTAAAACCTAGATAGTGATAGGCACTCTCACCATATACATAGCCTATGAGTAGACAGTGTCCAAGAAGAGTATGTCGGTAGTGTAAAACCTAGATAGTGATAGGCACTCTCACCATATACATAGCCTATGAGTAGACAGTGTCCAAGAAGAGTATGTAGGTAGTGTAAAACCTAGATAGTGATAGGCACTCTCACCATATACACAGCCTATGAGTAGATAGTGTCCAAGAAGAGTATGTAGGTAGTGTAAAACCTAGATAGTGATAGGCACTCTCACCATATACATAGCCTATGAGTAGACAGTGTCCAAGAAGAGTATGTAGGTAGTGTAAAACCTAGATAGTGATAGGCACTCTCACCATATACATAGCCTATGAGTAGACGGTGTCCAAGAAGAGTATGTAGGTAGTGTAAAACCTAGATAGTGATAGGCACTCTCACCATATACATAGCCTATGAGTAGACGGTGTCCAAGAAGAGTATGTAGGTAGTGTAAAACCTAGATAGTGATAGGCACTCTCACCATATACATAGCCTATGAGTAGACGGTGTCCAAGAAGAGTATGTAGGTAGTGTAAAACCTAGATAGTGATAGGCACTCTCACCATATACATAGCCTATGAGTAGACGGTGTCCAAGAAGAGTATGTAGGTAGTGTAAAACCTAGATAGTGATAGGCACTCTCACCATATACATAGCCTATGAGTAGACAGTGTCCAAGAAGAGTATGTAGGTAGTGTAAAACCTAGATAGTGATAGGCACTCTCACCATATACATAGCCTATGAGTAGACAGTGTCCAAGAAGAGTATGTCGGTAGTGTAAAACCTAGATAGTGATAGGCACTCTCACCATATACACAGCCTATGAGTAGACAGTGTCCAAGAAGAGTATGTAGGTAGTGTAAAACCTAGATAGTGATAGGCACTCTCACCATATACATAGCCTATGAGTAGACAGTGTCCAAGAAGAGTATGTAGGTAGTGTAAAACCTAGATAGTGATAGGCACTCTCACCATATACATAGCCTATGAGTAGACGGTGTCCAAGAAGAGTATGTAGGTAGTGTAAAACCTAGATAGTGATAGGCACTCTCACCATATACATAGCCTATGAGTAGACGGTGTCCAAGAAGAGTATGTAGGTAGTGTAAAACCTAGATAGTGATAGGCACTCTCACCATATACATAGCCTATGAGTAGACGGTGTCCAAGAAGAGTATGTAGGTAGTGTAAAACCTAGATAGTGATAGGCACTCTCACCATATACATAGCCTATGAGTAGACGGTGTCCAAGAAGAGTATGTAGGTAGTGTAAAACCTAGATAGTGATAGGCACTCTCACCATATACATAGCCTATGAGTAGACAGTGTCCAAGAAGAGTATGTAGGTAGTGTAAAACCTAGATAGTGATAGGCACTCTCACCATATACATAGCCTATGAGTAGACAGTGTCCAAGAAGAGTATGTCGGTAGTGTAAAACCTAGATAGTGATAGGCACTCTCACCATATACATAGCCTATGAGTAGACAGTGTCCAAGAAGAGTATGTAGGTAGTGTAAAACCTAGATAGTGATAGGCACTCTCACCATATACATAGCCTATGAGTAGACAGTGTCCAAGAAGAGTATGTAGGTAGTGTAAAACCTAGATAGTGATAGGCACTCTCACCATATACATAGCCTATGAGTAGACGGTGTCCAAGAAGAGTATGTAGGTAGTGTAAAACCTAGATAGTGATAGGCACTCTCACCATATACATAGCCTATGAGTAGATGGTGTCCAAGAAGAGTATGTAGGTAGTGTAAAACCTAGATAGTGATAGGCACTCTCACCATATACATAGCCTATGAGTAGACGGTGTCCAAGAAGAGTATGTAGGTAGTGTAAAACCTAGATAGTGATAGGCACTCTCACCATATACATAGCCTATGAGTAGACAGTGTCCAAGAAGAGTATGTAGGTAGTGTAAAACCTAGATAGTGATAGGCACTCTCACCATATACATAGCCTATGAGTAGACAGTGTCCAAGAAGAGTATGTCGGTAGTGTAAAACCTAGATAGTGATAGGCACTCTCACCATATACATAGCCTATGAGTAGACAGTGTCCAAGAAGAGTATGTAGGTAGTGTAAAACCTAGATAGTGATAGGCACTCTCACCATATACATAGCCTATGAGTAGACGGTGTCCAAGAAGAGTATGTAGGTAGTGTAAAACCTAGATAGTGATAGGCACTCTCACCATATACACAGCCTATGAGTAGACGGTGTCCAAGAAGAGTATGTAGGTAGTGTAAAACCTAGATAGTGATAGGCACTCTCACCATATACATAGCCTATGAGTAGACGGTGTCCAAGAAGAGTATGTAGGTAGTGTAAAACCTAGATAGTGATAGGCACTCTCACCATATACATAGCCTATGAGTAGACAGTGTCCAAGAAGAGTATGTAGGTAGTGTAAAACCTAGATAGTGATAGGCACTCTCACCATATACATAGCCTATGAGTAGACGGTGTCCAAGAAGAGTATGTAGGTAGTGTAAAACCTAGATAGTGATAGGCACTCTCACCATATACATAGCCTATGAGTAGACGGTGTCCAAGAAGAGTATGTAGGTAGTGTAAAACCTAGATAGTGATAGGCACTCTCACCATATACATAGCCTATGAGTAGACAGTGTCCAAGAAGAGTATGTAGGTAGTGTAAAACCTAGATAGTGATAGGCACTCTCACCATATACATAGCCTATGAGTAGACGGTGTCCAAGAAGAGTATGTAGGTAGTGTAAAACCTAGATAGTGATAGGCACTCTCACCATATACATAGCCTATGAGTAGACGGTGTCCAAGAAGAGTATGTAGGTAGTGTAAAACCTAGATAGTGATAGGCACTCTCACCATATACATAGCCTATGAGTAGACAGTGTCCAAGAAGAGTATGTAGGTAGTGTAAAACCTAGATAGTGATAGGCACTCTCACCATATACATAGCCTATGAGTAGACGGTGTCCAAGAAGAGTATGTAGGTAGTGTAAAACCTAGATAGTGATAGGCACTCTCACCATATACATAGCCTATGAGTAGACAGTGTCCAAGAAGAGTATGTAGGTAGTGTAAAACCTAGATAGTGATAGGCACTCTCACCATATACATAGCCTATGAGTAGACGGTGTCCAAGAAGAGTATGTAGGTAGTGTAAAACCTAGATAGTGATAGGCACTCTCACCATATACATAGCCTATGAGTAGACGGTGTCCAAGAAGAGTATGTAGGTAGTGTAAAACCTAGATAGTGATAGGCACTCTCACCATATACATAGCCTATGAGTAGACGGTGTCCAAGAAGAGTATGTAGGTAGTGTAAAACCTAGATAGTGATAGGCACTCTCACCATATACATAGCCTATGAGTAGACGGTGTCCAAGAAGAGTATGTAGGTAGTGTAAAACCTAGATAGTGATAGGCACTCTCACCATATACATAGCCTATGAGTAGACGGTGTCCAAGAAGAGTATGTAGGTAGTGCATTGTATGACATTAACTGTTCTAGTACATGACAAATGAGATGTGGGTTTCAGTCAGGAAAATAATAGCCAGAAAGTTAGTGATGCAGAAAGACAGTGAGAGAGTTAAGAATAGAGACATTACAGCTTGAGCAGTAACTTAAGGACATGGTACAGAAACAGAGATGGAGTTAGGGCAGCTTTAGGCCCTTGCAGACTGTGAAGGGGTGAAATATGACACAAGAGGAGGATGAGGCTAGTGTGGAAGAAGAGGAAAGAGCGGAGCATTAGGCAGACTTTATGAAGGAGCACAGCCATGTATTTTTGAGATGACTTTTTAAAGAGGCTTTGAAATGGATTCGAATAGACATAGACCTGATAGCTACAGGTAGTGAATTTCATAGTACAGAGACAGAGTAAGAATACAGAGTGACCTGATTTTGAGATAGCCAAGAGATCTTTGTCTTCTGATCGTTTATTTATGTCACAAAACAAATTGTCTGTCAACGGTGCCCTGTATTTTGGGTCAATGTTAATGAAAACAAAGCCATGTACTTACCATTACGGGTTACCAGACCCGATGTCTGCACCTTTTTTCCAGGCTCTCGTATCCAGGGCTCAGGCTCCACCCCTATCTATAATCTCCTCCTGTCCCCTGCAACACCTCAGAGTTTGCCAAACTACATTTCATATTCAGTCTAATGGACTCAAAATTACAATATCACATCTTGCCAATAAAGGAAAAGTCTGCTTGATGGCTGAAAAAAATGACAAAGCCCGGAAGAGGTCCAATCAATCAGTTAAGAGCCGTATGTGACCATTTTGGCAAGGCGGAAGGAGGGAGGGACACTGAGCAGGACAGATAAAATAATGATAGATCCATGTTGTCTTAAGTACAGAACTTTCATATCTGATGTCTTTCATCTGATTCAATGAATGGGACAAATTCCCCAGCTACTAGAACTTCTGGGTGACCACAAGGAAGGATATTCTGAAGGATGGTGGAGCAGAGGGATGCATGATATCTTGACTATATGTTCAGCTTATACTGAGATACAAAGGTATGATGAACTGTAAACAAAGCAGTACAAGTTCAAATCATATCTATGGGAACACTAGCAAAGAAGGCAGTGGAAGCTGTTCTGCACTGGCTGAATAAACCTTGGGATTGTATGGCAGTGCTAATCTTTTTGTTTATAGACAAAGACAATGGAACTAGACAGCAACCTAGACACTGTGATTTTAGAAACACCCTGCCCCAACCCATCCTTTGAAAAGGCGATGAACAGTGTTCATGTGTGTGTGTGTGTGTGTGTGTGTGTGTGTGTGTGTGTGTGTGTGTGTGTGTGTGTGTGTGTGTGTGTATCTTATAGATCTCTAAGTATATATGGTTCCCCTTCACAAAGTCGAACGTTCAGAAACTCGAAATGCATATGGCTGAAGCCATATGCTCGAATTTCTGAAGCACGACTTCGTGAAAGGGAGCTGAAAAACATAACACAACAAAGTGTTTCAACAAAGTGTTTCTGCAGGGGGGGGCAAGCCCCCCTGCACCCCCCGCTACTTATTTACTCCAACTCCGAGATCACACTACACCACAGAAAGGGAAATCTCCCGTTCTGCACTGTATGCCGTTCCCCATTCATAGAGTCGAGCTTCCACAATTTCGAGCATATGGTCTCGACCATATGACTTTCGAGATTGTGGCCGTTTGACTTTGTGAAGGGGAACCGTATAGATACGTACATGAAGATTTTTTTTTTATGTGTAGGGGTTAAAGGTGGGGGGAAAAACTTCACCATGAAATGTATAGAAAGAAAAAAAAATATTAGACAAAAGTTAAAAAAAAACAAAATAACTGCAAATAACCATACAGGACCTAAAGTCTGACAGGAAAAAGTATAAACTTAGCTGTCACTGAGCACTGAACCCTTGCAGATCATGTCTGGTCTTTTCAGACAGCAAACTAGATCTGAGGCATTGCAGGGAATTATGGGTAAGAGAGGAGTCCGAACCCTAGATCCAACAATTTGCACCTTTATACAAACAAACAAACAAAACACACACACACTCACACACATATATATATATATATATATATATATATATATATATAAATATATAAATATGTAAAAAAAATATATATATATATATATATATATATATATATATATATAAAAATATGAAAAAAATAAATAAATATATATATATACATACATATATATATATATATATATATATATATATACATACACATACATACATATACATATATACAGATTCCTATTACAAGAACGAAAGTTCACTACTTCAAACTTGTATTTGGAAGCCTCACTTCTGCAAAAGTTCATGTTAACGAAAGTGAACTTTTGCGTAAGTGCACTTCACCGAAAACACCACAGCACAGTGGAGGACATAAAAAACAAGCTATGTCCTCCACTATGGTGCGATAGTCATGGACCTTAGGGTTAGGGCACGGGTTAGGGTAAGGGGATAGTTAGTAAAGCTATCCCCTTACCCTAACCCATGCCCTAACCCTAAGGTTCGTGACTATCGCACCATAGTGGAGAACATTGCTATGTCCTTCACTGCTCTGCAGTCATCACGGACCTTAGGGTTAGGGCACGAGTCATAGTAAGGGGATAACCCGTAGGCTATCCCCTTACTATGACCCGTGCCCTAACCCTAAGGTCCGTGAGTACTGGGTGTTGTACTGAACTTCGCGCAAGTGCACTTTCAATTAAGTGCACTTTCGCTGCAGTGAGCATTCCATGCACTATTTCGAATTAGTGAAAATTCGATCTAGTGTATGGAACCCATATATATATATATATATATATATATATATATATATATATATATATATAAAAAATGTGTGTGTGTGTGTGTGTGTATATACACTGGATATAAAAAGTATACACACCCCTATTAAAATGCCAGGTTTTTGTGATATAAAAAAACGAGACCACAATAAATCATTTCAATACTTTTTCCACCGTTAGTGTTACCTATACCTATACAATTCAACTGAAAAACAAACAAATCTGTTAGGGGAAAAAAATATATATAAAAAAAAAAACATACAATACGCTGGTTGCATCAGTGTGCACACCCTTAAACTAACACTTTGTTGTGTGTGCACATCCTTAAACTAAAACTTTGTTGAAGCAACTTTTGATTTAATTACAGCATTCAGTCTTCTTGGGTACATACCTGCCATCAGTTAGAGATTCTGATTAACCCCAAATAAAGTTCAGCTCTCCTAGTAGGATTTTCCTGACATTTACTCAGTTGCCTGCTACAGCCAAAGCCATAGTTTGCAGAGAGCTTACAAAGCATCAAAGGGATCTCACTGTTGAAAGGTTATCAGTCAAAAGAAGGGTACAAAAACATTTCCACAACATTGGATATACCATGGAACACAGTGAAGACAGTCATCAAAAAGTGGAGAAAATATGGGACAGCAATGACTTTGCAAAGAACTGGACGTCCCTCTGAAATTGATGAAAAGACAAGACAAAAAGTGGTCAGGGAGGCTGCCAAGAGACCTACAGCAACACTGAAGGAGTTGCAGGAATTTCTGGCAAGTACTATTTGTGTACATGTGACAGCAATCCTCCATATTCTCCATATGTCTGGACTATGGGGTTGGGTTGAAAGACGGAAGCCTTTTCTTACAGAGAAAAACATCCAGGCCTGGCTAAAATTTGCAAAACAATACATCATGTCTTCCAAAAGCATGTGGGAAAATGTGTTATGGTCTGATGAGACCGAGGTTGAACTTTCTGGCCACAATTCCAAAATGTAAATTTGGTGCAAAAACAACACTTCACATCACCAAAAGAACACCATCCCCAGGGTGAAGCAAGGTGGTGGCAGCATCATGCCCTGGAGTTGCTTTTCTTAGTCACTTTTGCCCCAAAAACTTCAATCATCTGCTAGAAAGCTGAAGATGAAGAGGAATTTCACCTTTCAAGATGACAATGACCCCAAGCATACATCCAAATCAACAAAAGAATGGCTTCACCAGAAGAAAATTAAAGTTTTGGAATGGCCCAGACCTAAATCCAATAGAAAATCTGTGGAATGACCTGAAGAGGGCTGTGCACAAAAGATGCTTTTGCAAGGAAGTGTGGGCAAATATTGCCAAGTCAGGATGTGCCATGCGGATAGACTCCTACCCAAGAAGACAATGCTGTAAGTATATCAAAAGGTGCCTCAATAAAGTATTAGTTTAAGGGTGTGCACACACAACAAAGTATTAGTTTAAGGGTGTGCACACTTGTGCAACCAGCATATTGTACATTTATTTTTTTCCCCTAACATATTTGTTCATTTTTCAAATGAATTGTACAGGTTATAGGTCACATTAAAGGTGGGAAAAGTTTTGAAATGATTTATTGTGGTCTTTTTTTTATATCACAAAAACTTGGCATTTTATCAGGGGTTGTTATTGTTGTTTGTCTTTCGGCTTTTCCCGGTTAGGGGTCGCCACTGCGGAACTCCGGTCCGCTAATGATTGGCAGTTGGTTTTTATGGTGTTAAGTTGCCAGCCCGACGCCCAACCTTCAGCGAAGGCACGCCCATTCAACGCATGTCTTTCAAATGCCCACTCGACCGCGGGGAGGACATGCAGACTCCACACAGAAGGCACTCCCAAACCCAAGCCGAGAATCGAACGAGAGGACCTCTTGCTGTAAGGCAACAACGCTACCGCTGCACCACAGCGGAACTGTGTACACTTTTTATATCCACTGTATATATACACACACGTACGTGTGTGTGAGTGTATGTATATACATACATACACACACACATATATATATATATATATATATATATATATATAAATAAATGTTGGGTAAAAATTTTACCATAACCATAGATGTCCTTCTCTTCCATGTTGCAGTATTGTGCATATGGGTTTACTCCTCTTGAGTCACGTACGTATGGCCAGTATACAAATGTTTTCAGTCCCTCTGAGGGAATGTGGGCCATAAAAGTGACGTCGGCACACACCAGCCCTCAGAACTGAAAGCCCCAGTCGAAGCCAGCCCTAATAATTGCAATGCCAGTCCAGTGCCACCCAGATAGGGAAATGTAACCTAAGAAGAGGGGAAGGTGAGTGGGAAGGAATACTGCAACATGGAAGAGAAGGACATCTATGGTTATAGTAAGATTTTACACAACTTTTCTATGTCCTTCTACTCCCATGTTGCAGTATTCATCACATATGGTTGAGTGCCAAAGTTCACTGTGATTGGGGTGGAGGTCTAGAGGCAGATTCCAGAAATCCGTGAAGGATAGCCCTGGCAAACCCTGCCCTGTTTCTAGAGATGTAATCAAGTCTGTAGTGTTCGGTAAAGGTATCAACAGAACACCAAGTAGTTGCCTCCAGCATAGTGGAGGTATCCAGACCCTTAAAGAAGGCTGCCGAAGAAGCCAAGGCTCTGGCAGAATGTGCTTTAACTGCATTGTGCAGGGATTTACCATGGAATTAGTAGCAGCAAGTGATGGTCTTGGAGATCCAAGTAGATATGATCTGCTTGGTCACTGCCTTCCCCAGGGCTCTAGGGTGGAAGGATACGAAGAGTTGGTCCGCCTGTTTGACGGACTTTGTTTTATGCAGGTAAAACCTGATTTGTTGATGCACATCCAAGGAGTGCAGTACCCTCTCACTGCCCCCCTGTGGGTTGGGGAAAAAGACAGGTAAGTATATGGCCTGGTTAAGGGACAGGTCATTCACCACCTTGGGCAGGAAGGATGGGTTAGTTCTAAGGGCAACCCTATCCTTGTGGAAAAGTAGAAAAGGAGGAATAGTCATAAGGGCTTGTATTTCTGATTTCTAGCCGAGGTCAGGGCTACTAGCAGTACAGTTTTCCATGTGCAGTGTTTTAGAGAAGCTTTATCTGCTGGCTCAAAGGGAAGGAGTGTATTTTCAAGCACATAGTTAAGATCCCAAGGAGGAGGGCACGGTTTCCTGGGAGGTCTGAGGTGGAGCACCCCCTTAAAAAAAGTTTAGAAGGAAGCTTAGATGCTAAAGGGGGGTCGAGAGGAAGGCATGCTGAAATTGCAGACAGATGGGCTTTGATAAATGAGTAAGCCAACCCAGTCTGCATTAGCTTACACAGGTAAGACAGGACTATTGATGGCTCGCTAGAAAACGGGTCCAGCTGTCTTTTGTGACACAAAAAAGTGAATCTTTTCCAGTTAGAAAGGTAGGATTTTCTTCTATTTGGTTTCCTGGCCTCCTGTAGGACACTGAGCATGTCCTCGTTGTAAAAGTGACGGAAGGGGATTAGAATCCTATCATCCACAGGGTGAGGTTTAGAAGCTGCCACTGTGGGTGAATCAGTGACCTCTTGTGTTGTGTGGGAAGGTCCACTCTGGGGGGGGGGGGGGTAACTTGTGGTGATTGCTCTTGGACAACTATAGAAGTAAGGGGAACCAGTGCTGTCTGGGTCAGTAGGGAGTCACCAACAAGATTTTTGGAGTATCCTGCTGTATTTTCAGTACGACTTTCTGAATAAGTGGGAAGAAGGGGAGGCATATAGATATCTCCCCTTCCAGGAAATTGAGAAGGCATCTCTTGCCACTGCCTGGGGTTCTGGTGTCCTGGTGCAAAAGCTAGGAAGTTGCCTGTTGATGGAGGAGGCAAACAGGTCTATTTGAGGTGTACCACACCTGTGGACGAGATCCAAGAAGACATCACTGTGAAGCATCCATTTGTGGTTGTTTGTGATGGTTTTGCTCAAGTAATCTGCCTGGGAGTTGTGGAGAGATGGAATGTAGGCTGCCTGTAGAGTGAATCCCTGTGAGGTGGCAAATTCCCATACCAGAAGGGCTAGTCTGCAGAGCAGGTAAGACCTTGTCCCTCTCTGTTTGTTGAGATACCACACCACAGTGGTGTTGTCTGTGTATATCTTCAGAGGTCCCTGCTGGAGGAAAGGTAGAAATACCTGGAGGACTAGAAGAATTGCCCTCAACTCTCGAACATGATGTGTTCCAGCTTGTGGGGTTTTGGCCACAGGCCCTGCACAGTTCGATGGCTCAGAGTTGCTCCCCAGCCAAAGTCTGAGGCACCTGCGTGCATGACCTGTGTGGGCTGAGGTGAGTGGAGAGGGAGACCAGGGTTGTGGTTCACTTGTGCCAGCAACCACTGTATTTCTTTTTTCAGGCAAGGGAGAAGTGGGACCCTGTGCTCTAGAAGATGGGAGTGCTGTGGCCAGACTGACTGAAGATACCAATGTAACTTTCTCATATGCCATCTTGCTACAGGTAGCATGGAGATGGTGGCTGCCATGTAGCTCAACAATCTGAGGTACTGCATAGCTATCAACTCTGTGAAGTGAAGGACCCGAAGAAGATGTTCTGTCAATGACTTCACTTTGTGGGGAGGAAGGTATGCTTTCATGAGGTCTGAACATACTGTGTACCCGAGGAAGACAATGTCTTGGGTTGGCTATAGATGCGACATGGGTAAGTTTAGCTGAAATCGCAATGACTGTAGAAGGGCCACTACAATGTGGATGTGCAGCTGCAGGGTCTCTTGGCTGGCAGCCTGGTAACATGTCATCCAGGAAAGGGAATATCTGTATTCCCTGTGACCTGCAATAAGCAATCACTGGGGCCAAGCATTTTGTGAAAACTCTGGGTGCACTGGACAGTCCAAAAGACAATGCAGAGAATGAGAAGAACCCACCAAGAACTTCAGGTAAGTTGGTTTTACTGTGATGTGGAGATAAGCATCTTTTATATCTAATGTTGCCATAAACCCTTGGGGGATCAGGAGGGGGAATAGGGCTGGGAGGGTCATCATTCTGAAGGTAGGGACCTTTAAGAAAAGGTTGGGATGGGAGAGGTCTATTATAGGTCTACAGGGTCCATCTTTCTTGGGGACCAGTAAGATCCTGGAATAGAATCCTCTTCCTTTTGCAGCTGGGGGGACTGCTTCGATGCTGCCCTGAGCTATCAATGTCTGCAGTACCGGTTGCATGTGGTGCAACTGTTGTGTAGGTGGTTGAGGGATGGCTCTCCTTTTTGGAGGGGAGATATCCAGGACATGAAGTAAGCATTCTGTAGTATGGACAGGACCCACTTTATCTGACGTGAGGTTGGTCCACACAGGGAGGCAGTGAGAGAGGTGGGTCGACAGTGGTACCGAAGGAGGGGGTGTAGGAGGCAATGACGGCAGATAGTCAGATGCTACCTGCCCTGTCCTGAAAGGGCTGACAAGAGGGGGAAGATGCTTTAGCTGGAGGAGGTTGTTTTCCTGTAGGGGTTCTTGGCTTTAAAGCAGCAGGACGAGAGCATTTCCTAATGAATTGAGTTTTAGCCGGATAGTTTGTTTGGAAAAGTACAGTTGTGTACACTTACCATAAATGTAGATGTTCGAGTGTATTCACTGTTGCAGTCATCACATTTGGGTTATCTGCCTGCAGGTAGCCCTCAGCCGGCCTGAATACCAGAGTCTTGGGATTTCTGCGACAGATGCTGTTGCTTCTTCCATGACATCGGATAGTCAGGGGTATAAAACATGCAGCCGATGCCATTACATCAGTTTTTCTTGCCCGAGATGTCAGGTGCCCCCATAATAGGAAGCAAATATAAGGTATGGAAACCGCCCCCCCCCCCCCAGCAAAAGGCAAATACACATGATATAATATATGCCAAACAAAATAGAATAGGTAAAAGACAAGAGAAGTCAGGGGGGTGGAGGGAGGGTAACTAGGACTGTAACAGTGAATACACTTAAACATCTACATTTATGGTAAGTGTACACAACTGTACTATGTTCTTTGTGCTTCACTGTTGTAGTCATCACATTTGGGTTGGTTCCCAAAGCTAAGGAAGGGTGGAGGTAGTTAAAGAGCATTAGGGCTAGCAATCAGGCCCTGTAAGACTGCTGTGGCAAATCCAGCTCTGGATTTAGACAAAATAGGCAAGTGGTAATGCTTGGTGACAGTATGTACAGAGCTCCAGGTTGCAGCTTCCAGGATGTCCCTGGTAGAGACTCCTCTGAAAAATGCAGTAGAGGTAGATGCAGCCCTGGTGGAATGTGTTCTTATCCCCTGTGGGGTAGGTTTTCCATGGTGCTTGTAGCAGAAATGGATGCAATGTGCTATCCATTTGTAAATGGTTTGCTTTGAAATGGCCTTCCCCTCTGCCCCTGCAGTAAAGCTGACTAGCAGCTGGTCAGATTTTCTGAGAGGCTTAGTCCTGTCCAAATAGAATCTAAGCTGTCTGTGCACATCCAGGAAATGCAGTATCCTTTCCCCTTTATTCTGGGGATTAGGGAAAAAAGTAGGCAAATGAATGGACTGGTTCACAGCCACACTAGACAACATCTTAGGCATAAATGATGGATTAGTCCTGAACACCACCTTAGGCATAAATGATGGATTAGTCCTGAGTGAAACCCTGTCCGCATGGAAGATAAAGAAGGGTTCCCACTGCCGTAAAGGCCTGCAGTTCAGACACCCTTCTTGCAGAAGTGATGGCTAGAAGAAAAGCTGTTTTTTAAGAAAGGAATTTCAATTCTGCTGTAGCAGCTAGTTCAAAGGGAGGAAGAGAAAGTTTTCCCAAAACAAAGTTAAGGCCCCAAGCTGGAGTGGGGCACTCCTGGGGGGGGTCTTAGATTTTTAGCCCCTCTAAGGAATTGTTTTAGCAATGGATGAGAGAAAAGGGGTGGCTCAGTGTTATAATGAGCTGATATGGCTGAGGCATGAATCTTAATTGAAGAGAAACACAGGCCCTTGTGGAGCATTTCTATGAAATAATCTAGAATATGAGGTACGCTGCGCACCAATGTGCCCATCCCCGGAGACTTGCTCCAGGAACAGTATCTTTTCCACTTTTCTGAATAGGATTTTCTAGTACTAGGCCTCCTTGCCTCAAGAATGACATCTAGCACCTGCTTACTGAGGGTTGCTAGAGGTGAGCTCAGGGAATTAGCCAGGCTGCAAGGTTCAGGGTTTGAAGCTGAGGGTTCAGAATCTGGGCCGCCTGCTGGGACAGCAGGGAAGGGATCTGAGGCAGGTGTCATGGTTGTAGCACTGTCAGACTGCGCAAAAGGGGTACCAGTGCTGGCGTGGCCAGTCTAGTGCAATCAGTATTGTCCTTGGCTTGTCCTGTTTGATCTTTAGAAGAACCTTCGAGAGGAGAAGCAGAGGGGAGAAGGCATAAACTGAGAGGCCTTCCCAGGTAAAGGACAGAGCATCCACTTTCCAAGCTTGACTGTGGGGAGTTCTTGTGCAGTACTTGTTCAATTGGTAGTTCTGAGGGGAGGCAAACAGATCTATCTCTGGAGTGCCCCATTTGCTCAAGAGCTTGAATATTTTGGGTTCCAGTTTCCATTCATGTGGATCCATGACATTTCTTAAGTCATCTGCCAGTGAATTTAGCTTGCCCGGCAGGAACTGAGCTTGTAGGTTCAATTGGTTGCTCAAGGCTGTGCTCCACAGAGCCATGGCTAGTCTGCAGAGTGGGTAGTAATGGGTTCCCCCCTGCTTGTTTATGTACCACATAACTGTGGTGCTGTCTGTCTTGACCAATAGCTGTCCTGGCATAATAAGGTCTTTGAAGGCTGTCAGGGCATTCTGTACAGCTAACATTTCTTTTTTATTGATATGCAGGTGCATCTGTATTGGGTTCCATTTGCCCTGAATGCACTGCCCTGCCATGTGAGCCCCCATGCATAAACTGATGCGTATGTTGTTGGGGTTTAGGTGGCAGGATGTAGAGTGAAAGGGAGTCCCTTGCTGTCGTAGCAGGCCTCTGCCCACCAAAGGAACTCTGCCTTTAGGCAAGGAATGATAGGAATCATTGTTTCCAGGTCCTGAGAATGTTGACACCTTAGACTTTTTAGATACCATTGAAATTTCCTCATATACAGTCTTGAATATGGCATTAGCAGAATGCAAGAGGCCATGAACCCCAGGGCTTGCAGGATTTTCCTTGCAGATAGCCAAGTCATGGTGGTGCAGCGGTAGCGTTGTCTCCTCACAGCAAGAGGTTCTCCCGTTCGATTCTCATCTGGAGCGCCTTCTGTGTGGAGTCTGCATGTCCTCCCCGCAGTCCAGTAGCATTCGAAAGACATGTGTGAATGGGCGTGCCTTCATTGAAGGTTGGGCGTCAAGCTGGCACCTCGGCGCCGTAAAAATCTACTGCCAATCATTAGTGGACCAGAGTTCCGCTGTGGCAACCCCTAACCAGGAAAAGCCAAAAGAAAAACAACATAGCTGGGTTTTTGAGGCCAGTAGGTTGTCAAACAAACTTGTTTTTCTGTAGTGAGGAATGCCATCTGGGAAGTTGTGTTCAAGCTTGCTCCCTGGAATACAATCTGTTGCCAGGGTAATTGGTGTGATTTCTTCTCATTGATGGTGTATCCCAGTGAAGTTAGAAGTCTCTTTACAAATGCCAGGTGCTGTAATAGCAAGTCCTGACTCTCTGCCTGAATCAGACAATCGTCCAAATATGGGTAAATCTGAATATTTCTCTGCATGCAAAATGCAATGGCTGAAGCTAGGCACTTTGTGAATTCACTGGTCGCAGTAGATAAGCCAAAGGGAAGTGCAGAGAACTGATAGTGCACAGAGCCTGCTCTGAAACGTAGGTATTTCCTGCAAGATTCCCCGATTGGGATGTGCAGATAAGCTTCTTTTAAATATAGGGTTGCCAGCCAGGCATCCTTGGCTAGCATAGGAAGAGGCTGTTGAGTTAGCATTTTGAATTTTGAAACCACCAGAAAGGTGTTGAGGATAGACAGGTCCAGGATGGGACGCCAGGAATTTTCTTTTCTGGGAACCAGGAACAGCCTTGAACAGAAACCTTGTCCCCTTTGTTCTGCTGGGACAGGTTGAACAGCCTTGATGCTGAGGAGAAAGAGCACTTGTTTTTGAGCCTCCGCCCACTGGTTTGTGGGGAGGTCTGGCCATCCACTTGGTGGTGGGAGAGAGTGGAAGTGGAATCTGTATCCTAGGGAAACTATGTTTAAACCCCATTTGTCTTGGGTAATGAATTCCCCGTTTCTTGCATGCTTTCTTCCTAAAGGTCCAAGTAGTTGAGCAGGGCTTAAGGATAAGTCATTGTGCAATTTTTCCATAGGAGGGTGGCTTACTACTCCCTGCTTTGGGAGTGAGAGCCCCCCACTGCTTAGATCTGTGCATAGTCTGAGACTGAAGTCTTGGTGGTCTGCTGCACCTGGGTTTGGACTGAAGGCCTGGAAAGGACTGGAAAGGACCAACTCTTTGAAGGCCAATGCCTACTGAATCTAGGTGGCTGTACCTGTAAGAAATCTTTAACAGTTTATATAGATTTAGCTTATTCCTACATTCTTTTAAGAACTTCTTCTGCTTTGTTGCCAAAAAAGGGTGCATCCAGTAATTTGGCTTTAACATGATCTGGCAAGTTTTGTTCCTTAAGCCAAGCATGCCTTCTAAGTATAGACCCAGTGACAGCAGCCCTGCAGGATGCTTCTAAAGCATCAAAACCACATTGCAAAGTATGTTTACCATCTTGGTCAGCAGAATGCATTAACTCTTGTAAATCTTTGTATTCAGCACAGTCAGGAATCAACATAATTTTCTGTTTAATTAGTCCCATAATATGCTGCTGATACTTTAACATAAGAAACTGGCAATTTAAAGCCCTAATGGCCAGAGTTAGCAGAGGTGTCTACGGTAAGGCTGGATTCAAGAAGACATCATCTAGAATATCCAGAACAGGAGGGATAGCTAGAGGCCTGTGCTGAGGCAGGTTTAAGAATTCCCCAAGTCTTTTTTTGGACTGAGAATTGTCCTGGCTCTCCCAGCGGAAATGTTCCCTAAGGGTATGCAAGGTTTCACCAAAAGAAAAATCTTCTGGAGGGGAAGCAGAGGGAATGCAATTCTCTGCATCAGAATCCTCATAAGTAGATAAAGGTAAATCCTGGTAGTCAGAAGGAATAGAGATATCAGATTCCTGATCAGAAGAATCAGAAGGAAAATCAGTTCTAGGTCTCTTAGAAGGGGGAAAGCTGGCTTCCCCTAATTAAGGTAATAAGTTCTTCGGCCATTCTAATCATTTGTTTTTGAGGCATATGAGCCTGAGAATGAGCTTTGGTCGTTGGTTTTCTAGGCGTAGTGCGAATGCGAACTTCAGGCCTGAGGAATTTGGTATTTTTAGCTTGAAACAAAGTCGGTTTGATATGAAAATCCATAAACCTGAATACGCCCTCAGAAGCTGGTGCCTGCACAACGGCTATGGACCATATAAGGTAGAGACATCCACAGGTTCCATAGTCGAAGAAGCATCACGCGGCATACTGGACTCCAAACAGGCTCAGCAGAGGCCTGCGAATCTGTAGAAGTGGATATCAGGGGCTACGAATGCGCCTCACTGAGTACCGGTGGACTGGCGACTAGCTTAACGGAAGCGTCGTCGGCAGTTTTGGACCTATGCGGTCTGGCTCCATCTTTATCCTTACGTTTTTTTCAAAAGATCAGTAGTCGGATGGCTTAACGAAGCCATTTCGGAGTACGGAGATTGAGAACGAAAGTATTTAGCTACAAAATAGCCTGAGGACGAATAGTTCAGGCATTGAACCAGGCACAAAACCGACAGCGAGGGACGACGTGATCTGGGCCTAAACAGGTGATACAGTAAGAATGAAAATCTCTATGAGGTATTTGCTTTCTGCAGGCAAGACAATTATTAATTTTTTCTGACATCAGTTATAGCAGGTAAAAAGGATCCCCAACGGGGTACTTATCTTTTTGAAGACTTCAGGTCTGAAACCCAAAAACGAAAATTTCAGGAATCGGCTGACCAGCACTTATGAACTGCTTCTGCTTCGGGCACCGCACGGCAAGAAAGACTGATGTAATGGTGTCAGCTGCATGTTTTATACCCCTGATGACCTGATGTGGAAGAAGTGACAGCATCCGACGCAGAAATCCCAAGACTCTATTATTCAGGCAGGCTGAGGGCTACCTGCAGGCAGATAACCCAAACGTGATAACTGCAACAGTGAAACACGAAGAACATCTTAGGAATGGGCGAAACCAGCAAATGTTTCAGGTCCTGCATTTCTTTACCTTTATGCTGAAGGGACTTGAAAAGGTCTGCTACATTAGGGCCAAACAATGCAGTACTGTCCAATGGAGCATCAATAAACTTTGTCCTGAAATCATCAGGCAGGGGCTGTATGTGAAGTCAGTAGTATCTATGTAAGGCTGATAATGCTGACCTGGTTGAGGATTCAGCAGCATCATAACTGCACTTTACAGAGTGTTTGGTAACCGAGGAAGAGAGGGCCAGGAGAGAGAACAATGATGCTTTGGCAGAGTAGTCTAGAATATCCGCCAGTAGTTTGGAGGCAGATTCCAACAGGGATAAGGCATACTTGGCCAGGTGAGTTTGATAGTTTGTTGCTCTGATGGACAAGGTAGCAGAAGTATAAATCTTTTTACCTAGCTGTTCCACTGTCTTGCTGTCTTTGTCAGCAGGGAGAATGGTGGTAGTGAACAGGAGCTTAGAGGCCTTGTCCATAGATCTAGAGATACTGGCTGGATCAGCAGGTGGACACTGAAGCAGAATCATACCGGTATCAGGCACCTTGTAAAGTCTGTTTGGTTTGCGTGGAGCAGGAGGTTGGGAGTCTGGGTTAAGAGATGCCGAGGAGAAGGCATCTAAAAATGCAGGAAGGATGGGTGGAACAGCAGATGGGCTTGGGGAATCCATCTGAATGAGGTCAAAATA